>NC_080067.1:13377507-13700529 GCF_949987535.1 Balaenoptera acutorostrata
GGCTGGGGAGGGTGGGATCTGACTGACTCTGCTCTCCAGGGGTGGAAAAAAAAAGGATGCTCGGAGTTTAAACTTCAGGAGAATGAGGCGAACTACGGACAGGCTTCCTAAGGAAACGAAATCACTTCTAAGTAATGCCTGTTGTGGGGCAGATCATTGTACTAAGCAGCGCTTGATAATCTTATATTGGCTTACGTTCAAAACAGCCCTGAAGGGAGGTTGTTATTTTTATATTATAAATGAGGGAACACAGACTTAGAATTTTGGTGCTGATCCAAAATAGCACATCTGGCAGATGGGCAGGGTCGGCACTGAAACAGGGTTGGCATGTACTAGTAGAATATGGCCAAGTTGATGATGTGTGACTTCCAGGGGTGGATCATAAAAGGTATTGCTAGTGTCTTGGGCTCTTGGACGGCTCCCTATGGGGAAAGCCAGCGGTCATGTCCTGCAGACACTCAAACAGCCCTGTGGAGAGGAACCAATTTTCCAGCTAGGAGTGAACCACCTAGGAAGGGGATCCTCCGGTCCCAGGCAACCTTTCAGATGATTGCAATTCATGAAAGACTTTGAGCCTGAACCACCCAGCTAAGGAACTCATGGGTTCCTGACCAGAAGAAACTGCCACAGAGAATAAACGATTACTCTCATTTTGAGTCACTAAACAGATACCTAATACACCTTAGGTGCAAATAAACCTAATCACCATGGATGTATCTTGGGCATTAATTCTGTTACTTCAAAAGTTTGTTTCCTTCTTTGTCAAATGGGTATTTGTAGAAATTCAGAAATAAAAACTTAAAAGTTTAGCTATTTCAAGACCCTCTTTTATTCAAGATCTGGCTACCCTAGCTTAAAAAGTCCAGGCAATGGTCAATTCCTGGTAACTACTTGGACTGTTCTCTAAAAATAAAAATTAGAAAACAAAGCACAGTCTCTAAATGTTTGCTTTGTTTTCTCATCTTAGCCTGGCTTCCCAGTTATTTGAGAATAGCCCTTTATTGAACAAGCATGTCTTGAGGTGGGCTGTATGCAAGAAGTTGGGAATAAAAAGACTTGCCTACTAGTGCCAGTGGCTAGCATTTCTTGTGCATATAGTATGCTATTATATGTGCTGAGTATTGTGGAAGCCCATCAGTCAGAGACCACCAGGGGCACACCCAAACTCAAACAAGGTTAAGTTTAATTAGCTTGCTGCAGCAAGAGAGAGTATACAGCTGAGGATGTCTCTATACAAACGAGTTATAAGATTTGAACTTATGCTGGGTGGCATCAGGAAAACAGGGACTTGTTTTGGAATGGATGCTATCAAGGACAATTCAGCATTTGGGCATCTCAATAATTTTGTTCTGGAGGAACGAAAGACAAAGTGAGACTAAGGATGATGATGGTGAGGGAGCAGAAATCACTCAGATGAAGGAACTGTTAGTCATTTTGTAGCTGGGTTGTGACCTTGGGTGTGTTCTGTTAGAAGTATTGTGTTGACATTCCATTATAAATTAAACACCGAAGTCTGATTCCTAACAGGATTCATGTTCACTCTTTCAGTGTATTTCCTCACTTGATCTTTATGATAACCCCATGTGATACTATAATTATCTCCATTTTACAATTGAGAAAATAAACACAGAGAGATTACACAACACAAGTTCACTTGACTAGTAAGGGCCAAAATTTAAATCTCAGCAGTGTGCCCACAGAGTATGTGCTCTCAGCCATTCTATTTCTTTGATTCTGTGAGACAAATGTGTTATTACTCTTGTGTTGGAATTCCTCTATCGTTAAGAAGAAAATTGGTAAGTGATCCTATCACACACTGTGGTCTGTGAGGCCTGAGGAGTCAGCCATTCAGTCTAACTTTGCCCCTAGTGCCAAAACTCTCCTAGTCCATAATGGCAACCTTGAGTCAATGAAATCCTTAGCAGACGCTACTGTTGAACCGAATCAAAGCAAAACATGCTTTGTCTGCTGTCACACAGCACACATCTCCTGATTGCCAGCTGGGTCTGGGAGGTATCATCTTACTTGATTTAGTCACTACGGAGTGCTGCTAATTCACGAGGACCAGTCCAGTTCTCAAGCAACCCAGCCAGGTCTCCTTTAGGGAGCTGAGCTCAAGCTTCCCAGCATTTCTAATGTCATCCTTCAGAGACCACCCTGGACCCTGGGACCCTGATATCAGCCTCTCTGGGACTTCCGTTTCTCACTGGAACAAAGATAGACCCATTATCTCCCTTTAATGCTACCATTCTGTAATCCTTGCTCCTCTAATTCAGACCAAAGCTGATGTAATAAATATTCTTCATATTAAATAAAACATGAGGAATAGTTTCACTTCTGAATTTCTAAAGCCATGGGCAACAAAAGAGAACCGTCTTAGAAGGAGTAGGTTTCAAACCAAGGATTTATTGGAAACTATCTTTTTCATGTGTTCCTGCCTTTAGGCCCTTCAGTTAGTTCTTACAGTGTTTGTGATATGTCCTGTTTGGTTGGCTGCTTGCAGAATGATACATTTTTCATTGCTGATTAGTTTATATTTTACATTCCTTTATGCTATCTCTTAGCTTATAACATGACTTATATTTGAAATTAAAAGTTGTTTTGAGTTTAAACTTCTAATTAAATTATCCTTGGCTTTCTTCCATTTTTCTAAAGTTGTGAGAATTTAGCATATTTTAAAATTGGTAGAGATTTTATGAAAGTTCATTGAGTATTAGATGGGGAATAGATAAAATGAACTTTAGGAAATTTTGAACTTTGAGATCCCATTGCTAATTAGAATAGAAAACTTAAACAGCCATATTGCAGAATCTGTAAGAAGACGATTTCTGCCTCAATGTCCTCCAGTAAGACTAAATTACAATTTTCAATTTCAGTATAAAGCTTTTAAAAACATAGTTTTTTATTTATAAATCCTAATTCTCCCACAGATTTTAGGGTTCCAAGAGCTGATCAGCATGGAAACACATTTGTCTTGAAGCCTAAAAAAGAAGAAGAAGAAGAGGAGGAGGAGGAGGGGGAAGAAGAAGCAGCACCAGCAGCAGTGTGGCCATGTGGTGATGTGGGTTACAGTTTCCCAGCAGTCTGTCCTTATACTCAGAATGGTTCTGAAACTTAATGTAATTAAACCCATATACATTTCTTTACAGTTCTCTGATGGCTGAGTAAAAATGTTGGCGGCAGACAGTGGAGCATCACACACCCAAGGACCAGATGCTTTCAGTCAAGGGCGGCTCCTTCCCCCTGGTCTTCTCCAGATGCTGTGTAGTTCTGATGGCTGAAGTGTAGCTCTAGACCAGTGAATACTCTTGTTATCTGGAGCCATGGTCGTGGTCCTGTCTGAGCCCAGAAGATACAGAGTCTTGAGAAATTCTAGAGAATGAGTTCATTTGGGATTTTGATTATACTTGGAAAGGGTCCCAGAAGAATGAGACATAACCAACACTTAAATTGTGCTAAGTGGCAAGAACTGTTCTAAGTGCTTTCCAACTCACTCCTCACCTATGAAGTATGTACTATTATTTTCATCCTCATTTAAAGATATGGAAATTGAGGCACAGGGGAGATAAGCAGCTCATCCAAGGTCACAAACCATAAGTTTATCAAGTAAGTCATGGAGCCAGGAGTTGAACCCAGGCAGGCTGACTCCAGAGTCCAAGTGCTTCACTGCTCTGTTGCACTGCCTCTCACCCAAGAGAAGAAAAATGTGCATCTGAAGGGTAACAGTTGAATTATTCCTTGAGGGGAGAATAAGAGTCCCCAGGAGCAGAATAGAGAAAGGACAGCCTAGGAAGAAAATGTAGTTCCAGTTACTATTGCTGAGTAATAAATCACCGCAAACTTTTTGGCATAGAACAACCACTATTTAATTTTTTGTATGCCTCCCGTTGGTTGAGAATTCAGAAAGGGCACTGTGGGGACAGCTTGTTTCTGCTTCATGTTCCACTGAGATGACTCAAAGACCAGGGGTGATGTCAGCTGTGGGGCTAAAATCATTTGAAGGTGCCTTCACTTCATGTCTGGTGTTCGATGCTGCCTGTCAGTCAGGACCTCAACTAGGCTGTTCTCTGGAACACCTATATGTGGTCCCTCCATGTGGCTGTTTGGGGTTCCTCACAACATGAGGGTTGGATCCCAAGAGCAAGCATCCCAAGAGAACCAGATATAAGCTGTGTTACCTTTTATGACCTAACCTCAGAAATCACATGTCATTCCTTCGCTTCAGACACAGCCGGCCCAGGTTCAAGGAATAGAGACCCATGCCTCAATGTGAGCATTGAGTCACATTGTCACATGGGATGGGAGACATGGTCACCACTATCTTTAGAAAGTATAGTCTGCCACAAACACCATGAGTGTGTCCATGTGAAAGGATAGAATTGCATCTAGGCAGTTGCAGGGATTGATCAATTGCTCATTGACCAATACTGTGACAGGTCTCCTCTGTGAAAATGTTTCAGACTATGTCTGGCTGGAAAGAAAATAAGATTTATTCCAGATTTTATTCTGCTTCCTAGTGCAACTTTTTGGTAAATATCTAGTATTTCCTCTATTTGGAGAGACAAAGGCGAGGCTTGAAGGATTGTGGGTGTCCAGGAAGACTTGAATATGACCCAGCATGAACAGCACATTCTGGGACAGAAGAGGAGATTGACCATCAAACAAGTTGAGCCACTGACCCTAAATGCACTTCCAGTGGTGCCTGTGCCCCCTAGGTGCAAGGACTGGGCAGCTGAGGTGGGTCCAGGAGGGGTGGCCGGCTGCAGGGGCAGGGAGGGCACTGCCAAGCTGCTCAGGGGTCAGATAGTGACAGCGGTTCCTCCCTCTGTGGTATTTAGACTCCAACCAGGCCTAGCAGGATTGTCATGGCAACTCGCCTGTCTGCACCGCTGAGCTGAGACAGGATTCCCTTAGTAACCAAGGAGCCCAGAAGATGATGCTTAAAATAATCTTTTATGCCCAGGCAGAAATGCCTTTGCAGTTTTATTAACCATGAAGCATCATGGGGCATGACTTTCACTCCCACTTTATTTCAAAATGGAACAAAATGGCTTTTAAATGCAGGAATTTCCACCATGGGCCAAATGCTGTCTTTGCTCCGCAAAGCATGCATCCCGCTGAAACCAATGAGCATCACACCCAAGTTACTGAGAGGAGCCACTGGTCACTATTATATAAATTACCTTCAAATAGAGCAGGCCATCTCTGGCTGAAATCACTGGGCTTCATCTAATCTCTTTTGTATTTCCTATTGAAGTCCCAGCAAGTCTCTCAGTAGGGCAAATAGTTATGCTTGGCAAGAATTTAACACTTGGGCCATTTAGCCTGACAGCTTCTTGCATCTGATGCCCTCCCCACTCACACCACCTCTCCAATTTTTCCTCATCTCCAAGGCCTACCTCCCCACTGAGGACTCCCTCATCATCACTAGACCTGCCTGTTAATTCCTCTCTCTTAGCACTTACTGCATATATTACGTTCTTGTACGGTATTATTCTCTTTTATTGTAAGTAGTGAGGAGCCTTAAGTTTATAAGCCATGCGTTCTTGACAAGATTGCAAACTCTTTCAAGGCAGAGTAATATTAATGTATTTCCTCAGTTCTCCCAGAAATCCTACATTTATAATAAGAGCTCCAGGGGAATTCCCTGGTGGTCCAGTGGTTAGGACTCCGCACTTTCACTGCCAAGGGCATGGGTTCAATCCCTGGTCAGGGAACTAAGGATCCTGCAAGCCATGTGGTACCCACCCCCAGGAAAAAAAAAATATATTATATATATATGTTATATATATATATATATAATAAGAGCTCCAGAAACACTTGAAAATTTTAGTGGTGATGGTGGCACAACTTTGTGAATATACTAAAAACCACTGAGATATACACTTTGAAAGGGAGGATTTGAGGTATGTGAATTATACCTCAGTAAAAAATATATGAATCTGATGTGAAATATCAAGAGTAGTCAGAATTATCACACCGACAGGAGTCGAGGCAACCCCAGAACCATAGCTTGGGTGAAAGGGTCTGAACTTGGGTTACCAAATGACTAACAAGAGCAAAAGACTCTGTTTTGCTCACCAACATGCTCCTTTTGCCTCATCCACCAACATCAGAAGCAAAGGACTTGATCTACTCATATAATAGCTAGGAGCAGACTTTTTTTAGAAGTGGGAAAGTCTAGGTTCAGATCCTGTGTCTGCTACTATTTCCATGCACCTGGGGGGAATCACTTAGTTTCCCTGAGCTTCCTCATCTAGAAAAGTCATTAAAAAAAAAAAAACCCTCTTAAGGCAACAGTACAGAGGAAATGAAATGATGCATGCAAAGTGCTTAACACAGTAGTTGGCACATAGTAAGAACTAAAAAAAATGTCGACTACTATTACTATTAATATTTACATTCACTTTCTGTTAGATATTGCAATAATTGTGAAAAATCTTGACTTATCCTTTTCTAACTTTCTCATTGGTATTTTGTACATGAACAAATTCATCTTGATGCAGTCGTGCAAGATTCCTAACAGGTGTTAGGACATCTCTTTGTCATTGTTTTGCCTCTAGTGTCCTTTATCTCCATGTTTTCTCATCTCCTTCCAATACTACAGAAATACAGCATATGAAAGAGTAGTGTTTTCATTGTTTAAAAACATCACCATTATCATCACCATCATCATCATCATTGTCACCATCATCTTATCATCACCATCACCACCACCTTCATCATCAGCTTTATCATCACCATCGCCATCATCACCATCATCATCTTTATCATCATCATCATCATCACACTACCATCAAGGAGACTGGGATCCTTTCTGGACAAGGTATAATATGCTAAGCCTACTCTTCTCTCTTCCTTCTGTTTCTTTCTTTACCCTTGGAATCCACACTCTCCAGTCCAGGAGGAGTGCAGAGAATGCCAGGTGTGGGTAGGCAAACTTTGCCTTAAAGTTTCCTGCAAGTGAATAGTCATTATGGGAACAGTAATTTGTCTGAGAGAACATGAGTTTTCTGGAAAAAGAACTGCTGCTATATCATAGCAGTAGTAATAGTAGTAATGAAAAGACTCATAATAATTTTTTGAGCCACTTATATAGTGTTGGGTGTAATGGTAAATGTTTTGCAAATATTATTATTTAATCCCCACAGCAATCTATGAGGAAAGTATTGTGGCTGGAAAGTTTAGATAAATTTTGCAAGATGGATATTTAGTAAACATCCGTAGGAAAGCCATGTACCTAGTCCAGCCTGCTTTAGAACCCAGGTCTCCTAATTCCCGTTCTATTTTTCCACTTTACATGATGCTGAGCCCTTGGGTTTGCTGTTTTGGGTGACTGAAAGCAGAAGTTATTTATAAAACATCTCCTTGCTTAAGTTATGACCAGTAGAAAAGGGGGGAAATGATCTTTAAAGTGAAATATCAGCTAGATTGGAACTGTCTAAATGTAAAATGTCATTCTGAGGCAAAGCCTTCTGCGAAAGGGAGTTTGGGACTTGGTCAGACAACAAAATAAAATATATAAGAAATTGATCCTTGGGGAAATTGACTTTGCCACTGAAATCTGGCTCTTCCTCCCATGAGCACAGGGAAGCATCCCAGGACTGGAAATTTGGAGGTCTCAGGCAGCAGAAAGATGCTGGTCCTGATGGATGCTTTCTTGGACTCTAAAGCAGAGTGGATTTTCTTCAGGAGGAAAAAGACGCTACCCATGGACAAGGAGCCATTCTCCCTGAAACTTCTCTCAGTTTTTCCCCTTAAACTTCTAGCAAATTTAGAAAACACCTTAATTAAAATGTCCTTCCTGCTTCCAAGAATGTGAGAAAGATTTGATTTTAATCTCTCCTTTGTTTTTGAATTATTCCAAATCCTGAAATGAAAAATGTAATGGGTCATCACATAGGAAACAGTAAGAAGTGGTAGATATAGAATATTAAGAAGGAACAGGGTGGGTTTCCCTCAGGCAGAAGAGAGGAGGACTTTCCTTTTGCCCTTTCCCTGCAATGGCAACTCAGATGATTTGATCCATTCCAGAAACAAATTGTCTGTATCTCCTCTGTCTCTTTTCCATCTCACACAAGGAAAAATTGGTGACTGGGCAACATGTTTGTTTCATTCAATGAATATGCAAGGACTTTCTACGTTCCAAATCCCACCTGCTATCTCTACCCTAAATCCTACAGGGAAATCAAAGACGAGCCTGTCCTCCAAAGTCCTGAGGCGGAAGACTTACAACCAAATATTAATAGATGAGTAATTTATATTAATTTAGATAGTTCTCAGCCCCACAAGTGTTCAGTGACCAGAAAGAAGTGAGGGGAACGGGTTCCCTTCATAGCTGGTGAGGGAAGGAACAGCACGCAGCACCACCTCCCTCCACCCCTGGCCTGCCATCTTTCCTCTCTGCCCAAGGTCAAGTCAAAAATCTCTGGCTGTGAGCAACAGAAGTCCAACTTCAACTGGATTAGGTGAAAGGACAACTACAGGCTTTGGTGGTGGTGAATTCCAGGGGCGAGCCTGGATCCAGAGCCTGGCTGAGGTCATCAGGATGCTGCCTTCCCTTTTCCCTTTTTACCTCTTCGTTCTGCACTGACCTCATTCCCATGAGGCGCCAGCGAAGTCTTCCCCCACCTGCAGGTTCATGTCCTCACAGGGCAGCAATGTCAGGGCACAGTTACTCTCTCCTGGGAGCTCCAGCAAAAGTCCTGGGTTTGGATTTTCTGGCCTGGCTCAGGTCACATGTTTATCCGTGAGCCAGCCACTGTGACAAGGGTCATCAAATGCTACAGTTTTGTGCATTTTTAATCGTACTTATTATTTTTTTAGCCATCTTTTTGTCTTCCAGGCTATACACCTTGCCCATTATGCTACAAATGATGACTTAGAGACTGCTTATTATATGCCATGCAATTGAGCGCAACATTTTAAAGATATTATCTCCTGAAGTCCTCAAAAGGACTCTCAGAGGCAGATAGTATCATTTCCATTTTGCAGATGAGAAATCTGAGGGTCAGAGAAGGCAACAAAATTTATATTGTCCAGGAAACATATTTGTGCCTGACACCAAAACTCTTGCTCATAACCATCTTGAGTCAGCCTTCTTCAAGAGTGTAGGACCACCTTGTTAACTACTCTCGCTAGAATGGATAAATGCACATTCTAGAATGAACTGAGACCTGCAGGATGGCAGCTCAGCTAAGTTCATTCTGATCCTGAGGCTATTAAATAAAGAGACATAAACAGAACATGATGGTAATTTCTCGACTGTAGCTGTATTTAATGATATTTTTAATCACTTTCAATTCATTTGATTCATATTTAACTCTAAATGAATTAGTTTAGATTATGAAATTATTTTCTTAGCCTAATCCAGTCCCTGTGGGTGTACATATTTTTCATATCCCACACTCCAGTCCACCTGGGTTTGACATTTGGTGCTCTGATTGCTTTCCATAAGGCAGGGATTTTGGTCCCAGTGGATCCCAGCTGGTTGCCAAGGATTTACCTGTGGATTGTTAATGAATGCAGGAGGTACTCTTTAGCATTTTATGTCATTTAGAAAAATCATTCAATATGCAAAAGGGAAGAAAAGGGAAGAAAAGATCTTTCTTTTGAAATACACCATGCCTTTTAATCACCTGCGAAAGAAATTCCTTTCTTAGAAATCTCACCTGGCCATCAGGATGGGGCAATAATGAGGGAAATACTGTCTGTTCATCTTATAGGGAACCCTGCCAACCTTCAGCTCTGCTTTCAACTTTACAAAGTGAAAGCTAATGAATATATGTGCATGTATGTACATAGATGTATAAAAGAACAGGGCACTCCATATACTATAAGAAACCAATGTATGTTTGAATCTATTTTATTTTTCTTTCAGAAGTTTCTGGGCAAGACTAGAGAAATGATTCATAATGCCCGAACTTGAAGCTGTATTTACGTTCTGGAGAAAAGTATTCTTTGTTCCATAAGCAAGGCTGCAAGGTTCCATTAGCAAGGCTCCCTTTTATGTTCTCAGGAGCCACAGAAACAGTCAGGAATGGAATGGCCTACTGGTGTTCCTTTGTGAATCCACACTGGGCTTTTAAAATTAGAAACCACTGTAAGTTTCAACAAATTGGAAACACATACAAAACCTCAGTGTTCTTGGGTAAACGTCAGAATTATATTATCTGCCCTAAAAATCCCAAAAGGTCAAGGTCCCAAGCAGTTACAAATCCCAACATTTATTTGTAATGCTCTGCTTATGTGTAAATGGTAGAAGCACGTTTAAAGTCACAACATGAAGAAGGCTTAGATGCATTTTGACTCTAAAGAAGAAAGAAGAATGGGATTTTGGGGATAAATGTGTGCTTTATTGGCAAATGTGAAATTCCTGTAAATACTTTATGGTGTTTCTTTTTCTCTTAGGAGTTATGATATGAATGGTGCATCTTATAATCCACAAGTTCTTAGAGCAAATACGGCATCCCCTTTTAAATGCATCTCCATCACATTAAAAATGTTCTTTATTCAGTTCAAACATTCAGGAAAGCTTTGTTGAGCGCTACTGTCTGTTCTTGGCTGTACTTTGGGGAATTAAGCATGGGGACTGTGCCCATGGTGGTGGGGTGGGGGGAGGTAGGGGTGGAGTATGATTGAGAGAAGATGCAGCAGCCCAGAAATGTGCTAATGTGGAAGGAGGGTGATTAGCAGTAGAACCTGGAGCCACATCCAAGGTGAGAAGTGAGGGTGGGTCCAGGAGGAAACCTGGTGAATGACTGGGCTGTCTGCTCATCAAATAAGCTGGGGTATTTACTGTTTTCGTTTTTCTAAAATTGAGGTGAAATTCATGTAGGATAACATACATAAGATAAAATTAGTCATTTTGAAGTGAGCAATTCAATGACAGTTTGGACATTCACAATGTTGTGAACCTCTGTTTCTAGTTCCCAAACATTTTTTTTTTTTAACATCTTTATTGGAGTATAATTGCTTTACAATGGCGTGTCAGCTTCCGCTTTATAACAAAGTGAATCAGTTATATGTATACATATGATCCTATATCTCTTCCCTCTTCCATCTCCCTCCCTTCCACCCTCCCTATCCCACCCCTCTAGGTGGTCACAAAGCACCAAGCTGATCTCCCTGTGCTATGCGGCTGCTTCCCACTAGCTATCTATTTTACATTTGGTACTGTATATAAGTCCATGCCACTCTCTCACTTTGTCACAGCTTACCCTTCCCCCTCCCCATATCCTCAAGTCCATTCTCTAGTAGGTCTGTGTCTTTATTCCCAAACATTTTCATCCCTCTATTCTGTTGATGTTTTTAATGAAAGGCAGGAGAAGTTTTGGAAACATCTGGATTATGTAATTGTATCACATCAACCTTAAGATACTGGTCACATTCTCTTATAAGTTTGTTGTACTTCATCCTGTTGGTCTGGAAATCTGTGTTAAACTGTGACTTTTGGTGGAATGGAAGTTAATGCACCAGAATCTGATTTGTGTGTGGCAGCTACATTTCTCAGAAGACTGTGGGGAGGTCTGTCATTGACCAGAAGGGCACCTCCTCTTACTGGTTTAGCCCTGCATGCTCTGATATTGTATCTGTGCTGATTGTACAATAGGACCTGAGGACTCCACTCTCTAGGAGTAACTCAGGTCCTAGTTGAAGGGACTTCTGACATAAGTATGCGCAGATGAAAAGGGAACTGGTAAGAGGAATACCAATACTTGACCATGTCTTGGTTCGGGGGGGCTTCTGAGAGCAGTTGTCACCTGAGCTGAGACCTCAAAGATAAGCAGAAACCAACAGAGTGAAGAGGTGGATTGGGGGAAGCTTCAACAAATGCAGTGTGAAGAGGTTGTCAAATAGCAGTGGGGTGGTCGAGGGGGGCGGTGAAAGTGGGCAAGGATCAGAAGGGAAAGTCAGGTATATGTTATGTTCAAGGTCACTTTAAAGTGACCTTTTTTTATCCTGAAGTTTGTGGGGAGCCACTGGAGGATTTTAAGCAGGGCAGTGAGAGGCTTAGATTATAACCATCACCCTGGCAACAGTATGGAGAACAGATCTGAGGAAGACAATGTAGATTAGGAAAACCAGTTAGGAGGCTCTTTCATATCCCAGACAAGAGATGATGAAGACTTAAACTAAGTCAGGGCAATGGCTATAAAAAGAAGGATAAAAATGATGCTGATAATTATAATAGAAAGTGTTACAATGTGTTAAGTACTTGCCATATGCCAGGGGTCATGGGTGTTGTGCTGTGAAACTCAGATCTCCCCTTCAGGACTGAAGGACTTATTCACTCCAAACCACCCTTCTTCTTGAGGCAGCTTACATCACTGGCTGGTTGGTCTATGAGGGGGTATAAAGGCGTGGTCACCTTACCCCAACTCGGGGTAACTTGGAAGGACTATGTTGCAACCCATCATCTCCTCTGCCCAGTAGTACCTCCTTCCCTTTCCTTCCACAGCTCATAATCCCAAGAATATTTCCTTAATAATGTTCTCTTAATAATCTACCTGCACAATAATCTCAGTCTCAGAGTTTGCTTCTTGGGAAACCCAACCTGCAACCCTAGACAGGGTTACACACATTATCTCACATCCTCAAGGAAACCTGTCAAAGTAGAAATTATTCTCCCCATTCCATAGATGGGAAAGTTGAGGATCAGGGATATCATACAACTCTGAAGTAGCAAAGATTGGATTTGGATCCAGGTTGTTCTGGCTGGAAAATACTAGGTATTTCCACTGAACTGTGCTCAGTAGGAGGGCAGAGTGTCTAGAGGTATTGAGAAAGTAGAATTTTTTCTGGACTGATTTGAAGGTCAGTCTCATGTAGGGGGCAGGGAGGAGGAGGAGGATGAGAATGGTAGGCAGGCTTGCTGTTTCTTCTCACGTGTCCCCACCTCTTTCCCTGCAACACTCTTTTCCTTTCAATATTTAAGAGCATCTTCATGAGAAAGTCCTTAAATCTTGTGTGTCTTAATGTTAAGGCATGCATGGTATGTCTAACAGGATTCCAAAGTCCTAGAATCAGAGAGCAGCTCTGGGCTGGGAGCTCCTCTGGATGCAGAGACCATGTATCCTCTGCTTCCTTCACTCCTAACTCCCCCCTACATCCTCATCCCCACCCCCAAGCTTAGTGCAGGTGGGTATTTAGCAAGTGCTGGAAAGACTGAAGAAACAAGGTATTCAAACAGATTTAGAGGATGCTCTCCTGGGCAGCAATTTGGAATCAGCAGGTATTTTTACCATCACTCCTTGGCCTTGTCTGTATTCTCCTTCTGTCTCCATGGGCAACCTTTTTACACTTCTTGAACACTCCATGTTTCCTTTTAGAATCATCTGGCAATATCCTGCATTCCCTCTGGGGTAGGCAGAATGGCCACTCAAACATGTCCAAGCCCTAATCCCTGGAAGCTATAAACATGTTATATTCCATGACATCAGGGATGTTGCAGATGTCATTAAGGTTACAGATCTTTGTATAGTAAGTCCTGGATCACCTGGGTGGTTCAATGTGGTCACATGAACCTTGAAGGCAGAGAACTTTCTGTTGCTGGAGTCTGAGAGATGCTGCAGAAGAAGGAAGGGAGAGTCAATGTCTGAGAGGTGCTTGACCCACCAGTACTGGAGGGGCCATATGGAAAGCAGGGAAGGGAGGCTGGAGGCCTCTAGGAGTAAAGACCACTCCCCCCCCACCCCCCGACCTCCCAGCTGACAGCCAATGAGGAAACAGGACCTCAACCTGAAGGAGCTGGGAAGCAGATTCTTTCCCAGGGCATTCCTCAGGAATGCAGTCCCGCTGACATCTTGATTTCAGCCTTATGAGGTTGAGAGAACCCAGCTGAGTCTCCCTAGACTTCTGACTTCAGGGAACTGTGCAGTACTGAATGTGTGCTGTTTTTTGTTTTTTGTTTTTTGTTTTTTAAACATCTTTATTGAAGTATAATTGCCTTACAATGGTGTGTTAGCTTCTGTTTTATAACAAAGTGAATCAGTTATACATATACAATATGTTCCCATTTCTCTTCCCTCTTGCATCTCCCTCCCTCCCACCCTCCCCATCCCACCCCTCTAGGTGGTCACAAAGCACCGAGCTGATCTCCCTGTGCTATGCGGCTGCTTCCCACTAGCGATCTATTTTACATTTGGTAGTGTATATATGTCCATGACACTCTCTTACCCTGTCACATCTCACCCCACCCCCTCCCCATATCCTCAAGTCCATTCTCTAGTAGGTCTGTGTCTTTATTCCCGTCTTGCCACTAGGTTCTTCATGGCCTTTTTTTTTTTTTTTTTTCCCTTAGATTCCGTATATATGTGTTAGCATACTGTATTTGTTTTTCTCTTTCTGACTTACTTCACTCTGTATGACAGACTCTAACTCCATCCACCTCATTACAAATACCTCCATTTCATTTCTTTTTATGGCTGAGTAATATTCCATTGTATATATGTGCCACATCTTCTTTATCCATTCATCTGTCGATGGACATTTAGGTTGCTTCCATGTCCTGGCTATTGTAAAAAAAGCTGCAACGAACATTTTGGTACATGACTCTTTGAACTATGGTTTTCTCAGGGTATATGCCCAGTATTGGGATTGCTGGGTCGTATGGTAGTTCTATTTGTAGTTTTTTAAGGAACCTCCATACTGTTCTACAAAGTGGCTGTATCAATTTACATTCCCACCAACAGTGCAAGAGTGTTCCCTTTCCTCCACACCCTCTCCAGCATTTATTGTTTCTAGATTTTTTGATGATGGCCATTCTGACCGGTGTGAGATGATATCTCATTGTAGTTTTTAATTTTCATTTCTCTAATGATTAATGATGTTGAGCATTCTTTCATGTGTCTGTAGGCCACCTGTATATCTTCTTTGGAGAAATGTCTATTTAGGTCTTCTGCCCATTTTTGGATTGGGTTTTTCGTTTTTTTGTTATTGAGCTGCATGAGCTGCTTGTAAATCCTGGAGATTAATCCTTTGTCAGTTGTTTCCTTTGCAAATATTTTCTCCCATTCTGAGGGTTGTCTTTTGGTCTGGTTTATGGTTTCCTTTGCTGTGCAAAAGCTTTTAAGTTTCATTAGGTCCCATTTGTTTATTTGTGTTCTTATTTCCATTTCTCTGGGAGCTGGGTCAAAAAGAATCTTGCTGTGATGTATGTCATAGAGTGTTCTGCCTATGTTTTCCTCTAAGAGTTTGATAGTGTCTGCCCTTACACTTAGGTCTTTAATCCATTTTGAGTTTATTTTTGTGCATGGTGTCAGGGAGTGTTCTAATTTCATACTTTTACATGTACCTGTCCAATTTTCCCAGCACCACTTATTGAAGAGGCTGTCTTTTCTCCACTGTATATGCTTGCCTCCTTTATCAAAGATAAGGTGACCATATGTGTGTGGGTTTATCTCTGGGCTTTCTATCCTGTTCCATTGATCTATATTTCTGTTTTTGTGCCAGTACCAAACTGTCTTGATTACTGAAGCTTTGTAATATAGTCTGAAGTCAGGAAGCCTGATTCCCCCAGCTCCATTTTTCGTTCTCAAGATTGCTTTGGCTATTCGGGGTCTTTGTGTTTCCATACAAATTGTGAAATTTTTTGTTCTAGTTCTGTGAAAAATGCCAGTGGTAGTTTGATAGGGATTGCATTGAATCTGTAGATTGCTTTGGGTAGTAGAGTCATTTTCACAATGTTGATTCTTCCAATCCAAGAACATGGTATATCTCTCCATCTATTTGTATCATCTTTAATTTCTTTCATCAGTGTCTTATAATTTTCTGCATACAGGTCTTTTGTCTCCTTAGGTAGGTTTATTCCTAGATATTTTATTCTTTTTGTTGCAATGGTAAATGGGAGTGTTTTCTTAATTTCACTTTCAGATTTTTCGTCATTAGTGTATAGAAATGCAAGAGATTTCTGTGCATTAATTTTGTATCCTGCTACTTTACCAAATTCATTGATTAGCTCTAGGAGTTTTCTGGTAGCATCTTTAGGATTCTCTATGTATAGTATCATGTCATCTGCAAATAGTGACAGCTTTACTTCTTCTTTTCCAATTTGGATTCCTTTTATTTCTTTGTCTTCTCTGATTGCTGTGGCTAACACTTCCAAAACTATGTTGAATAATAGTGGTGAGAGTGGGCAACCTTGTCTTGTTCCTGATCTTAGTGGAAATGGTTTCAGTTTTTCACCATTGAGGACAATGTTGGCTGTGGGTTTGTCATATATGGCCTTTATTATGTTGAGGAAAGTTCCCTCTATGCCTACTTTCTGCAGGGCTTTTATCATAAATGGGTGTTGAATTTTGTCGAAAGCTTTCTCTGCATCTATTGAGATGATCATATGGTTTTTCTCCTTCCATTTGTTAATATGGTGTATCACATTGATTGATTTGCATATGTTGAAGAATCCTTGCATTCCTGGGATAAACCCCACTTGATCATGGTGTATGATCCTTTTAATGTGCTGTTGGATTCTGTTTGCTAGTATTTTGTTGAGGATTTTTGCATCTATGTCCATCAGTGATATTGGCCTGTAGTTTTCTTTCTTTGTGACATCTTTGTCTGGTTTTGGTATCAGGGTTATGGTGGCCTCGTAGAATGAGTTGGGGAGTGTTCCTCCCTCTGCTGCATTTTGGAAGAGTTTGAGAAGGATAGGTGTTAGCTCTTCTCTAAATGTTTGATAGAAATCGCCTGTGAAGCCATCTGGTCCTGGGCTTTTGTTTGTTGGAAGGTTTTTAATCACAGTTTCAATTTCAGTGCTTGTTATTGGTCTGTTCATATTTTGTATTTCTTCCTGGTTCAGTGTCGGAAGCTTGTGCATTTCTAAGAATCTGTCCATTTCTTCCAGGTTGTCCATTTTATTGGCATAGAGTTACTTGTAGTAATCTCTCATGATCTTTTGTATTCCTGCAGTGTCAGTGGTTACTTCTCCTTTTTCATTTCTAATTCTATTGATTTGAGTCTTCTCCCTTTTTCTCTTGATGAGTCTGGCTAATGGTTTATCAATTTTGTTTATCTTCTCAAAGAACCAGCTTTTAGTTTCATTGATTTTTGCTATTGTTTCCTTCATTTCTTTTTCATTTATTTCTGACCTAATCTTTATGATTTCTTTCCTTCTGCTGGCTTTGGGGTTTTTTTTGTTCTTCTTTCTCTAATTGCTTTAGGTGCAAGGTTAGGTTGTTTATTCGAGATGTTTCCTGTTTCTTGAGGTAGGCTTGTATTGCTATAAACTTCCCTCCTAGCACTGCTTTTGCTGCGTCCCATAGGTTTTGGGTCGTCATATCTCCATTGTCATTTGTTTCTAGGTATTTTTTGATTTCCCCTTTGATTTCTTCAGTGATCACTTCGTTATTAAGTAGTGTATTGTGTAGCCTCCATGTGTTTGTATTTTTTACAGATCTTTTCCTGTAATTGATATCTAGTCTCATAGCGTTGTGGTCGGAAAAGATACTTGATACGATTTCAATTTTCTTAAATTGACCAAGGCTTGATTTGTGACCCAAGATATGATCTATCCTGGAGGATGTTCCATGAGCAGTTGAGAAAAATGTGTATTCTGTTGTTTTTGGGTGGAATGTCCTATAAATATCAATTAAGTCCATCTTGTTTAATGTATCATTTAAAGCTTGTGTTTCCTTATTTATTTTCATTTTGGATGATCTGTCCATTGGTGAAAGTGGGGTGTTAAAGTCCCCTACTATGATCGTGTTGCTGTCGATTTCCCCCTTTATGGCTGTTAGTATTTGCCTTATGTATTGAGGTGCTCCTATGTTGGGTGCATAAATATTTACAATTGTTATACCTTCCTCTTGGATCGATCCCTTGATCATTATATAGTGTCCTTCTTTGTCTCTTGTAATAGTCTTTATTTTAAAGTCTATTTTGTCTGATATGAGAATTGCTACTCCAGCTTTCTTTTGATTTCCATTTGCATGGAATATCTTTTTCCATCCCCTCACTTTCAGTCTGTATGTGTCTCTAGGTCTGAAGTGGGTCTCTTGTAGACAGCATATATATGGGTCTTGTTTTTGTATCCATTCAGCCAGCCTGTGTCTTTTGGTGGGAGCATTTAATCCATTTACATTCAAGGTAATTATCGATATGTATGTTCCTATTCCCATTTTCTTAAATGTTTTGGGTTTGTTATTGTAGGTGTTTTCCTTCTCTTGTGTTTCTTGCCTAGAGAAGTTCCTTTAGCATTTGTTGTAAAGCTGGTTTGGTGGTGCTGAACTCTCTCAGCTTTTGCTTGTCTGTAAAGGTTTTAATTTCTCCCTCACGTCTGAATGAGATCCTTGCTGGGTAGAGTAATCTTGGTTGTAGGTTTTTCTCCTTCATCACTTTAAGTATATCCTGCCACTCCCTTCTGGCTTGCAGAGTTTCTGCTGAAAGATCAGATGTTAACCTTATGGGGATTTCCTTGTGTGTTATTTGTTGTTTTTCCCTTGCTGCTTTTAATATGTTTTCCTTATATTTAATTTTTGACAGTTTGATTAATATGTGTCTTGGCGTGTTTCTCCTTGGGTTTATCATGTATGGGACTCTCTGTGCTTCCAGGACTTGATTAACTATTTCCTTTCCCATATTAGGGAAGTTTTCAATTATAATCTCTTCAAATATTTTCTCAGTCCCTTTCTTTTTCTCTTCTTCTTCTGGGACCCCTATAATTCGAATGTTGGTGATTTTAATGTTGTCCCAGAGGTCTCTGAGACTGTCCTCAGTTCTTTTCATTCTTTTTTCTTTATCCTGCTCTGCAGTAGTTATTTCCACCATTTTATCTTCCAGGTCACTTATCCTTTCTTCTGCCTCAGTTATTCTGCTATTGATCCCATCTAGAGTATTTTTAATTTCATTTATTGTGTTTTTCATTGTTGCTTGGTTCCTCTTTAGTTCTTCTACGTCATTGTTAAATGTTTCTTGCATTTTGTCTATTCTATTTCCCAGATTTTGGATCATCCTTACTATCATTATTCTGAATTCTTTTTCAGGTAGACTACCTATTTCCTCTTCATTTGTTAAGTCTGGTGTGTTTTGACCCTGCTCCTTCATCTGCTGTGTGTTTTTCTGTCGTCTCATTTTGCTTATCTTACTGTGTTTGGGGTCTCCTTTTCACAGGCTGCAGGTTCGTAGTTTCCGTTGTTTTTGGTATCTGTTCCTAGTGGCTAAGGTTGGTTCAGTGGGTAGTGTAGGCTTCCTGGTGGAGGAGACTAGTGCCTGTGTTCTGGTGGATGAGGCTGGATCTTGTCTTTCTGGTGGGCACGTCCACGTCTGGTGGTGTATTTTGGGGTGTCTGTGGCCTTATGATTTTAGGCAGCCTCTCTGCTAATGGATGGGGCTGTGTTCCTGTCTTGCTAGTTGTTTGGCATAGGGTGTTTAGCACTGTAGCTTGCTTGTCATTGAGTGATGCTGGGTCTTGATGTTGAGATGGAGATCTCTGTGAGATTTTTGCCATTTGGTATTACGTGGAGCTGGGAGGTCTCTTGTGGACCAGTGTACTGAAGTTGGCTCTCCCACCTCAGAGGTACGGCCCTGATGCCTGGCTGGAGCACCAAGAGCCTTTCGTCCACACGGCTCTTGCCTTTATCTGTTGTGTCTATTAGAGTTCCATGTAGGATGGGATAACCATGCATATTTCTCCCTAGCCCTTCTTTCTTCTCCAAGTCTCGTTTTCCCTTCTTCTCAGGAACCAGTTGTGTCAACTTATGCTCGAATGGACCCCCAAGTCCCAAGATGGCAGTCGGTCAGCGCCGCCCGTCCCTTCACCGAGGGCCTCCACCCTCCCTTTCGCAGCCGGAGCCGGAACCGGAGCCATGTGTGCTGTTTTAAGCCACGGAGCTTGTGGTAATTTATTACAGAGAAATAGCGAACCAACAGCCCTCTTGTCAGGAGGTCTAGAGAAAGCAGTTCTCAAAGTGTGGTTCCCGAAGGTCCCTGAGACCCTTTCAGGAAGCCTGTGAGGTGAAAACTTTTTTTTACAATGCCACTAAGATGTTATTTGCCTTTTTCACGTTGTCGACATTTGCACCAATAGTGCAAAAGCATCAGTGGGGAAAACTGCTCGTGTCTTGGCTCACGTCAAGGTGGCATCACTTTACCAGTGGTCATTCTATTTTCACCAGCACAACCTTGCAGGAAAGAACATGCAGTTTCACTTAAGGATGGTCTTAAGGAGCAGATAAATGATTAGTTTTATTAAATCTCGACCCTTGAGCCCATGTCTTTTTCATATGGTGGGTGATCAAATCAAAGCACCAGAAAGCCCCTCTACCTCGAAGAAAAGCACGTGGGCCTTTTTGCTTCATGGAACACCATTTTAACTCAACAAAAGGCTGATACAGAAATTGGAATTATTCAGACATGGGTATTCGGGAGATATTTTCTTGTAAATGAATGAAGTGAGCCTGCCACTTCAATAAAAACAACTGACAGTACATGTTTCCAATGATAGCATTTGAGCTTTCTAGCAAAGAATAGAATTTTGGAAAACCTGAGTCTGCCACTGGAATTTGACAGATTCTCAATACTTAGACTGTCTGTTGAGATCAGCTGTGATATTATACAGCAGAAGAATGTGATTTTATTTATGCTATAAACTGTGGAAGTATTTGGAACATGTGAATTACTGAGTGGGTCATCATTTTCTGAATGACCAATGCATGATGTTGCAGAATCATGCATGGGTAAAGGAACCATGGAAAATGCCAGGAAGCATTTATTGATATGCTTCCATATTCAAAATTGCAACTAACCTTCAAGAAACGACCATTGGTTGAATTTTGTCGTGGTAAAAAGAAGAACTAGCACAATTATCTTAAAAATATTCCTCCCCTTACCAACTACATAGCCACGTAAGACTAGAGTTTCTTCATTGTACTTCAACCAAGACATCGTTTCACAACAGGTTGAATGCAGAAGCAGATGTAAGAATCCAGCTGGCTTTTGTTAAGCAAGACACAATGCAGCTTGTCTCACTGTTTTTTGGTTTTGAAAATACAGGTTTTTCTAAAAACATTCTTATGTTAATATATAATTTGATATAAATGAATTAATAAATATATTATAGTTTCAGTTTCAATTTAAAATACAGCAAATATCAATAGATGTAAACCACATAAATAAAATCTCTTTGGGGTCCTCAGGAGTTATCTACTGAGGCCTGTTGGAGGGCAGGCCACACATGCATATAACTCAGTAGTTCCGAATTTGCACTCCAGAACCAACGGGAACCCAGAGGTATTTTTCATTTGACGCAGACACTTTAGCCCTTTTAGTATTTAAAACGATTGCTGAATTTTGAATGAGGTTTTTCTATTTACAAATTGGCAGGTTTTATGTGAAATATCACATTTTTCAATGGTCTTGAAAAACTGAACGGCCTGGCTGCACTGGGTCCATGGTCCTGCCTGGCCCCTGGAGCTGGGTGGAGCAGCCCTCCTCTGCACACTTGCCTTCCAGTTTTCCTCCATCCTCACCACACCCCTTACTTTACATCCCTCCCTTTAAACCTGTTCCTCCTCAGTTGTTCACATGGTGTCTTGGCTCCTGGAAGCATCTGTGTTTGAAATGTCTCATCTACATGGTCTCCTTGGTAGCAAGAAGCTGGGAAGACCTGGGTGTGTCTCGAGACTCTTCCACTGCTCCCAGTGGGATGTTATACATCATGAGATGCCAAAAGCCCACGAAAAGAAGATGAGATCACCAGATGAGACAGAGATTTCTGAAATGGAGGCAAAGGTCATATTTTAAGGCTCATTCTTTCAAATATCTTAATAATCTGCTGCTGAATATGGCAAGTAGATGGGTAAGGTGCCAGGAGGGTAGCTGAAATGGGGATTATAAAATGAGTTTGTGCTCAAGAGCTAGAGTATCTGGTTCGAATCCTGGCTATGCCTTTTGATAGCTGTATGACCTTGGGTTAGTCACCCAAACTCTGTGTATTCAAGTTCCTTATCTGCAAAATGAGACTCATAATACTATCTACCTTCTGGGGCTGTTGGGAGAATTAAATGAGGTAGCCTGTGACAAGCACTTAGAACAGTGGCTGGTACAATGACTGTTAGTTATTATTTTTATTATTCTTTTGAGCTGGGCTTGAGTGGCCATGAAAAGGGAAGTTGACTGCCTTAAGGTTCTGCCAGAAAACCTGGACTCTATCCTTAGCACCCTATCTCCCAGACCCCAGGCATCCTGACATGAATGTAGTGGATCCCAAGAGATATTTGAGAATGACATGGTGTCTCATTTTGATTGACAGCCACATCCACTCAGTCTACACCTGTTAAATCTACAGTGGATTTGGCAGGAGACCTAAATAGACATTTCTACAAGGAAGACATGCAGATGGCCAACAGGCACATGAAAAAATGCACAACATCACTAATCATTAGAGAAATGCAAATCAAAACTACAATGAGGTATCACCTCACTCCGGTCAGAATGGCCATCATCAAAAAGTCTACAAACAATAAATGCTGGAGAGGGTGTGGAGAAAAGATGAACCCTCCTACACTGTTGGTGGGAATGGAAATTGGTGCAGCCACTATGGAGAACAGTGTGGAGGTTCCTCAATAAACTAAAAATAGAGCTACCATATGATCCAGCAATCCCACTCCTGGGCATATATCCAGAGAAAACCATTAAAACCATTAAAAGATACATACACACCAATTTCATTGCAGCACTATTTATGATAGCCAAGTCACAGAAGCAACCTAAGTGTCCATTAACAGACGAATGGATAAAGAAGATGTGGTACATATATACACAATGGAATATTACTCAGCCATAGAAAGGAATGAAATAATGCCATTTGCAGCAACACGGATGGACCTAGGGATTATCATATTAAGTAAAGTAAGCCAGACAAAGAGAAATATCATATGATATCACTTATATGTGGAATCTAAAATATGATACAAATGAACTTATTTAAAAAACACAAATAGACTCACAGACATAGAAAGCAAACTTCTGGTCACCAAAGGGGAAAGGGGGGCATGGAGGGATAAATTAGGAGGTTGGGATTAACAGATACACACTATTATATATAAAATAGATAACCAACAAGTACCTACTGTACAGCACAGGTGACTATATTCAATTTCCTGTAATAAACCATAATGGAAAAGAACATGAAAAAGGATATGTGTATATATATATATATATATATATATATATATATATATATATATATCTCAAACACTTTGCTGTACACCTAAAGCTAACACAACATTGTAAATCAACTATACTTCAATAAAAATTTTAAAAAATGAAAAAAAATCTACAGTGGATTTGATGTTGATCATGAGGCACATTAACAAGTCCATTCATTCGTTCTTTCATGCATTCACTCATTTGAGTAGTATTCCATTTATTCATTAAGCATCTATCTATTGAATAGTTATCTATTCATTAAACATATTGCTTACTATGTTCCTGGCACATAGGCATTGAAGCTCATGTCCTTGTTTTGGGTTAGAAACAACCACCAGATATTTCTGGTGAACAGGGTCTAAGTATTTTAATTCCTTGCCTGTTAAAAACCATGATCCACATGTTTCTATGGGACTGTGAAAGAGCTATTCCTAACCTGAGGCCAAGTCACTTACATGAACACTGTTCAGAAATTGCCTTGAAAAGAGAAACAAGACTATAAGTCTTAGAAAAAATTCCGTAAGTACCCAATTTATTCATAAAATAATACAGTTTAAATATTTATGATTTTTTTTCAGTCATACATTTTACCATCATTCCCAAATGTGCTTTTGGCCAACATGTATTTGCAAGGTTAAGATCTATAGTTATACCATTGGAAATCGTACAAGGCATTTAGTTTGCTTGTTAAATACTTCCCCCATCACGGAACAACAAACAGATCTATTTTGCCTTGTGATTTACTTTCCCATATCTCTGACCAAAAGTGGGCTCCACCTAGGGCCTTTTATGCTTGCAGAACACTTGTCCATTTCTCTTCAAGAAGACTATACAAGTGAAACATTCTTTTGGTTCAAGACTGGCTTGTTTATATCAAAACAAAACACCTCCACCCAAAACAATGATTCCAGGCATTTGTGTTGATGACTGAGTTCGCTCTCAGGAGCAATAAAAAGAGGCACAAAGAAGCCCTAGACTAAGCTTAAACATCAACCTGGCAGGCCACCTCTCTGGAAAGCCATACCACATGGCTATTTGCTGTGGACAAGTTTCCACTGTCAGGGGTCTATTGAAGACTCTTTGAGGTCATTCCTAGGGAGTGACATAAACATGGAGCCTGAATTGGCATCATCTGGGACTCAGAGCTGTAGGATCTTGGGCCCATGCAGACCTATTGCATCACAGTCAAAATTTAAACAAGATCCTCTGGTGATTTGTATACATGGGGAGGTCTGAGAGGTGCTGGATTGGGTACCCCAGACCCACTTCAGGAAGACCACCTCTAGGTGGATAAGCCCCTTTTTCAGTGGAGAGACCATTCTCAGCAGGGAGGAATTATGGACGACAACTGCAAAAACAGCATGTTTTTTTTTTTTTTATTTTAAACATGCAAAATACAGTCCATGCATCTGCCATTTTAAAAAGTCTCTCATCCTGTAGCAGATAAAACCAAATATGTTTTGGCTATCAACATTCAAGAAATGTTTCAAAATGCTTTACAGTGTAAAGATAATAAGAAATTTAGCAAAATTTCAACAAACCTGTATAAAAAACAGATACAGATAACATTTTATATCAAGGCGACATGCTGTAATGTAAAGAGTAAGTTATAATTATCCGTGTTTCTTTGTAAAAAGTCTTTAACAATACAAGGGCTTAGCAGATCCAGGCCTCAGGGCTACACATGCAAAAAAAATTGTTAGTTAGTTAAAAATCACCAAAACGTGCTATTTTTAAATGTGTACCTGTGTGTCTTTTTAAGTACAGGATAATAGAAGTATTAAGTATCAGCAGGAATAGTATTTGAGGACTCTGTAAAAGTGTGTAGACTTCATGGAGCCAGTGTCCGGGAAGAGTCATACATTTCTGATGAACATTTTGGCTTAATCCCTTTGCCATTGTAATAGTCCACGACTTGGTTTGGGACTTCAGCCAACACGCTCTTTGCCAGGGCAGCTGGAGATGCCTGCAGGGAAGAAGAAATCACAGTGACTTTGGCACCGGGCCAAGAGAATCTGACCCAAATCAGCCTAAAAGACTTGAGTCCTGCTCTAAGCAGCTGGTCCCATTCATTCATTCATTCATTCATTCATTCACCATTCATTCTGTACTTGTCAGCATCTACTCCAAGCAAGAGTTGTCAGACTGTTGGAAAATGAACCTTTAATTTCATAATTATATTTTTTCATGTCTGTCTCAAAATATAAAACTATTCACATCTGAGGATGGGTGAACACTGGATGGCAGAAAGAATTGCCTTGCAGTTTTGTATCTGATTTACATTCAAATCCAGACACCTATTTATGTTCCAGGCACGATGCAAGGGTTTATAGGGTCTATGATTCTTGCCATTAGGAAGTTACAGTCATGTGAGGGGAACCTGGTGGGGCAGAAATTAACCCTCCTATGAGGCAGAACATGATACATCCCACAGACCAGCAGATCACATCAATGGGAGCTTGTTAGAAATGTAAAATCTTAGACCCATCCCAGAGCTAATGAATCAGAATCTGCATTTTAACTTGATGCCTAGGTGATTCCTGTGCATATTGAAATTTGAGAAGCACTGCTCTAGGGAGTCACAGACACTGTGTGACCAGAGCACAAAAAAAACAAGACTAAGGCATCTTGGAGGAAATCACAGCAGGCTTCCAAGAAGAGATGGCATTTACATTGGGTATATTTTAAAACAGGGAGAAGGAGAGGATTGGCATTTGATCATTCTAGGGACAGTGAGTCATCTGATGGGGCTCTAAAGGAAGTGCATGCATGTGTGTGTGTGTGTGTGTGTGTGTGTGTGTGTGTGTGTGTGTGTGTGTTGGGGATGCAGGATTGGTGGGGCATTCAGTTGGAAAATGAGCTTGTGGCCCGGTAATGGAGAGTCTTGAATACTGTGCTAATTTATGTAGCTTTTCTTATATCAGCATTATGGACTCACTGCAGGCCTTGGGGCAGAGGAAGGTAGAGGTTGATATTCTGCATGGACTCTGGACTCATGCAGAGCTGGGCCGGACCTCTGACCCTGGCACTCACTACTAACTCCCCAGCCGCTGGGCAAGTAAGATTGCCTGAACCTCATTGTTAGCAATTACTGAAGAGGCTGAAAATTTGAAGCAGAGAGAAATGTTTGAGGTCCCTCTGGAAAAGTCCTGAAGGAAAGGGGGCTGGCCTAAATGCCAGATGACCAGGTTTCTAGCTCTTTCCTTCCTATGTGGCTTGTCACTCAGCCATTCAACCTTGCTATGCCCCGATATTCTGAGACAAGAAAGGAAAGAACAGGAATTCATTCTATCTCAGAGTATTTAGGAGGCTCAAAATGTAAAAGACACATACCTTAAAAACAATCTGAAAACACTGTGAGGAGTGTTTCTAAAGCGACTGCTCACATTTTGAAGATTCCATAGTATGTTGGACATTGGTATCCATGAACGCTCTTTTATTTTATAAATAACTGCTCAGGGTCGTGTGTTAGATCATGGCCCACTTTTACTCTGGGGAAGACACAATAGTCCTTTCCTCCCTTTTCTCTCTGATCATTGCTCACACAAAGTTTAGAAAGATAAAGACTTGACTTCCCAGTCTCCCTGGCATCCAGGGACAGCCATGTGACCCAATTTCATTGTTTGAGACCCAAGTGGGAGTTTCCTGGGGGGTGTTTCTTGGAGCTCTTTAACAGACATCACTGGCTCTATTTCTCTTTCTTCTTCCTTTTTTCCTTGAACTAGAATATGATTCCTAGAGCTATGGCAACCATTTTATTATTGTGAGAGAATAACAAAAAGAATCTCTAAGTGCTGGTCCTGACACTATTGAATCATTGAAAAAACTAATGTCAGCAGCCACCAGCCCCTAACATCTAGCTACACGAGAAAAGTATATTTGTACTTATATAATCCAGGATTTCTCAATTTTGGCACTATTGCTATTTTGATATATTGGATATATTTTATAATTCTTTGTGTGGGGACTGTCCTCTGCATCGTAGGATGCTTACCAGCATCCCTGGCCTTTACCCACTGGATGCAAGTAACCATCAAAAATGTCTCCAGACATTGCCAAATGTCCCCTGGGGAGAAAAATCATCCTTGGTTAAGAACTACTCATGTAATCCACTGTGAGATGGATTTGCTGTTATTTGAAGACAAAAATATTCCTGAACAGTATGTCAAGCAGAACTTGCTCGGATGATAAAAGTATTCTGTATTTACACTGTCCAACGTGGTAGTCACCAGACACGTGCTGTCACTGAGCCCTTGCAATGTGGTTAGTGTGACTAAAAACTGATTTTTAAATTTAATTTTAATGAATTTAAATTTAAATAACAACATGTGGCTCTTTGCTACTGTGTTGGACAGCACAGTTCCCAATGATTCTCCTGCCCTTTGCATATCTGTGCTGGTGGTTCTGGGGAGCAAGGAGGGCCTGGAGGTCCATTAACTTGGGATAAAGCAAGAAAATATGAAAGTAGCTGGCAAGAACAGTAATAAAAGCCACATTTATTAACCACCTACATGCACCAGGCGCTGTGCTGAGCGTTATATAAGCCCCACCTCTAATCTTCCAATGTGTGTGTTATTTGCCCCGTTTTACAGATGAAAGTCTGTGACACAGAGAGGTTAAGTAACTTGCCCCAAGCCACACAGCTCAGAGCCTCTGCCCTATCCAAAGCTCTGAGTTACCATGCAGAGCAGAAAGAGGCGATTCATGGGTTCCTGGCTGTATGAAATATCAGTGCCTCACTCTGTGTTTTATTTATGGTTTATTGAATTCAGAATAGATTAGTTTGGATAATGAAACGGTTCTCAGAATCTAATTTGAAATTCAGGAAGCTAAGGCGGGTGCTAAACTCCTGGTGCTCTGCTCTAGTGGACCACAGGGAGCTGGGACCCTGGAGCAGAGGGACAGTGAGCGCGCCCCCTTCCTCGCGCCGATCAGGCACTTCCTTGTTGCGGGTGCCCCTCACCTCCCTGCCCCCCCCCCCGCCAAGGTCTGTCCTCCTCATGTCCCAGCTCCAGCTGCTTCTCTGAAGTTTTGTAGCGACAGGGTGGCCCATCTCCACGATCTATCTATCGCCCATAGATCTCTTAGTGTGAGAGTTTTCTGCGGACACCTGTGTTCCAACTGGGCAGTTCTCCAGTAAATTCCTGGAGGCTGGGCCCCATGGCTCCTCATCTCACCGTGGTGCCAGTGCTAGCACACAGCAGGCATTCTGCGAGTGTGTGAGGGAGAGCAGGGGCTGGGTGGAGGCTGCAACAGTGCACGGCCCTGTGGCGCGTGTGTGTGTGTGTGTGTGTGTGTGTGTGTGTGTGTCTGTAGGGGGCGGGGAGAGGGTGGTTTGGAGAAGCTCTTGGACCCCTCTTCACTCAGGCAATGCTGTGGGTGGTGGTCATTCCTGTGGTACTTCTGTCCAGCTGACAAGACAGGGCGGGACATCACAGTCTGGAAGAACACACCTCGGGCACCATGCAAGCAAGTGGTTTCACTGATGAACACAACTGTGGGCGATTCAGCTCCAGAGCACCCCAACTTGAAGAGGAAGCCTCACCTTGCTGTCCTGTGCAGACAGCTTGGGGGCTTGGAAACCTCCCCTTGGGCAAGTGGAAGATGGGCTACGGTAGCAGAGTTGCCCGCTGTGAGTCACCCAGGCTCACTGCCCACACACTTGTGGGAGCTTTCACTGGGGCACGGAACGGAACAACACAGGGGGCTGTCTGTGACACAGTGGGGGAGGCTCTGCAGGGCTCTTCAGGGCCACCGCCATCCCAGAGGGAAACTTTGTATGAATCAGAAAAGTTTTTTTTTTTTTTTTAAAACCCTGTCAGTCATGAACCAGTTTTGCTTCTGCCTTAGCAAACTTTTTCCAGCATTTTCCCCTATTGACCACAAACAACTGTTTAATATCATCCTTTAAACTAACTTTGTTATCTTGCTGGTTCCGTCATTAATGAATTAAATAAATCTTTGATGCTGCTTACTATATATTTATACAGGATTTAAGTTTCTATCATTTTGAAAACATACTTTGCCAAGGCAAACACAGACCTCTGCCTGGGCACGTGGCTTGACAAGGAGAACCAAGGCCGAATTTCAGCTCCTCTTTGCTACTTCAGCCAGGCAACTTTGAGCAGGGAACAACCTGCCCAACTGTATATGGCAGTCCTGGGTACACTGGAGACCCTAAATTCTGTGGATGAGGCCAAGCTCCAATGAAATGTTGGCTACATAGTTAGCATGACTCCTCATCAATGACTCAGGTTACACTTCTTTCTCCAGCAAGCCAAGCTCTACATGTCCTGGGTGGGAGTCAGCCTGGCCCAAGCAGGGACAGCTGGCATTGCTTCACTACGAACACTGGTGGAAAAATGGGGAGGGGGGCTTCTGCTCTCCTAGGGGAAGCTCCCGAGATATGCGTACGTGTTTGAAGTTCCTGAAGGGCACGAACTGGACGATGTCGCGAAGGACGGGCTCTCCCTTGGGCGACCTCAGAATCCCATCGTCGCCATCCAGCATCTGCATGTCACTGAAGTCTGCGTTGCCCACTCCCACGATGATGACCGACATGGGGAGGTGGGAGGCATGGACGATGGCCTCCCTCGTGTCGGCCATGTCTGTGATGACCCCGTCAGTCAGGATCAGCAGGATGAAGTATTGCTGCCATCAGTGGGACACCAGGAGATGATGGGGATGGAGAGGTGGGAGACACAAGGACAAAGCCAGTTACACACTCCAGCGGCTCCAGTGCATACTGACCACAGCAAGTGACAACTGACTTTTCCTGAGTGCCCGTGTTGACAACCTTAAACAATGAAGACTTAGGATGAATGGAGCTTAAAGGCAGGCACAGTAATTGCAGGTTAATTCTAATAATCACCTTAGTGATGGTTACAAAGCACAGGGTGTAGACAGAGTAGCAGAAGAGTCAGGGAGCTGGCTTCAAAGCCTCTTGCTCTGAGATGCTGGGAATTTTCCCTTAACTCCTCTGGGTCTCAGCCTCTTCATCTCTCAAATGAGGGGTGGGACTAGATCATTCATATGGTCCTCTTCATCTTGGAGATTTGCAAGAGTCTAAAGTCAAGCTGCCTAATATTTACAATAGCCACCAGCTCCATGTAACTATTGTGCCCTTGAAATGTGGCGAAAGCAATGGAGAAACAGAATTTTTAATTTTATTTCATTTGAATGAATTTAAATTTAACTTTAAAAAGTGGATACCCAATTGAGTTATTGGAAATCTTTTAAGTACGTTTGGAACAACTATAAATATGTGAATCCACTTTCTCAGTTATCAATTTATAAAATCTATATAATCTATATAATCTATAAAATACACACTGGATTTTGAAGACTTAGTACAAAAAAAAGAATGTATATTATTTTATTAATAATTTTTTATATGGAATACCTCTTAAGATGATAATGTTTTAGTTATACTGGGTTAAATAAAATATATTGTTAAAATTAATTTCCCTGCTTCTATTCACTTTTTTAAATGTGGCTACTGGAGAATTTAAAATCGCTGCACGCCTCCCACTGTATTTCTAGTGGATGGCGCTGCACTAAAGCCCTGCTAGAAGAGGCAAGGGTCACAGTCTCTGCCTCTGAAGGCTGTGTGCCCTGGGCTAGTGTGTGGCCTGCAGGTGGCTGCCCTTCTCCAAGGATGTGGGCAGAAGACTCTTCCTGCTCTAAGTCCTGGTTGGACAGGCTGGTGGGTGACTCATCTGAGACGGAGATCGGAGAGAAGGCTCCATGCTCATCAGCACAGGAAGGGCTTGGGAAGGGCTATGGGGTCTGGAGAGGTAAGGCCCAGTGGAGGACATCACTGTCCTTAGTCGTTAGAGGCATCATGACAGCCTCTCAAGTGAGAGGGGAGGGAAGGAGGTCACTGAGATGTTGCTCATGCCAAACCCAAAATAATTTCTAATGTAATCTTTGCAATATGTTCAACATCTACAGGGAGTAAATGTGGGATGATGAAACCATTCCAAGTTGTCACATTTCAAAGGAGAAAGGCTAGGTAGAATAATCACATGTTGAAAACATCTGGTTTTGAGAATCACACTTAGAAAGCTGCATATAGGCTGGCAGTGCTAAAGAGTTCCCATTTTTCTCTGCGAGTCTGAAAAAAATGTTTTTAAACAAAACAACTCAGTCAAAACTACAATTGGAGAGAAGAGAAATTCACACTATGATGAAGATAGTCACATGTCCTGAATGCTTTCCATACAGTTTAATATAAAGACTAATTCTGGGGCTTCCCTGGTGGTGCAGTGGTTAAGAATTTGCCTGCCAATGCAGGGGACACAGGTTCGAGCCCTGACCGGGGAAGATCCCACATGCCGCAGAGAAACTAAGCCCGTGCACCACAACTACTGAGCCTGAGCTCTAGAGTCTGCAAGCCACAGCTATGGAGCCCACATGCCACAACTACTGAAACCTATGCGCCTAGAGCCTGTGCTCTGCAACAAGAGAAGCCACGACAATGAGAAGCCTGTGGACCTCAACGAAGAGTAGCCCCCGCTCACCGCAACTAGAGAAAGCCCGCACACAGCAACGAAGACCCAATGCAGCCAAAAATAAATAAATAAATAAATAAATAAATACATAAATAAATAAATAAATATATATATATATATATAGAGAGAGAGAGAGAGAGAGAGAGAGAGAGAGAGAGAGACTAATTCTGTTCCATGTCCACTAACTACCCACCCCTAGTTCTAGTTGATCAATTTTCAAATTCATTCGAGTTGTCAATTTTCATCCATACCTATGCTTTTTAAGTCTTATACATTCACAGAGAAGGTGGCCTGGGAGTTTGGAGGAAGGTTTCAGTTGGGTGAAGTGATGAAGGAGCTAGGGAGTTGCAAGGAGAAGGCACAGAAGAAGGCAGCTTGGTGGCCTGGGGATGGAGGGAAGCAGTGTAGGAAATACCAGAACCAGAAATGACTCCTCCTAGTGTGTGCCTTGGAGGCCATGGCAGGTGCCACACCTGGATGGAGACTCATCCTGATTCCCGAGCAGGTGGGCTCGTGAGTGAATCGCACTTCTGTGCCCTCATCGTCCACTCCCCACCCTCCCGTAACTCCTGTCTGATCCGGTCTTCATGGTCCAGGGCACGGATCTCCCCTACCTGCCCCCTACAATACCCCCCAGGAGCAAACAACCTGACAGTCACACGACCACATCAAGAAAGTTTAGAGTTGTTGTGGTCTAGAGCGGGCGTTGGCAAAATATTTTCTGTAAAGGGGCTATAATAAATACTTTAGGCTCTGCGGGCCATAATGATGTCTGTGGCAATGACATAACTCTGCCTGTTAGAATGAAAACAGCCATAGACAGTGCTTGATAGGAATGTGCATGGCTGTGTTCCGATAAAACTTTATTGATGGACACAAGTTTGAATGTCATATAACTTTTGTGTGCCATGAAATATTATTCTCCTTTTGATTTTTTTCAACCATTTAAAAATGTAAAAGCCATTCTTAGCTAGCAAGCCACTGAAAAACAGGTTGCAGAATGTGGCTGTCTTTTCATTTAGAGCAGGGGTTCTTAACCTAGGCTTGCGGACTGTTGAGTTGAAAGGATTCAGGCAGTCTGTGCAGCTGGGGTAAATTAAAGTTTTATTTTCACTGACCTCTAACTAAAGCTTATCATTTTTTTCAATTCTAAATATAATCAACAAATAAAATTAGTTTTAACTGTACTTGTGACTGAGTCACTAATAGAAATCACAGAATACGTTCCTGTTATCTTACAGTGTCTGCAAATATCTCAACGTGTCATTTACATTCAACACTACTTAGAAATTACAGTATTAGGCCAGCCACAAATTCTCATAATTTAATTTTATTACTATATTTATGATGCTTCTATGTCACATTTAAAGATATTTGTTAACTGCATTTCAATATAATTGGTTTATTTTATAACATATTTTATTTTGTGCATTTAAAGGCCCTTCTGAGGAGGGGTCCATGGGCTTCACCAGCTGCTAATGGTATCCATGGAACAAAAATGGTTAAGAAGCTCTGGTCTGAAGAGACTGTCAAGATTCTAGAACCTGATCCTTCCAGGTTTAATCTAGCTAAAGGTAATAGGCTGCAGACTGTTGGATCAAAACCCTGATGGAAATTTCCAATAAAGGTCGCAGTAACAGTTGCTTCCAAAGTCAGGCTAGGAAAGTGCTCACGGATGAAATATTATAGTCTTTGAATGTACTTGAGGTCCTGCTTACATAAGGAGAGGACTTTTTTTCTTTCTAGAAGAGTTCCACAAAACTGAGGAGAAAATCCTACAGCCACAGACTTCCTGGCAGCACTTGCCTACAAGGTTCAAGGTTAGGACCCTTAGCAGTCAGTGATAACAAGGGGCCCTGGACCATACACTGTTCAAAAGGTAATGGAAACCTCTGGGGGAAAGCATCAGTGTTCCTGGCCTATAGGAGTGAGTTATTTGGGGACATGTGGATTAGATGCTTTCAGTACTGTTTCCTGACCTGTCCTTTCAGAGCAGACCCATCGGTCCCTGAAGGAGTGAGTAATAGCCAGAGCCTCATGCTGGTTTGTGTTAGTCCAGAACTCAGACCTATGTCAGATTCTCTTTACTCCTGTGAGTCCTGGTACCCCAGGGAGGCTGAGATGATTCAAACTGGGCTCCGGGGAGCCCTAGGGATGCCTTGGATGCTCTTGGGGATAAAGGAGAATAGACAAGTTTGGACCTCATCCTTCAGCCCAGATTTAGCAAAAATAGTCTGTTTTCTTAAAATCTATTTTATGTGTTTGGTTTCTGAGCAAGGTATTATTTGAAGTATTTGAATTTGAAGTCCTGATGATTAAAAAAAAAGGTTAAAAATAAAATGAAATACTGATCCTGTCCAACCCTATGCCTAAATCTTGCATCTGAGAGGATTCAGATTTGCTTCAAGGCCTCTGTGGGTTTGGCAAGATGGAGATGCTACTGACTTTAACAAATGTGGTCTTCACAGGGGTGTCGGGGAGCAAAGTTTGGGTGGTATAGGTGGAAGAGCCAATGGGAGGAGAGATGAAGGCAGTGAATATGGACAGTTCTTTCAATGAATTTTGCTGTAAAAGAGAGTAAAATAAGGGACAGTTAAGTGGTGTTGAGAGAGAGTTTTGAACCTAAACAAGAGATATTGTAACATGCTTTATTTGCTAATAGGAATGAGTCTTCAGTAGAAAGGGAAAAATATGTGATGAGGAGAGAAAGGGAATATAAGTATGAGGTCAGTGTCCCTAATGGTTGGGAGGTGTGTGCTGCAGTGCACAGAGCAGAGGTCGCCATGAGATGGGAGTGTGGTCCAGCCCATCCTAACACAAGGGAAGCTGAGAACACAGGCACAGGGCAAGGGGGTCAGATGAGCTCACATAAGAAGGTGAGGGAGCAGCATATCATGTTCTTCATGCAAATTCAGTGTCTTGGAACCCAGGATAAAACCCAGAGAAAATCTCAGACATTAACAATATTCTGCTAAATCTGAGAAAAAGTCATAAAGCTAAAAAAGGACATAGGACATAATGACAGTATTGAAAAATGATGCATAGAAAAGCTATTACGGCAATATATTTAAGTCTAATATATTAGGGGAAAAAAACAAACTCTATTTGGCCTTGTAACCTTGGTTTGCATTTTTCTTAAGAAAACCACTAATAGGACCTGAAATAAACCTTCAGTGTGATATTGTGTGTTACTTCACTTGACTACCAGGCGGAAGAATAACCCATTGTTTAACTTCACTTCCATCTGTAGTCTGGGTACACTGGAAAGCAAGCTTAGTTTTGGACAGTTGTTTTTTTTCCTTCCCAGGAACTGAAGGTGAGTATGAGTATTATGAGGATGACCTACACTCCAGTGAATATAGTGGCTTCCCCTGTTGAAGGCCTCCTGTGTTCAGGTAACATTGCAGACATTTGAGTTGTGTCATCTTTAAACCTCATGTTAATCCAGCAGAGATAGACATGATTATCCCCATTTTTCAGGTGAGGAGACTGAGGACAGGGGGAAGGTTAAGTCACTTCTTCAAACTCACACAGGTAGAAATGCAAATTTATTGTCAGATTGGGATGGGTGCTATGGCCAGTATCCAGGTGAGGATGGGTAAATGCCCATTAGCAGGCAGACCACCCCTCTCCTTACCGATGCCTCCTTGGTGTTGGTCTCCTCTGATGCTGACTTGGCGACCTTCTGGATGATGGGAGCGATGTTGGTGGGCCCATAGAGCTGGAGTTTGGGAAGGCAGCTCTGGTAGGCTTCCACAACTCCTTGAATCCCTGAGGTGGAATTGGCAAAGATCAATAGCTAAATAGTCTCCCTAAATATATTTATAATCAAACACACACACACACACAAACACACACACACACACACACACACACACACAAATGAAGCATTAACTTCCCCCAAATAGTCCTTATCAATAGCACATTTATATTCTTAAGATAAAAAAGAAAATACCACATCTGGGCTGGTATTTCTGCCTCCACTCCCACTAAAATCATTTTCTTTATTCATTTTACTTACTTATTTATTTATTTATTTTTGGAAATTGACTTGGGAAGAATTTATTAATGAATGATTGTGTTTGCTACAGAATACAAACAAGCTTTTTATGACAAAGAGAATATTCTAGACCCATTAAAAAAATGTCAGTTACAAACCAATGTATTCCCAAATCTTTTTCTACACTTTCAAAAATAAGGGATTCATATTGGGAATATTTTGCAACCCTACAACTTAAAACTCAGAGAGAAATCACTTTGGTCTGAAATCATTCTCTTTAAAGGTTCAAGTCAAAAGCGATCATTTCCACCAATGTCTCCCTTCTGTCTCACCTTACACAATAGATTTCATTAGATCCTTCTATTGTAATGAAGCCAACATTGTACCCATTTTACAGGTAAGAAACTGAGGCTCAGAGAGGTTTGCTGCAGACTCAGGATTCACACCCAGGTGTGTCTGGCTCTAAGGGCTATGCTCACAGCTTTAACATCCCTCTCATTTTCACACCGTCCTGTTGACTCTAGTATAACCACCCTGGGCCACCTATGTGAGTGATGCGTACCCACAACCGTTTCTCCAGATGTTAAGGTTCTTGTGGTTAGGAATTGTGACTTTCTTTCTCATGAGCTCAAGGCAGGTCGGGCACATGGTAGCTGCTCCCCAAATGTGTGATGAATGAGCAAAATGACGGTCACAGTAGTCTGCCGGGGACTGTAGTACAGGTGAGTGACGTCCATCACCATGGGCACCCCTCATTTAAGGGGGGATTCCACCCAAGAGATCATGACGGGTGGGCTCTGCTGGAAGAGGCAGCCCTGCTAGTGTAGCTCCTCCCAGCATAAGTCTTGGCTGCACACTGAATGTTCTAACCGTGATCCCACAGAGACAGTCCCATTACCAATGATTTTTGTTCAAAGGGTCCTCTCCATGTCTGTGCCTGTGTTACCTCTCTCTTCCCCTGTTTCCTCTCATCCTCCTACACCCCTTTCTACCCTGAAACGGCACACTGGTCCTGTTTGAAGCCAGAGAGACCCACAAAGCCCCTGCTGTGATTGTTTTCCCTCCACATCCTGCCAACCAGATTTTGGGCATCTTGGATGAGCAAGTTGTATTCTGTTCTGCCTTTATACACATGCATGTAACAAAATGTGTATGAAAATGACTGAAAATGCTGCATTCTCTTTGTCCTGCCCCAAAGTCTGCCATTCTAAAGACAGGTGCCAAATCATTACATAGCCTGGTTTTGAAGTTAAGTGATGCTGAACAGAATCTCTTTTTCTGTTTTGGTTTTTGAGGTTTTGCCTAAGATAAGCAAGTCTGAGTTCTCTTCCAAAAATACCAGGCAGGTGAATTCTAAGATGTGAAATGGGTTAACACTGGATATGTCCTTCATTCTGCTTTGATGGAAAACCATTCTTACAGTTGAAGAGAGGGCATGGTTTGAGATGAGGGAAGCCTAAACTGTAATAAACTTGGCATGAGGGATGGTGAGAGGGAATAAGGGCAGAATGGAGATCTGGCCTCAGAGGTTGTCACGTGCAGACCCGGGGATATTGATGTCATGTTCTTGTACAGTTAGTGCCAAATTTGTGAAAGAAACTATGGGATGTTCTACATCCCCCACAGGATCTGAATTAACCCTGTTCAGCCCCTTCCTCCTCTACAGGAAGGAGGAGAGACATGGACATTTCCACCAGCCCACTGCAAAAATGTCTTACCATTTTCATAGCAACAGGTGTACTTGGCTCTATTTATTATTTAGAAATCAGGAAAAATGATTCTAGGATACAATTTATCATCATAGTCATCATCATTATTTTGTGGAATGGCTTGGGGAATTTCTAGCTGGAAATAACGTAATACAGACCAAAGTCTTTGAGAAGGCTCTTTCTGGCACAAAACCATGAAGTGACTTGCTTGAAGTTGCTGAGGGCATATCCTTTGCCAACATGCTGAAAGTGTCACATGATCTCCACGCTTCCCCTTTTCCTTATTACTTCACCGAGAGGACGTTGTGCAAAATAAATACTTGATGACAACTTGGAAAGCAGAAAGAGGGGTACCTCATCACTGCCCATCAGGTGACCCTTCCCTCAAATTTTTTGTTTTTTTGTTTTTTTGGCCAGAAGAATCCAGAATTGGAATCAATATTCTTGCTCTAAGCTCAAGACCTCTTCTGCATTCTGTCTTTTCCAGCTCTTACGTCTCTGCTCTGTTGTGGCCTTCAGAGTAGCGTGTTTATTTGGGTCCAGCGAGCCTACTTCTCTGCTGTGGACAATCATCACTGACATACTGCATCAGGAGTGAGAAACTAAAATGGGAAAAGTATGAAAAGGGCTGTGAAACACTGACTTCCTTTCACGTTGTGATTTACCTGCACATTCTGGGTTGTCTTCATTAAAGTTGATTGCGAAGTCGTGAGATACCTGGACACCAATTAAAATTTACAAAAGGAAGAAAGGAGAATGACAGCATTAATCCAGTAAGGAGGCACTGGGGCTTGGAGTTTGCCAACAGATGCTCATTACATTCATTATGTGTCAAGCAGCGGGAACCATTTTAAGCCTTTACACAATCACTCTGAGATGGAGGGTGGATTCTAAGCTCCCTGTGGAGTTGAGGTGACAGGGAGATTTTCTAGAATCAGATAAATGCTGGCGGGAGGGGGAGAATAGGCATATGAAAAAAAATCTAAGAAAATATTTCATAAAAATGTAACTCCAAATAGCTTCCGGATAGAAGTGGCCGCAGACCAGAGGCTTAGATCTGGTTGAGTTCTATTTGGACCCAGTGATTAAAAAATGATAACTCAATAACCTAAGCTGTCTGCTTGACATGGCCATGGTTACAAAGGCTCCAGCAAAGCTGTTGACATTTAAGGCTCATTCTAACATAATATACAGAGCTGCCAGGCAGGAGGATTTTCACATACATACAGGTAAAAATAGACTCTTGCTTTTGGAAAAGTAATACTTCCAACACAAATTCCTCTACCTGGCAGGACATATGTACAAGGTCAAATAATATGTGGTTTACTTTTTTTCTTTCTAAAACCTGATAAAATAAGAAGGGTGTCCTGGCATCTAGACATTTTTATTGGGTCACTTGGAATTTTACTGAGACTTCCATTTCAAAGGCTATTTCCCACAGGACTGACTCTCTGGGGCCTAGAAAATAGGTCATTGTGCTAAAAGACCCCTCTTTTCTCAGTGGGGGTCAGAGCTGATGCTGTTGGTGCCTCGCTCACATTCCCTTGCCCTTGGCTTTTCCAGGCAACTCAGCCGACTGCCAACCATCCTGCCTGCTTTATTTACCTTAAGTTTTTCTTGGGCTTCCAGAGCCTGCTTTGCCTGCCCAAGTGACAGGCTAAAAACGGTGGGGAATTAATGTCCCCTGGGAGTAATGTGCCCATGGAGTAGCTCTTCATCATGGGCTGATGGGAGGTGGTGTGTCAATATCCCAGCTCTCTTATCCCTTGGGGTCTGTGTGTGCTCTGCATTGTCTCCTGGGATTCAGCTCTGGCTGTCCATGCTGGTAATGGCTTGTTAGTAAACCCTATGTTGACTTCTCCCCATTTCCTCACTCTCTACTGAGGTTTCCTCCAACTCTCAAATAAACTGCTTGCCTCCAAATCCCTGTTGCAAGGTCCCAGGAGAGCACAAACTAAGGCGGAGGTGCATGTGGCTCAGTTTCAATGCAAACTGAGATTTTATCCTCAAGAAGTAAGCCATGGTAACTTTATAAACACTCTGGGGGTCACCTGAGTTGCTGAGACCATCAGGGCCTGTTTGGGGCAGAGGGGAGATGAGGCATGGAAAAGGGTATCTGAATGGCTTTAGGGGAGCTGACTGAGAATATGTAAGGGGTGCCAGTTAGGGCAGCAGGAATAAGTTAGCTGCCAGTCAGAGTGGAGCCAGGGGATCAGGACTTTAGCAAATAGCAAGAAGAAGAAGTTGCTTCAGGAGGGTGACCAGACAGATGTCAGGGATGAGGACAGGAAGGCCTAGAGACAGGTATGCTGTACACCTTTGTCCTCAGCCCTGCTGGGCCAAGCTGAGACTGGAAGGCTGTCTGGGGGGATGTGAGGAGGACACTCAAGCATCTCAGGGCAGCTGGACTGGTGGTTGTCCAGGTGCATTCCAGGCTCAAGGCTCAGCACCTCTGTGAGGAAGGTGGGCACCCACCTGCCCACATTCTGGAACTGATACTCCATCTGAAGAGGACTGCATCTCCTGAGCTCTGGCTAATACTTTTAGGTGTAATCTTTTAAATTTTAGTGTTATGAGGCCTTTCAGTTTTTCCAGAGAAGCCAGAAATCTGACATTTTATATGAAATTGTCTAATTCTTAAAAAAAACTGTGTGTCAAATAGAATATGGCCTGACTAATGTCTACAGGCCACCAGTTGACAGCTCTTGTTCTATATTCTTCCCCCACCATGTACTCATTTCCAACAAATGCTTCTAGAATTCTGTAGCATGGTCAGCAGGAAGGCCAGTGTGGGCTACAAAGCAAACAAGGAGGAGGACAGGTCAGGGAGACAGGCTACTCCATCATCTCTCACTCCAGCAGGAAAAGGGAGGTGGACTCCCTCTTTCACTGAAGGCCCTTGGTCTGACAGCTCTGGGGTGGAAGCAAAAGTTGGCATCTGCCTCCTGCTGTGCAGCTCAGACAAGGTCAGTAAAAGAGAAATTGATGACTGGGCGGTATTGCTTGCACTTAGCTGGGACCTCAGAGGCTTCCTGAGGCTGCAGCAGGAGCCCTGCTCCTCTCCAAGGTTCTCCCACCTGGGAAGGTGAGTCCCCTGTGGAAAGTGTCCCACATGGTCATCTGGTATACCATGGGAGAGTGCCTCAGCCCCACTGTAGCACAAATCTCTCCACGTACAGTCTCTGCCTTCTTTGTGAGAAATTGGCATCGAGACCAAATAGGATTCCAGTGTCTTTACATGATCCTTTCAGCTCCAGATTCTCTGAGCCTGAGCAGCGCTTTCTTCAGGATTTTTCTGTGTCTCCCACACAAGACTGGTGCTTAGGGACTTGGGATGAGGGAGTCTGTAGATCTCCCTGTCACGGACTTTCACTGTCAACATAGTCAATAGGGTCTTTCTCCAGGGGAGATCTGAATACATGGTTTCTGAGCCACTGGAGATCAACTTCTGAGTGTTTCCACAGTCTCTGACTATGTCTATAACAAGCTAAACAATGGAATACTTCATTTGGAAATGGCTCTGAGAAGGCCAATCCAGAATACCAGGAGATTGGCTGTCATCAAAACAGAGGCTCCGAGGAGCTAATCTCACTGGTTCTGAAGACCACTTCTGCCTCTTTGGGCCCTTACATAATTATATCAAAGGTCGAAAGAGTGAGACTCCAGTGAGGGAAACCCAAGTCATCCTTTGTTTATAGCAAAACACTCACTCACCGTGTACTCTGGGGGTATCCTGGCACCGAACCCAAAGGCTGGGAACATTTTGTCACTGAAATTAAAAAAAAGAAGTTGCTACATTTGTCCATCTAATGAGGAAGAAAAACACGAACTTGCATTACCTTGCTAGAATAGGTCACTATGCCAAATGCTGACTCATGCTTCTTGATTACCTGTGGTAACAGGGGATAGCAATAGTGTGAGCAACTAAAATCAAGAAATTATCCCCAAAGTTCATCACTTTACTGCTTTCCTATACTATAGGTGAGACAATGGGCAGGAGAAGAATAAACATTGATTGGCACTACAACATGCCAGATATGATGCTAGGCCATGTACATACTTAGTTAATTTTCACACAATGTTTGAAGGTCCACCTACTTATTATTCTTGTTTTACTGATGAATAAGCTGAGTCTCAGAAAGGCTAAGAAAGTGACCCAAGGTGTTTACCAGCGAGCACTGTGCGATTCCAAAGCCCATGCCTTTTCTATTATACCATCATAACTTACTGATTATGTACAGCATTAAATGTGATTTCCTCTTGCACTTCCCATAACTGGGCCTCCTGACCAGATCACAAATAAGACTCTTCTTAAGCAAAATTTGTGCTGTCAGGGGATTGTTGCAGTTGGGCTCTGGAGTATTGCTCTTGGAAGAAGGCATGCCCCCCTCAGGCTATCTACCTTTTACTTTCTCTCCCATTAAAAACACAACTGAGATTTTTTCTTGGAACAGTTCCTCCATTTCGCAGTTCTTGCAGAGCCAGTCAAGGAGAAAAGGAAATTCAGATAAGGGCTCACTGTCCCAGAATGTCTCTGGATGCAAAAGGGGAGCCCCAAGCTGAGAAGTCAAAGGATCAAAGCCAGACCATCACCCATCACTACCTAACTGATTTAGAGGTCATCAGTAGCCAATGATGGCTTTGATAGAACTTCACCAAAATACAGCCCATTTGATCAAATTTGGGGCAGGGGTTGGGAGGTACAGGGAAACCAGAATTCTCTGAAATCAACGTCTAAATTTGCCAGAAAATCACCAGTTCCCTCTTTCCCTTTCTGTTGTGTAGATATGGGCTTCGTGGGGCATTGCATCTAGCAGGTATTAGAAAAGGTATTAATGATGATAAATAGAAAATCATAAAATCTTATAAAGGATTAGCCACAGCTCTGAGAAAAAAATACTTCTGGTCCTTGGAAATATTGAAATACTTTGACTCAGAAATTCCTTCTTAACTAAGACAAGGGTGAGCAGATGTGGGGAGGAATCAGCAAAGGAGATTTTAGAGGTATTTTCTAGTTAAGTCTGGAAGAAAACTGTTCTGGGTGGAGGATGGGTCCTGCTTCTTCCAACTCGGATGGCTCAGAAGTCAAAACAGAGAAACCTAGAAGGCTCCACACTTTTTAATTTCTTTGATAAGTTTAGGAGGGGTGAGATTTAATATTCCACCCATTTCTAATCACAAAACCAGTGTTCCAGACATAATTATATTCCTTTTAACCCTCAAGACACCCTTGTGGATTTGAAGTTTGCTGTGCATGATGCACTGTTATACAACCGAGTTTCAAGAGTAGGGAGGTAGGGAAAATGCCTCACCTACAAGGGGAATAATTAATGAGTCAGGAGGGCGTCAGTTCTCTGAAGTCACAAAGACTCTAATAAACATACTAAAGAAAAAAATTCAAGCCTAAGCACAATAGATTTAAGCATTCATTTCCCTGATTAGAAATAAAACTAGGCAAAGAGGAGTCTTATTATGCAAGAGGCAAGGGAAGGCAAGCTGAGCACACAAGCAAGCATCGGCATGCCAACCCATCAGGGAACTTAAGATAGGATCCACCAGCACTGAGTAAAGGGGTCATTTAGCAATTATTGAGGACTTGATTGGTAGAAACTTCCAACCTGGAAAATTCAGGGCAGATCACCACATTGCTGAAGGCAGTATTTCTTACTATTGGAATAAAACACTATAAAATACTATCTAAGAGCCCAGGGTCTTCAGTGGCAATGAGCTTGCTGTCTTGAACTTCTTAGGGAAAGACCTTGATCAGATGACCTGCAGTTGGAAGATGCATTTTTACCCTCCCTGGTAAGGAAAAGTGGGCTAAAGCAAGAGATTAATAAAAGAAAAGACAAATGACTGCGTCCATAAGGAAATGGAGATGAACTGAGAGCAAAATAGCATTTCAGAACAACTAGATATTTAATAAAGGCTGTTCTCTAAAGCAGTGGTCTTAAAGCTAGGGTACATGGAAATGCAAAGTCCTTCTAGGGATATGAGAGCATGGCTTCTTTGTTTTAAACGAAATCAGTATTCAGTTCCTCTACCTCCCCACGTATTCTTTACTGAAATTCATCTTCTGGGAACATCTCTGATGGAAATACCTGCTCCTCATTCACACCTCCCCTCTCCCAATTAACCTCCGCTCATGCACTAGGAATCTCAGCCACCGTGGTGCATTGCTACTGAGCGTAAAAGCTTCACAGCAGAAAATAAAGAGACACTTCCTGATGTGAATGACTCACTGGCAAACAAATCCTTTTGTAAGTCAGGTAGTTGCTCATTTTTGCTTTAAAAAAATTGTAGGAAGTGCTGATGTCAGGTGGTAGATGATTAAAAATACCTTTTGATGATAGATATGTAATTTTTTGATATAAAACTTAGAATTGAAAGAATTACATAATACTCGTAGGCAAACTCTTTCCATTACCATGGACTTATAAAAACAAGCTTTCTTAGTATTTACATTGATAAAAACAAAAAATTGGATTAGAATTGATGCTAGATTTTCCCATTCTGGTCATAGGTAGCAGTCATCCACAGATATGTAAACTAATTGGGAAAATAACCTACTATCTGTTTCATTAAGATTTTTTCATTTCTATTTTTTATAGGTAATAATCAGGTGTTGAAATTTCACAAATATTTATGATCAATTACACACTAATAAGGATTATAATAAAAACTAAACCAGAAGATATTTTTTAAATACTTTGAATCTTTTCATTACAGTAAATTTTAGAGATTGGAAACAAAAATTTATATTCATATTTTAGTTAAAGACATGAATGATACAGTGATCAATAAAGGAATTTCAAACCAAATTTTTAAAGATACATTGGAATGAAGTTCTATGGGGGAAGGGAATGTAAATATGAGTTCATGAAAAAGAAGAAACAAAATTCTCAGCTCAAACTGATGAAACTGTTCGTGCATTTTTTAAATGGACGATGGTGGGTATCAAATAGCTATGACATTTAGATTCTGCTGGATGCATTTGCAAGAGTTAGGTAAGAGTTTTATTTTTAAATGTCCATATTTACATTACACTAGAATTTTCATTCTTTGTCACTATTTAAACTCTTGATGGAAAATGTTAGATTTCAATGCAAAAGTGTGTGAGGGCTATATGTTTTAACACTCTTTTTAGGGGTATGTGAGCCAAAAAATTTTAAAGGTCATTGGTCCAAAATGACTTTTAAGTCTGACACTATAGTCCTTTTCCCTTTTGTGTAAGAGTGTTAAAGAAAATAGCCTCTATCATTTATCAAGTATGTACAAAAGGCAAAACTTTTGTATCTAATCCTTACAACCACCCTGCAGGGGAAGTTAGATAAATCTTTCATTTGCAGTCAAGGAAACCAAGGCCCAGTACAACCTCAGGAGAATAAAGGGAGCTGAGCTGGGATCTGAACCCAGGACCCCTGACACCAGGACCCTGTTGACTCTGCCCTTCATAGGAGTTTGGTCTGGTCTAATGATTCAGAATAATGTGCTAATAACAACAAAGAACAGAATTAGCAGAACTCACCACCTCCAGGAGGCCCTCCTCAACTGTCAATCTCTCTTCCACAAAGGATAGAGTTAATCCTTCCTTCCTCATGCATCCCCATCCTTACATAGGCCATGTAGGGCTGTGATTCATTTATGTGCCTTTCTCCCCCATGAGACTGTGACCCACTTGAGGGGAAACTGTGCTTATTAATCTCTCTGTGTCTTTACAGCACTGTGTGAGGGGCCTGGCACCCAGTAGGTCCTCAGCTGCTTCATCTCACCTATCTCTCCCAATTTAACTCTGGGTCTCAACCCTGGATGCCCATTGGAATTAAAAACCCTGATCCTCAGGATGTGCACCAGACTAATTAAATCAGGGTGTCTGGGGGTAGGGCCCAGGTACCGCTTGTTTTAAGGCTTCCTGAGTGGTTCCAATGTGGAGCCAAGGTTGAGAACAATGGATTGGTATCGGCAGAGTGGAAAAGGTAGCACTGTGATGTAACCCTGCCTTCTGACTTCTAACCCAACCCTCTGCACTCGAACATGCCTGTGTCAGTTCTAACCTTGCCTCCGCACTGCTCTGAGCACACCTCAGAGGAGACGCCTGCCTCTGGTTTCCAGTACCCCTGCCTTATTCTGGGGTGGCCAAGCCTATCAAACATCAGTCTGTATTTGCGAGCAATGTACCGTATTTATACTCTCTTGGTAGCAGCTAGACCAACCTTTCTATGAGGGACATGGCAGGTGGTCAGAGACTCACATCTCTGCTGAGCCCAAGGAATGGATACCATTTTTGCCTTGAGCAGCCTAAAGAGACCAGGTTGTTCGTAGGAGCTGGGGAAGGGCTACAACCAACCGGGAACAGATGAGTTCGTTTGTGAGCGCACGTTCTTGGGGAGCTGGAGGGGAGAGAGGGCAGGGGTCTCCCTCTCAGAGGTGCAGAGAAAATGGGCTGGCTGGGCTGCCTTCCGGGCTCAGGACCTGAGTCTGGGGGGAGCCTCCCCTCAAGGCCACCCTGAGAACTCCGAACTTCACGCATCTCTCAAGCTGTTCAGCTTCACGGATCAGCTCATCATGACCCGTGAACAGTGACTGTACTAGGCAGGAAGAAAACCCTTGGCTGTCAGAGGCTGGGAGGAATTTCCAAGCCTCCTGGGGATTAAAAACCTCCGTGTCGCTGCAGGAGGGGGAACGGTGCCTTCTGTCAGTTTTTACTGAAGTGTTTCTTTCTGAGCAACAACCTCACTGACTTTGATGCAAGAATAAATTAATTCCAAAACCCCGACTTGAAATGTCCTGACTTCCTGTCTATTGTCTTTCCACCCACACAGAGGAGAAGCAGTGGAACCTTGTCAGTTTTCAAGAAGCGATTAGTGTGCCCATTTCAATGCTGAGGTGCCTTCTTTATATGAAAAATAAAAAAGCTCCACTGAGCTGAAGGAACCTGATTTTCTTGGCCAGTTGGGGCCGACAACTTTGGTATTTTATTTTTAAATTTTTAGAAGAATCATTTGCGATGATTCTTCATGTAACCCCGAAAGTGTCATCTCTTACTTTTAGAATGAATCTTTATTTTTGAGGGAATACAAAATCCTCCCCAGGCTTTGTCTGGCTCACGTTATAAAGGGATAACAGCTCTAAAAGATGTGCGGGTCCCTCTGACTGTTGTATCTGCATCTTTCATGCAAGGTAATCAGGAAACAGAAGTTCTGCAACTTGTCCGGTAAATCTGCTGCACAACCGCAGCAAGGGCTCAGGGTGTCAGCATCTTAATTTCTGGCCAGCCCACCAAATCTCCTCTTTGGAATTCATTATTACACTGCCTTGTGCCTTGCAGAGTCAGTTAGAGTCAACTTTATTACTAAGCAGCTATTGTGTTGTATTAAGTGCTTTTACCTATTTTATCTCTTTTATGAGAATTTCAACATTTAAAAGTTATTAAGAATCCAGAAGATGTTCCCTCTCTTCCTTCTTCTCTCATATGGGCACACTTGTGTGTGTATGTGTGTGTGTGTGTGTGTGTGAGTGTATGTGAGAGTGAGAGAGAGAGAAAGGAGAGAATTACTGTGTTGTTGTTTTGGGGATGTTTGGAGAAGTTTCTGACAGTGAGGATGCAATATGTTCCATCTTTTTCTCTCCTTGGTAGAAATCTCCATATGACACGAGCCCCTCTAAGAACCTCCCCGAATTGGGGTCTAAAGAAATTAGAGCTGAGATTCAAGTTGTCTTCACAGACAATATTTCAAGGTTAAGTACAAGTATCATTTCAACAAGGTAATTAAAAATGTTATTATTGCCCTCTGTTCCAAATGTGGAAAAGAGGAAATGTTAGCAGGGGCCTTGTGTTTAGAGCTGTCTGATTTGACTGTACCTGTTCATTCATCCCCAACTGACCTCACACCCATCTGAGTTATTGGTGATGAACAATATGAATCCAGAGACTCGCCAGTGGGAAGTCCACTGCTGGAAGCTTTCCTATTACCTGTCCTTTTGGTTTCTCTGCACTTTCTGGTCACTAGGTTGTGTCACTCCCTGTGGTGCTTGGGTATCAGGTTATCATGGTTTATAACCAATTATGAGACTAGAAAGAACAGAAATCAGGCTATTCCATGAAATCTCCCTGAAACCAGAGGACAGAGTCACTTTCTTTATTTTCCTGGTTTAATAGGTCAATTAGTTGCTGCTCATTACTGACTAGCCCTATATTACAATCAGACCAGGCTGTCAACTGAGATTTACCCATATTTATATTTATACTCATTCTACTTCAAAGAGCCTTCTTGATCAAACATGTGAACAACTTCACCTCAATCTGGAAATACTGGAAAGGCAGAATAAATTCAGTTCAGTGTAATTTATGTAAATCGCTTCTTACAGGGAATTCTCTTGGTGGGCAAGGTCAATATTTATTATCAAGTAAAAATAAATGTAATACTGATCTGGTCTCAAAATTGTGTTTTCTATACAGACTTACAAACACATACACACACTGTCGTGGGCACACACACACCTTCTGTTAAAGTTACCAGCAGCTTTTGAGGTCCATGAAACCCCACTATTATGAGCTTACACTGTGGAATGAGCTGAATCTGGGTTTAAATCCTGCCCCTGGGTGTGGAGCAGAGCACAGATCACTTCACCTCCCTGCACAGTTTTCCTCTTCTGTTAAACAACACCCATGACAGAACGTTTAATGTGAGGATCAGATAGAATAGTGCCCAATAAATCAGTGCTTCTCAAACTCCAAAGTGCACACGAATCATCTGGGAATCTTGTTACAATGCAGATGTTGATTCAGATTCTCAAGTGGGACTTGATGAAGTTCTTAGGTGAAGTTATGCTGCTGGTCCATGCACCAAACTTTGAGTAGCAAGGCACATAATGAAACTACAAAAGGGAAACCAAAATCGCTATCCAGTGGTCCTGCCAGCCAAGTAAGAGAAGAAAAGCTAAGAAAGGATTGTTTTGGTGGTCAATGTGAGCTTGGCATGAACTCAGTTTCTCTAGGTGTGGAGAGGATAACACATTTGGGACAAAGCTTTAGTCTGTCCCCTCATGAGCCTCAGCATAACTTCATTTCCATTCTTTGGCCCAGGGTCAGGCAAGGGCCGAAGGAACCCACAGAGATGGGGAGTCTCATACCTGTCATAGTCTTGGCAAATCTCCCCCACGGCCACCAAGGCCTTCAGGTACTCATTGGGCTGGTAGGGGTGGATGTAGTGCAGGGAACAGCTGTTCCTGGGGTCCCCATTCGAGGCTGTGAAATCTATAGCTACCTGGAAGAGAAGATAGGCAAATGGGTGGATTTAAAATGAATGCATTTTGTAGGAATTGTGATTAGCCCTGAGAGAGACACAGCCAGAGGAGGGGGGAAAGCAGTATGTTACACACCTGCCAATAGGCAGAGTTAGAGAAGAAATTCATCAGCTTTAAAAACTAGTTATTCAAATAATGGAGAGGATGTGGAGAAAAGGGAACACTCCTGCACTGTTGGTGAGAATGTAAATTGGTGCAGCCAGTATGGAAAACAGTATGGAGGTTCCTCAAAAAACTAAAAATGGAATTACCATATGACCTAGCAGTCCCACTCCTGGACATATATCCAGACAAACTCTATTCTAAAAAGATACATGCACCCCTATGTTCATAGCAGCACTATTCACAATAGCCAAGACGTGGAAACAACCTAAATGTCCATCCACAGATGAATGGATAAAGAAGATGTGGTACATATATACAATGGAATACTATTCAGCGATAAAAAAGAATGAAATAATGCCATTTGCAGCAACATGGATGCAACTAGAGATGATCATACTAAGTGAAGTAAGTCAGAAAGAGAAAGACAAATACCATAGGATATCACTTACATGTGGAATCTAAAATATGACACAAATGAACTTATCTATGAAACAGACTCACAGACATAGAGAACAGACCTGTGGTTGCCAAGAGTGAGGGGGTGTCGGGGAGGGATGGAGTGGGAGTTTGGGATTAGCAGATGCAAACTATTATATATAGGATGGATCAACAACAAGGTCCTACCGTATAGCACAGGGAACTATATTCAATATCTTGTGATAAATCACAATGGAAAAGAATATAAAAAAAGAATGTATATATATGTATAACTGAGTCACTTTGCTGTACAGCAGAAATTAACACAACATTGTGAATCAACTATACTTCAATAAAAAAACTAGTTATTAATTTGGTTGAGGACATTTCTATAGTCTTCAACCTCCCTCTCCCCCATGCCCTCTCTTCTCCTTGTCCAAAACAGAACTTGAGATTGACGTCCAGGGCAGAAAACCCAGCATCTGACCCATGACGTCACCAGGCAACAAGGGGAAGGGTGGAATGTTGTAATTCACTAAGAAGTGTCCTTAGTGCTCTCCGGGCAGGACGATTCCATCTCTGAGGCCTAGCTAAACTCCCTCAAAACTAAATTCTGTGTTAAAGATGCAGTCTGTATAACAAAGCCACTGTTATTTTCATGAGTGAACAGTTGTAGAGAGAGGTGTTGAAGTGGTTATAATAAAATTTCTGCAGAAGCAGCTCTGTGTAAGGCTCATTCATGTAAAAACTCCCACCCACAACAGAGAAGATGCCTGAAGTCTACAGCATTGTCAGTGGCAAGAGGAGAAGAGAAACCTCTGTCTGGCCACCTAGTCGGCATTATCTTTGAACTTAAGTTTTTTCTGACCCCCTACATCATCATCATCTAAATAAAAGTTGACTCACAGGACACTTTTTTTTTTTTTTTAATTTTGGCTCTGTTGTGTCTTCGTTGCAGTGCACGGACTTCTCTCTAGTTGTGGCGTGTGGGCTCCAGAGCGCATGAGCTAGTAGTTGTGGTGCACAGACTTGGTTGCCCCGAGGCATGTGGGATCTTAGTTCCCCATCAGGGATCGAACCTGTATCCCTTGCATTGGAAGGTGGATTCTTAACCACTTGACTACCAGGGAAGTCCCACACAGGACACTTCTTAACAATAACAACGACAAAATTCTTTAGCCTGGGGGTGGTGCTAAAACGGGAAGGTGTATTTCTTCTGATTTCTAATATCATCACCAATTCAATGAAAGTTAACCTAGCAAACACCTCTCCAAAGAAATGCTTTATCTTGGAGGTGGAGAGTGGGGAGAGAGGGATTAAAATGAAAGGAGTTGTAGGGAAAGAAAGGAATGTTCATGGTGCATCCAGCTCAACAGAATCCATTCACTGGCTGACTGATGATAGAAAGGCTCTATTTTCTCTTATGATCTTGTGAATGACAAATGCTATTTGCATAACATTTGGCAAAATTCCATTATAACAAACCACTGGAATATCTCATTGGATTTAAGGTGGGATGCTAGTTCTGGAAGGACAGAGAAAAGGGGCTATGTGCTCTGTGTCTGCTTCTGAAAGACCAGACTCAGAGTAACGTTGATGGAAAAAAATGTCACCTCCTCTTATACTGTAAGCCTGCAATCAAACCAAAGTAACTAGAAGAGAAAAAGCATTGACTAACAGTAATTCACTAACAACCTCTCTTTTTTTCCTTCGTAAAGTTATTCTTTCATCACTGAATTTCCCCTTTTCTTCCTCACCTCTCCACAGGACTATGTTGAAAATAACTTTAAGCAGGATTCAAATTCTATTTTCAGAACCTCCAGATGTTTTCAATAAGGGAGTACAAACTGATAAAACGCTAATATAATACTAAGTGTTTCAAAAGAAAAGGTCATATGAGTATTCCTCCAACCCTTAGATGCCCTTACTTTGGACACAAAGGGAAGAAGGGAGGGGTAACCTCTGTTGAAACCCTACTATGTGTCAGACACCTGCACTGGCAGCTTTACAGGCATTGTGTTATTTCATTCTCATAAAAACTCTGGGAGGTAGAGATTATTATTCCTTTTTATTAATGAATCTGATGCCCAAATGTGATGAAGGTCACAAAGTCATAGGGGATGGAGCTGGGTTTAAACCCAAGTCTATATGGTTCCAAAGACTCTGCTCCTTCATCATATCATTATATACCCAAGAGAATGAGTAAGTCTGTGACCGGCATGTCCAGACATCTCGTGGGCATGTTTTATTCTTATGAAGGATTAGGAGATTTGGCCTGGAGGTAGGGATATTAACCAGGAGGCAACTACAGTAATTTAGGAGAGAAGAAATACCTTGAATGAACAACACTTTATGACCAAAGCAACTGTAAAAGGTAGGAAAACGGCAACTAAGTTGTGTGTATGTGTGTGTGTGTGTGTGTGTGTGTGTTTGTGTATAAAGAACAGTGGGAGTTAATTTCTTCTGTACAGCAAAGTGACTCAGTTATACATATATATATATATTTTCCATTATGGTTTGTCACAGGATATTGAAAATATAGTTCTCTGTGCTATACAGTAGGACCTTGTTGTTTATCCATTCTATATATAATAATAGTTTGCCTCTGCTAATCCCAGACTCCCATTCCTCCCTTCCCTTACCCCCCAACCTATGTCTGTGAGTGTTTTTGTTTTGCAGATATGTTGATTTGTATCGTATTTTAGATTCCACATATAACTGATATCATACAGTATAATTAAGTATATTTCAATAAAATAAAAAAATAGAATGGATAAACAACAAAGTCCTATAGAACACAGGGAACTATATTCAATATCCTGTGATAAACCGTAATGGAAAAAAATACAAAAAAGAAAGTATGTATATGTATAACTGAATCACTTTGCTATACAGCAAAAATTAATACAACATTGCAAATCAACTACACTTCACTAAAAACATTAAAATTAAAAAAAAAAATTAATGAATAAAAACCAAAACAGCGGGAGAATGGGTTACTGAAGATGACTGGGGGTGACCTAAAAGGACCAGTGAAATCCAGTATCTTCTGAGATAGATTTCATCCTGAAGGTGAAAGCCAAGCCACTGAAGAAAAGAGAGGAAGACAACATGAACTGTGGTGAAAAGCTAGTTGAGGCGGCAGGGGTGGTGTTGGGGAGCCTACATGCAATGGGGCCCCAACCAGACAGAGGTCCAGATGCATGCAGACAATCCCTGGAAAACTTCTCCAAGGAGGACACTTGAGAGGTACCTGAGAGACAGTGTTTGGAGAAATCAAACATCTCAGGGACTCTTGGAGGTACTAAGCTTCAACACACACGCACCATTCTCTGCCTTTTTGTCCTGACGAGACACGCTTAAGAGATCATGGCACCTCACATGTGTACATAGTGTTTAGAAGGTAAAAATAGCGCTGGGAAGGCTAGAAGTAAAGCCACCTCTTTCTCTTCTACTGAGAAAAGCACTTTAGAGCTGTAGAAAATTCTAGAGGATGCAAGGATGTTATTATGGAGACAACCTTGATTCTGCTCTGATTTATTAATATCATTGCAAGTATTACAAATCACTGGCAGGTTTGATATTTTATTATTAATAACGAGTACCTGTGGCTCCCCTCACTTGTGTTTATGATGCCCCTCTTCGTGGAGCATCCCAATCTACCTGTGTTTCTTAACACTGCAACTGACAACCTGTACCATGTGTTGATTACCTGATTGTCAAGGGTATCCTGTGATGACAAAAAATACGCTGGTGTCTTGATGTAAAACCAGAGAATGAAATCAGATAATATAAAGAACAGAGGGAAAAACCTCCATAAAGGAAAATGGCAACTAAAGAAACATAATTGAACATCTTATCTTCCCAGGCATAGGCAAGATCCTCCAAGCATGCAGGCACGAAGTAGCAGCATCTGAGCCCAGGTGTATCACCTGGATGAGTACCTGTGGTATGGGGAGAAGTGGATGTAACATCTGGATGAGCTTAACAGATTTTGGCAACAATCTATACTAAAATTTTAAAAAAATCATAGGGCTGGGATTAGGGTAAAATAAGAGAGGTGACTAGGGCATAAGCTCAGGAAGGCACTCATCTGAGCTGACTCTACACTTGCCTGATCTGAGAGTGATGCCTCCTTAAATTTTGCATCCTAGATGCCTCTCTTTCTTCACTCTGGTCCCAGTGCTGCTATATCTTTTCATTTCTATCAACTCTTCCTCCTCAGGCTTGGAATAATTCCCTTACGCTTAACAAACTAGGGTGGGGCAGAGATGGTGGTGAGAAGAGGATTGTGATTGAAGATATTAAGCATAGAAAACAAATAGGATTCGGTGACTGATTGTGAAGTTGGATGCCAGTTAGGGAAAGGGAGCGGCCAGATCTCCTTGGGGATGGAGGAGATTATGTAGTGGGACAACCTGAAGTTCAAGGTTAGAAGGCGGTATTGTGCTGCCTGTTCCTGGTGGTCCTGTAGGGACATACAAACATGCCCAACGGAAACTGCTTTTTTTCTGCAGGCAGGCCTCTGGGGTTTCCACTCTTCCCATGGGGATGGTCCCCATGTTTGTGACAACCACAGAGGCTATTCCAGCTCAGGAGATGCTGATGTAACTTTGGGGAAGGGTGTGAACTTAAAAATTACCTGATGAAAAAGGAAATAAACCAATGACCTTTATCACCTACTACTTTCTGTAATTCCCACCGCTCATAAAAATATTTTATCATTTGACTAGACAGTAAATGGACAGTCTCAGGTACAAGGCAGCTAAAAGATATTTTTTCTTTCCTGGCAACTGATGGTTTCTGAAGTCTCCTTTATGAGGCTGGAGATAAAATCTCTGTCTTCAGGAGGTGGCCTTCTACCAAGAATTCTCTGCGCTCTTTAAGTTAGCATGAGTGCAAAGAGAACAGAGAGAAAGGTTAGGTTTATTTTAAAAAGCAACAGGGAGGCTGTGAAAGATGGGATTAAGTTGAGAAATAAAAGCAAGAAAATGACCGAAAAATGCCAGTTTGTGGAGAAGGCTCCCGACTCCTGGCTTCCTTAATGTGGCGGGCTTGCAGAGCTGCCGTTTTCATCTTCTGCTATGAAGCATTCAGGAAAGCCTGCGGTTCCGATGTGCGCTCCCATCTTCCCAGCGGGCAGCCCAGGAACAGGCCTCCTTTGTTTCCCCTTCTGCCCAGGAGGTCTCGCTCTTCATTAAGCAGAGCCATGGAGCAGTTTTGCAAAACCTTGTAAAGTAAGAAAGCAAAATGCTTGCTTCCTCCATGCTGCCAAGTCCCCAGTGTGGGGAACTGCTTCCAGAAAAGGCTGGACGCTAACGATGAGTATCCTTCCTTGGACATTTTTAGCTTCTTACCTGAAACGAGCCCAGGCCTCATATCCCTTCCCTGCCGGTGAAAAAATACGCTGTTTGAGAACCTCCCAGATGTTGTCTGGGGAAAGCTGCTGTGAACCTATCTCTGGTTAGCTGCCTGATCTCTCTGCAACCTTTGTGATATCACCTGCTATAGGGCAGCTTTTATTGTTTGTTTGTTTTTTAGATTTGTATACAATTTGGACCTATAAAACAAGACTTGTAGGTGGAGATACTCTTTAGTCTGGACTATTTCTTAAATAATAGGTTTAATTATTGTGCTTTTCTGTTTCCTCAAAACCCTATAGCAGGCAAAGGAATAGGAACCTAGGCCAGATGGGAGAAACCCCAGAGGTCGCCTGGTTCATTTCCTGGAAAGTGCAAAGCATTCTCCTCTTCATCCCAGGACTCATTCTTATTTCTTAGGGTTCTACACCAGAATCCGTCAGTGTTTAGTCTGGGATATAAAATCAGGATTTAAAACTTAAACTGAGACACAGCTTGGGCATAGGATGTCTCAAGTGTGTTAGGGTCAGAAAAGATGACGTGAGAGGACCTTTAAGAGGTGATCTTTTCCTAGGTTTCAAGGTTAATCTGGGAGAAGCCACATTCAGCTTATTATATCATATTATATTATTAAAATGTAGACTATAAAATCAGAGATAAAGGAAAGCAATACCCTCTTTAATTTTTTTAAAATTTATTTTATTTATTTATTTATTTTTGGCTGTGTTTGGTCTTTGTTGCTGCACGCGGGCTTTCTCTAGTTGCCGCGAGCAGGGGCTACTCTTCCTTGCGGTGCGCAGGCTTTTCATTGTGGTGGCCTCTCTTATTGCAGAGCATGGGCTCCAGGTGTGCGGGCTTCAGCAGTTGTGGCATGTGGGCTCAGGAGCTGTGGCTTGAGGGCTCTAGAGTGCAGGCTCAGTAGTTGTGGCGCATGGGCCCAGTTGCTCCGCGGTCTGTGGGATCTTCCCGGACCAGGGCTCAAACCCATGTCCCCTGCATTGGCAGGCGGATTCCCAACCACTGCGCCACCAGGGAACCCTCTTTAATTTAAAAAAATTACAAATAATAAAAAGGGCCATCTGAATATAATAAGAAAAAAAATCACTCAGGATTCTACTAGTCTGGTAAGTCATATTTTTTCTTTTTAGTTATATACAATATATATATCCAAAATATTTTTAAAATTTATATATAAAACATACAATATAATTATGTATAAACATTTAACATAGTTGTAATCATAGGGTAGCTTTGCTTTATGTTCTTTTTTTCTTCACTTAACACTATGACATAAACATATCCTCATGTTATTACGAATCATTATAATTATCACTTAAAATGGCTTTATCATAGTCCACCTAAATGAGGACCTGCAATTTATATAGCTATTACCTTATTGCTGGACATTTGTGTTGCTTACAGCCTGTCTTTGTGAAAATCCGTTTTACAATGAACATTTTTTTGCATCTGGAAAGGCAATAACTTTCAAAAGAAACATTGAGTTCTTCTACCATTTTCTCTTCAAATATCTTATGGAGTCGGCCTCGTCTATGTTGTCTGTAGTTGTGTATTTTGTATATGAAATTCTAGTATCTGGTTTTCCTTTTAGCTGCTGTGCCATGTGCCAAACACAAGGAACCCAATCTCTCTCCCTCAAGTCTCTGCTTCACCTCTGCCCAGCTCCTCCAAGACCACAACACGACTGTTGCCCCGGAGTCCTTACGACTCAAAGATTCACACGAGGAACAAAGGTTGTCCTCAGGGGTGCCCTTGACATCCTGAAATGGTGTGCAGAATTGGGTGTGTGCACTTTCCAGTGAGAGGATATAGATCTTGTATCAGATTTCAAATGGTCCATGTGACCAAAAAAGAGGAAGAATCATAGACTGGGGCTTTTTTTTAGCATCCTTTATGTCCTTCCCTCCCCGGGGCCTTCTCTGCTTATTTTATAGCCTAAAACTCCCCTCTTCTCATCCTCAGGTTGCCACCCTCCTTTCCACCTCTTGCCTTCTCTTCATTGTCGGCCTTCTTGAACGAGTAGTTACACCCACTGTGTTCACTTCCTCACTGTCTGTTACACCCCACCTCCTGGGTCTCCAGTCTCATTCTGCTGAAGTTGATCTTCTGAAGATGATTTGGGCCTACTCATCACATGGCCCAGTCACCGTTTTTCATTATTCACCTTCTATCTTCCGTTTAGCATATGAGATTATTGCCCCTGATCCTGTAACATTTCCTCCTGATCATCTGAGTTACTGACTCCTCTGGGACCTCCCCCTCTGGCATCTCTTTATTGTTTGCCCCTCTTTCCCCTGCTGACAAATGCAGATCTTCCACAATATTCTGTCACCAGGTCCCCTGTCTTTCTGTATTTTTCTCTTTAGCCATCTCCTCCAGACCCATGTATGTGCAGTTTCCACCTCTCTCCTGAAACTGAGGTCCATACTTATAAATGTTATCTCCACTGGGATACCTGAAAATACTTCCACCACATCCATGAGGAAGTTCATCTTGTTGTCTGGCAGCTCCTCTTGATTTCCATATTTCTGTGAGTGGGACTGCCATGCTTTGTCTTCAGGCACAAAAGATTTGAGTCATCCTGGACTCATCATTCTCCCGTGCCTTCCGTCTCCTCCTGTATCATAAGTCAAGGCTAGTAGACTCTCTTTCCACAGTGCCCTTTCCTACTGCTGCCCCTCTAGTTACCTCTTACTACCCATCACCAGGATGGCTACAGTGGGTTTTAATGTCTTCTTTCAGAGTCCCTTTCATGAAGCCCTCCCAGATTTACTTCCCTAAAGCATGTGCCTGATTGCTCCGGAGTCCTGCCCAAGAGTCTTCTGAACATTCCCACATCCACCTAATTACCTCAAAATTCAAAACCCTTCAAATTCTCAATCCAAACCATTTCCCCAACAATCTCCTAAATATATCCTGTATATTCACATTAACCCAAGTAAGGTTTCAGCATTTATCATTAGAATATATGGATGCATAAATATTTAAGTTCACAGGGGTGCTTTTTAAAGCAAAAACATAGTATCACATTTATTTATCCAATTTCTTCTTTTCCCTAAACCTTATCTCTTCTTGAAGATTTAGGCTTTGATCCACCACCATTCAACAGAAGTATTCTGAGCAACTTATACGAGCCTACTACCTGAAGGGAAAGATGCTCTACTCTTGATATTCTTAAGGTGGAACCAGGAGCTCCAGGCATCAGTGGAAGATGCAAAAGCTTTCTTCTCACCCCTGTTTGTAGTGTGTATTGGTCAGAGTCTTGACAGGAAGCAAATGGTCCACTCAAAAGGGATGATTGAGAAGAATTTAATAAAAGGACAATTCTAAAATGTTAAGGGAGGCTGAGTAGAAAGGGTCAAGAGGGGCAGTTAGTAGAACCGAGTAAGAGTAGTGTTTGCAAGGCAGGACACCTGAAGGGAACTGTGTCCTTCTGTAGAGGAATGTGGTCACTGCCAAACAGCAGCCTGGTGGGTAGAGAGTGGGGAAGAAGTGCCCCAACTTCATTCTCCTCCTATTGTTTGACCTCTGGCTGCTGCCTACCATTGGTCAAATCCAACCAAAATCCATGAGCAGGAGAGCCTAGCTGATGCACCCGAAGAGGAAGGCCTCCTGGGAACAGGGGAAGGGCCGAGAAGGGTGAGGAGGGGAGGAAACATGCAGAACTGTATTCCACTGCTGGTTCCTGAAGGTCTGTCTCCAGGGAGACGGAGGCTTATCCTGGCTGAAGCTCCGGGGCCTGCTTAGGAATCTCGGGCCATCCTCTGCGCCAGTGGGAGATTTCAACTCTGGAGAGCTCAGGGGTGGGGTGACTGCAACGGAACCTCGTTCCTCCCTCCCTCTGCTCTGCCTGTCTCTAAGCCAGGAAGCCCTCATCTCATTTCTCATCCCTCTGCCACATTCCCTTCATTTTTCCAGATGGCCTCAATAAAATGATTGGGCATATAATAAATACCAAATTTATTAAGACATGTTAATTTGTTATTAATAGTTTGTATTACAGCTTATCATTTACATTAGATGGCACTGCTTGAGTAATAAGAAATTAATAATGGGAAAGCTGACTTAATTTTGGAGGAAAATGACAATGAGGTGACTGGTATGTTTTCTTTAATAGAAAGCTCAAAATAGAACACCTAGCAACCTTCTCCTGCGTCCTCGGCCCGGAGTCCTCCAGGAGGAAGAGCTTTGTTGCAGGTACTGCTGATGGTCTGGTCTCCTCGGCATTTATTTGCACATGCTCCCCCTGTTCACATGCCTTGCTCCAGACTCACTCCAGACCTCCCGCAGGTCGATCCATGGACCCTGGATGGCTGAGAAGCCGGGGCTGGGAAGGTGGTAGTGAGAACCACCTGAGGTGGTCCCTTCCAGCTGGGGAGCATCAGCAAAAGTGAGAAGGAGGGGATAACAAAGCCAGGAGAGCAATCCTCCTGTCAGGTGGGCCACACGATCTCCCTTCCCCTCCCCTTCATGAGTCAGGGTGTAGAGCTGGAAACATTCTGGGGTCAAACTTCAGTTTTCCCTGGGGCCAATTCTTTGTAGCCCAACTCCAAGGGCAAAGCAAGCCCCTGAAGGTTGAATAAAGAGTTGTTCAAAAGCATGGGATCTATAGAATCTAAATCAGACCCAAACCGATAGAGCTTTCCCTTGAAAAATCTATAAATAGTTTTCTGCATCAATCCTTTGCCTAAGAGCATGGGACACTATCTCCTCTGTGACACTGCTGGCTCCTCCACCTCCATTTGCCCAGGACACCTGGAGGTAGGGGTGTGTTCCCACAATGCACATGTTTGCTACCTTCTAAACATGCCAGTGTGTATATGGTGGGGGAGTGGGGGTGGGTGGGTGCTGCGTGGGTGTGTCTTTAGAGAAACTTAGACTTCAAAGAAATGACCAAAATCTATAATTAACTCCTGTAAGTATTCAGGGGCAAATGAACAATGGCCTGAGCTTAGGCAGGACATAGGTGGACCCCTCTGAGGTTATAGCAGAGGACAAGCCTCTATCTAGGGAGATGCCTTATCTCAACCCCTCGGGGAACCCCCTTCTAGTCCTTTAGGTACCACTATCCCTAGTCTCAGGAATACATTGCTCCTGTCTACTTTCTTGAGCTCAAACCAATTTCCTTGCCTTCCTCACATGACTGAGCCTGTCTAGGGAGCTAAACAGGGCTGAGTTTCACGAGTACACTTTTGTAAGATGAGGAACAAATGCTGCACAGATTGGATTCCTCTTGTTTACATCCACGTTGATTTCCCATAGGTTTTAGCAGATCTATTCCTTGTCATCTGGGTATTCTCTTTCTGCAGGTCATGTCTGCCTAAACCTAGTAGGATTTTGAATATGAAGCCACTGAAAGTAAATTGTTCCAGGGCAGATGGACTCACAACCCTGGCCCACCTGAGCACTTAAAAAAGACCCAGTCCACCCCAACCCTCCAATATGTATTAGGAGTGTGCAAATCCCATGGGCTCACAGATTCCATGTAGGCGATGATCCTCAATCCACTCACTCATTCTATTTTTCAACCTTGCAAGACTGGTTCTCCAGTCTTTTGGAATTCGCTTTCTCATTGACTGATGAACCATTTGGATGGCTTACTCTTGGCACTGACCATTGGGCATGACATGGATGCTCGTGGTTTGGCCACACGAACACAACCAAGACGTCTGCAGTTGTCCAGTGGGATGCGCAAGTGCGGCTCACTTCCTTCCCACCCTTTTCACGCAGTGATGGGACCTGGCAACCCACCCACTGCCTCCTGCCTCACGTAGTCATGGAAAGAATGGAAAGCATTAGGCTGGTTACCCGAACCACTTGAGGCTGAATGGCAGGAATTTCCTGACATGACACTGAAAACCATACTCACTGAGGAAAACAGAAGTATGGCCTCCTTGTAAAAACATGTTACTGTATGATATTTCAGCGGTGAGATGTGAGCAAAGCTGACCCAGGGTCTTAACAGACTTGTCTCCTCGTGCCCCACACCCAGCACCACTCCCCAACCTTACTCCTGAATAAGGACAAATATGGAAACAACTCACTGTAAACTGGATTTGGCAGCCACCCATGATGTAGTCCAAGAAAGAATGCATCTTGTGGATCTGCACGGGAGGAGGAGAGGAAACTGTATTAGGAACAGTATGATCTGTGTACCTATAGATTAGAGGCCTAGACTTTGGGGTTATGCTGACGTAGAGAAAAAAGCAGAGAAAGATCTGTGGGAAAAAGATGGGTCAGCTGATTTTGTTCCATGAAAGGGGAAAAAGAAAGCAATGCTGAATTTAGATGGGCCTGTGAGGGCTGCAGCATCCATCCCCTGCTACCCTCTCTTTTGGTTTACACATGATTTTAATCAGCCTCTGCCTCTGGGGTGAGACTAATACTGTATTTTCAAGGGTCACCACTGGTTTGAAATGAATGAAGTCTCACACTTGGCTTCAGTCTTGCTGCCCGTGTCTAAGTCCCAGTTCTGGTAACATTCTTAACACCACAGTAATCAAGATGGGCAGCTTCAAGATCACAATTACCTGAGAAGATCTTTGCTGTCAGCTGCCAGCTAGTGAGATTTCTCCCATGCCATGAGCAACAAGGATTAACATTTATTGAGCACTTACTGTACGCCAAGCACTTAACATACATTACCTCATTTAATTCTTAGAACAAACCTGTGAAGGTGATGCTATTGTTATTATTGTGCCCATTTTATAGATGAGGAAACTGAGGCTAAGATGATGGAGGTGGAACTCAAATGATGGCAGTCTTGACTGCACAGTCCATCCTTTCAACCTCTAGGCTGGAAGTCAGCAGGGTCCCTTCTTTCTTCCCAACCCCTGGCATCTGTGTTCTCACACACCTTACTGATTTCTAGTCTTAATTTCTGCTTCATTATGATTCTGATGCTTGAGTCTTGGTGACATTCATCTACTTATTTATTCAACAAGGATTTATTAAGCCCCCACCATGCACTGGATGCTAGGGATACAGGGATGAGAGAAACAGGCATGGTACATGCAGCCACTGAGCTCACAATTTGGATCCTTTTACCAGGACAACTACTAGCTGATTTTTGACCCTCACTTCTCAGACTCCATCTGACACTCAGGGCAGCTTCTCAGAGACTGACCCATAAAACCCTATGGTAGAGTTTCCAGGCACCACCTCCAGGTGGCACACATCTATTGGCAGACTTGTCTCAGGGCTGATATTTACTGGGCTCCCTGAATAGTGCCTGCTCCTGGCTTCCTTATGGCAATGTTTCACCTGATAGTTGGGATACCCTACTACTGTCTGTACACCAAAAAAATGAGTTCGATCACCATGGCCTCTGAGTGCCGAACTCTTAGATCAAAACAGATATGTGCACAATCACCTTACAGAGATGGACAGTTGAACTGGCTCATCTGGATCTTCTTTTCTCCTGCTGCTATGGGCACAGGGATGGTCACAGGTCTATTCTGAATGTACTAGGATTTGGTCTGTACAAGGAGGTAAGATGACCAGAGACAACTGCCTTTGAAAGAAGAGTTTATTACTCACAGCTCCCCAAGGGACAGGAGGCATGTCCTGCCACACAAGGGGGCCACACAGGGAAGCACTAGGGTCAGTCAGGAGGCAAGAGGAATGAGGGGAAAGCACAGGCAAAAATCTTTATCATGGTTTTTGTGGGAAGGAATGCATGAAGCAAGGTAAGCAGTTAAACAGGTTTAGAATTCAATAGTTTGAGTAACTTACAAGGCTCTGGGCGATAGGGATGGTCTCTAATTGTCTGAAACTTGGCTCTGGGGTGATACAGGGCAGGCGGAATATTGGCTTGGTGTGTGAGAGTTCAGGAAAGGGGGTGGCTGGGGGTATAGGCTCTGGATGGATTGGTCTGCATGTCAAAGACAGGCTCACAGGCAAGTTGATTGCTACCTTTAGGAATTAGGTAACCCTGGGAGGGGCAGTTCCTCCCCAGTATGCAAGGCCCCAAGATGTCAAAGCATCATAAAATACAGAAAAAAAGCCATTATTAAAACAGTGATCCCGGTGGCCAATCATAAACATTATCTCCTAGTTCCAGTGATTGGTTCAAGGGGTGGGCATGTGACCTAAGCCAGACCCCTCAGTCTTTTCCTTTACTCTCTTGTTATGTAAGGATGAGCTCCTGTAACTCCTGGCAGCCAGGAAAGGCCAACTCTGAGTGAAGGAACCTGATATATATAGAGAGAAACTGGATGGCACGTAAGTCTTATGTCGTGGAGTCAGACAGACGGAGACTAAAATCTCAGCTCTTAAACTTACCATGTGTGTGATGAACTGGTTACACAATCTCATTTGAAAGTAGAAATCTCAGGGTTGTGATAAGAGTAAACAGAACGTATTATAGTTATTTTCACATAGTAAGTACTCAATCAGTGGCAAAATTATTCCCAGATGGGATTTTCTGCGAAGTTAGAGCCCCCTCTGGGAGGAATTTTTAGGCCCTTTAATTTTCCCCCACTGTCTTATTTTCATGGTACCCTCTTGGCATGGGGGAGGTGCCGCGTATAAAGCACCGAACCCTGGGATAAGCACAGAGTAGGTGCTTTAGAAATGTTGATGACCCCCTCTGGGGACCTCCCTCTGGTGCTGCCCTGGGCAGACCAGGACTCTCCTATCTTTGGGGGCAGGACTGTCCTTGTGGAGGGGATGGTGGCATTGGCCTACCACAGCTCCAAGACCACCCATGCTTACAGTGTATGTCCATTAATACCTTGACTTTCTGATTTTTGTTTAAAATAGATCATATCTCTTTGACACTCTCTCCTTCTGTCCACATAACCTGTAGAATTCCTCCCAGACAGCCCTAGCTTCATACCCCTGGAAGACAGGGGCTATGTATATACCTTGCACTGGTTCAAAATCACAATGCCTGAGTTCTTATAATTCTTCTTCTTGGCTTTGTACTTGGGGTTGATGCACTCCCACTGCACCTGAAACAAGAAAGGTTATAGCATGATTGCCAGCTCAGGAAGAAGTAGAGTCATTCGTGATGAGGCCCCTGGGCACTGTTGCAGATGGACCTGAGGGCTGACCCATGGTCTCTAGCTGATCCCCTCACATCTGGAGGGGCAGTAAGGAGGAGTGGTGGAGAGGGAGACTCTGACATTACTCTGCTTGGTTTAAATCCCAGCTCCTCCATTTTCCAGCTGTGTGACCTTTGGCAAATTACTTGATTCCTCTATGCCATGCATGTCTCCTCTGTAAAATGGAGCTTATAATTGTAGCTATCTCATAGGGTTACTGTGAGGATTGAATGATTAACCCCTGTAATACATTTAGAACAGTGCCTGACACTTATAAATGTTTGCTATTAATGGGATCAAATTAAGCAGCAGAGGGAAGGAGAGATTTGGGGAAACACAGCTGAGTAACCCAAATGCTGAGTCTTAGTGTCTGGGAATTGACTTAAGAGGTAGAAAAACTGAGGGACATTGAATACTGGCTACAGGAAGCTGGTGGGGATGATGGTAAGTTTGCTTAACTTCACAGAAAACTAAAATAATGGATTGACACAGTCACAATGGTGGCACATTAGATCGCCAGAGAGCCTTCTGTGAAGGGTAGAATCAGAACTGAGGAGGTAGCTGGGAGCGAAAGGGTGAACAGATCTCAACCCTTCCAGCCTACAGAAGGCTTCAGGGGACAAAGCCAACTGCACCTTGACCACTGACAAAGTCAAACATCCAAGAGTCATTGAATGCTCCTGCCCACTATCCTATGGAAGTAGATCCTTGGATTTCTACTCAGAAGACAAATTTTCACTCTCTGACAATTGGAAGTATCTGAAAATGAAGCAATTTCTGAGGCAGATGTGAGTGGGTAGACTGATACAGCATTGGCGCCAATGACCCATTCCTCCCAGCGCACAATGACTCTGAGCTTAGTCAGGTGACTTGTTTTGACCGATGGGACGTTAGCAAAAGTGATATGAGCAGAGGCTTGACAAGCCTCTGTGCACTGGGGCTTGCCCTCCTCTTGCTGCTGGGACATTTTCACCATGTATTAACTTAAGCTGGTGTCCTGGAGGATGAAAGAGCACATGGAGAAACATCTCAGCTACCCCAGATGTGTAGGCACAAGTGCAGGAGTGAGTCCCATTTGGAACAGAGAGGAGTTTCCCAGGGGAACTCAGCCCAGATTGCCGACCTCCTGTCCTGCCCATGGTAGTTGCCTCCTGACAGATCTCCCTGCCTCACTCTCTTGTCTCTCTCTGTAACTGATTATCTACACACTAGTCAGAGTAATCTTTAAAAAATCAACATCATTCTCCAGCCTAGACCCCTTTGCAGCATTGCCCAATAGAACTTTCTACAATGATGGGAATATTCCAAGTCTGCACCAATCAATGTGGAAGACACTAGTCACATGAGCACTTGGTGTGTGTGTGTGTGTGTGTGAGAGAGAGAGAGAGAGAGAGAGAGAGAGAGAGAAAGAGAGAGAAAGAGGTGGAGGAATTGAAATTTTAACTTAATTTAACTTAAACTTACTAAAGTTGAAATTGAAATAGGTGTATGTAGCCAGTGGCTACTAAATTGGAGACTGTGGCTTGAGTGTGCTCTCAACATATTTATAGGAAAATCTAAACTCTTTTCTCCGAGCTATCAGAATCTGCTTTTCCTGGCCTCGGCCTCTGTCCTTGACCACATCTCATGCATGGCTCCCTCACCTTCTCTGATCCGGATACACTGGTCTCTTTCCAGATCCTTAATCACACCAAGCTCTTTCCTGACTCAGTACTTTGCAATGTTGTTCCCTCGGGCTGAAATACTGTTCCCTTGCTTGTTACATGGTTGGCTTCACTTCATCTTTAAGGGCCCTCAAGTTAAATGTCACCTTTTCAGGTGATCTCTTCTATGTTATATCTTTATAAAACTGGCTCAGGTTTTTATAGCATTTGTTACAATGTATAATTACATATTTTGTTTACTTGATTCATATTTATATTTTACTCTGATGCACAGTCATGTCACACCTAGAGCCTGACACTTAGCAGGTGCTCCTCAGTAAATATTAGTGGAGTCAATAAATAATAGAACAGTTCCCTGGGTGCAAAGGTGCCAGAATAGGGACTGAGGGGTTGCACCAAAACCTTTCTGGTGTCTCAGTGATACAGAAAGGTACAGTAGCATCACATCCATTTCCTCAGAAGGACTTCAAGATTCACTTCTGTTTGTTTGAAAGCATCAGACTTCAGTGTGATTCAGTTGTGATGTATGCTATAATATCCTCCTAGGATTCTAAAGATGAAGTGTTTCCCATGTTTATTGGTTTGGCTATTTCTACTTGTAAAGCAGAACAAGGCAAAACTTCGTAAAACTCTTTAGAACTCTAGTGGGTGGTATGGATAACTGCCATTGATTTATTAGCTCAACAGAGCCTGGTCTTGTACATTCAAACAAGCAACAACGTCTCTGGATAAATTCCTAGTTATTTGGGTAGTGACTTTATTTATAGTTTAGTGTTGGCTTTCATTGTACCCCTGAAACTCTGCAAGCCTGCTCGTGGGTGAAGGTCTCTGTGTGTCTGACAAGTTTCCTGCAGTGCTGGGTATGTAACAGCATATATAGCAGGTTGTGGGAGCTATGCAGAAAGCTGCCCTTGACTTTTCAGGCCAAAGGGAGGTAGTCAACAAATGGCCTGATTCAGATTAAGCCTCTCATTCTAAAGAACGTTAGTTTATTTCCATCCAGTCTGGTTACATCTTGACTTACATCTGAAAGGGGAAACTTGAACAGTGAATTGGGACAATCTTCCCCAAGCAGCATTTCTGAGCAGGCCAGGCACAGGGTCTTTAGGGGAAAAAGTCTCTCTCTGCTGTCACTCCTTTTTGTTCTATGGGGACAGTGGCTCCCAGAGTAAGGATGGCAGGTAGACTGGTTTGACTTCCTCCAGAAGCTAACGCTGAGGCAAGGATTTAAGTCCAAGTAATTCATCTGGGAGGTAATAACAGGAAGGAACAATAGAAGAGTGGGGAATTGAAATAGGAAAGCAGCCAAAAAGGGGTATGTGATCCATTCAGGTACCCCTATGGGCAACCAGGGCTGCTTCCTGCTGGGGAACTCTGGGCAACTTCACAGAGCATGCCTCAGAGTCTTGCCACTTGAAGGGCAAGAAAGCTGGGGTATTTATATTCCATCTCCCACTAGCAATTTGTTGAGGGCTGCTCCCTGAAATGTGTACGACTCCCCCAACATGTCCAGCCTGCGGTAGACATGGGCAGGGCAGGCTCCAGCAGCCACAGAAAGCCCTCAGGCAAAGAGATTCAGGTTCTGCAGCTGACGCTGGGCAGGTGAATCCTGAACAGATCAGAGAAGAAGTTATATGGTCAGGGTCCAGATGACAGCAACTGACCAATAGATGTATGTATGTATCCATCAAAGTATGGGTGTCTGAGAGATACACAGAGGAGGTGTAGGTTTCTGTGTGATGCAATGAAATCCCTATGTGCCCCTGTGGTATGTGGTAGTGTTTGGGTTTATGTCTTGGTATCAAGAGTGTAAGAGTGAAATGGTGAAACTAGATGAAAATCTGGTGCCCAAAATAAAAATTTGGAGTAATGAAATAATTTGCCCAAAGCATTAAATGTGTAATTAATGCCACCAGGTCATGGAAATGTAGATCTAGAAAGAATACTGCAACATGATAATAACACCAGCACATATTTTGTAAGTTCCAGACACCCTGCCAAGTGCGTATCATGAATTATCTCATTTAATCTTCACTGAATGCTACCGGGTAAGTACCATTATCACCTTCATTTTTTTTTAGGTGAGAAAGCTGAGGCGCACAGAGATTAAGTCACTTGTCCAAGGCTACACAGCTAAAGGAAATTAGGAACTTTCTCATCTGACTTCTCCATTTTGCCAGTGGAGAAACTGTACCACCTTGGAGCAGGGTCCTGTCCAAGGTCACAACCAATTGCTATGAGCTGGGTTGGCACTAGAACCCAGATTTCAGTTCCCACCATGCTCCCTCCTGGCCATGTTTAATCATGTATTAATGTCTCACCTCTAGCTGCTCTGTGTATAGCTGGGTGCTAAGGAGGCATTGTGAGAGGCGAGTCTGGGGGAAATGCCATGAGGGGCTTACCACGTACCTGTTTTCCTTCCATTACTCCTCTCATCTCCTTGAATGTTGAGGTGAATTCTCCAATGAAGTCATGTTTGCCATTGGAGTCCCAGTCCCATACTATGCACTGCAAGAGAAAATAAGTATTTTTTTTTAACTTAAGAATTTTTTTTTAAACTTAAGAATTCATCCACAGCAGCTGAAGGCAATGCAAACTTTATGAGGAAGACTTGATGAAGTACAGTTGGTCTGGATCAAAAGTCTAGGATGACAGCATGTGGGAAGAGGTATCCCTTTGGTTTCCATTGGTTTTACTTAGCCTTTTTGTCATGATCTTCAAGCAGCCCTGTGATGCAGCAGTGACTAATAATTTGCCCATTTTTCAGATAAGGCCAGTAAGACCAAAAGGAGATAAGTCACTTGCCAAAGGGACCATCCAGTGAATGAAAAACCTGGGATTTGAAGGCAGGTATCCTGACTAATTCCAGTGCTGTTTTTCCCACAGCAGAGAGCCTCTGTGGTTTACAGCTGGAATCAGGTGCCTGAGTCCATGCCTGTAGCTTCCACAGTGGCAGCTTATGTTTAATGATTTGATCATATGAGTCACATTTTCTTTTTTTTTTCTGAAGGCAAAATAGCGATGCTAACAAAAACAAGTAAGAGGGCAAAAAGTGAGATCTTTAATTGTACCCACACGAAAAATGGGTGAAAAACAGTGAGAGGTGAGTTACACTGGTAAAAAGCAGGCATCCATCACACCTAGGATGCAACCTTCCAACAAGAGAGCTCCATCTAACAGCACTAAGGCTAACTTCTGGACTTGCAAGTAACACTTTGCAGAGTGATGCAGATTAAATCAGTAGCCATCCCTCTGCTTGGTCTCACATCTTTAGATGAAGAGGGAGTCCCCATTTTTTCTAGGGTGGAGGTTGGACTAGGGTTTCAAGCACATCAGATATCACTTCTACATCTTAAACCAGGGATCTGCAGCCAGGAACCCCAGAACTCAGATAAGATCGAGGCAGCAAGGAGACATTTACTCAGAGGTTTTCCCTGGAATATTGGGGTTCAAGGGGCAGCCTTGTTCTTTCTTGGGATGAAGACCCCACTGGCCAGTCCCTCCTGGAAAACCTGGTTTATAAATCTATTTTCTGACCTGTGGGATACTGCACAGGCCTAAAATGAAATATGCCCCAAATGAAACATAATCCCCCCCCCCAAACTTATTCCTACTCATTTATATTCTGTCACAGTGGATTGTATCAACATCCACCCAGTGGGAAACATCACTCAGGATGTGCACTGTGAACATCACACTGTCAAACACTTGTCTACTGATCTCAGTTACTCACAACAGGGGTTTTTCTCTCTATTTGCCAGCCCCTCCTTACTGACCCTGACACTCACACAGTCATTACCTGGAGCCAGAAGCAAAAGAAAGCTTGCCCAGCCTGGGCACAGAAAGAGAAGGAAGTGTGTTTCTGGGACCTTGCCTCTCAGGCTCTTAACTGTGCCCAGTAGTGAACACAGCCCTGGGACACCTGAGTCTGACACTTAGATACTCAGTCTTCTATCTTGGGGGGAAGCAGATAAAAAGGCAAAGGGGCCAAAGCAGTCTTTTCAACACTCCCTTGTGTTTTACTGTGTTTCTTTTAATCTCTTCGTTAGAATATAGGAAAAGCAAGAGGGAATGTATGTAGTACTTTGGTTTGTCACCAAACCTCAAGCAAAACCACCTATCTGCCATCTCTGGCTTCTCTTAGATTTCCCATCACACTTCAGTTAGTTACTGCCCTCCTACCACCTGCCACCATAACACTCAGGACGTTTGCTCTCTCTGGGACAGAAACCCCCTGGGCTGGATGATGAGTCAGGCCCAACAGGGCTCCAGGCCTGGCCTCCTGGGGGGTGGGCACCGCTGTTTACATGGGCCCTGCTTCTTCAATCAGTGGCATTTCTCATCATGGCAGTTGCAGAATTCTGTTTCGACCTTTCTCAGAGGGGTCCCAGAGGAAAGAAGACACAGTGAGGCAGAAAAATAAAACCACAGTCTTTCTCTCCCTGCCATGAAGCTGGCTTATGACAGCTCTGATACAGCTGACAGAGGAACATGTTATGGTGAAAAGTAAACAGATCAACTGCCCTGCAGAAAAGCTGAGACAGAGGCAGGTTCTTGGTGTGAATCAATAAGGAAACTTTGACAGATTGGTGACAGAGCGGCAGCTCAAAACCATCTACAAGTCAGGAGGCCTTCCTCATTCCTACAGCTCACAGTGTAGTTTAGGTATATCATCTTAAAATGTCTGAGCTCGACAGATGGTCTTGTCAACTCCCTCATTTTACAGAGAAGGAAATTAATGGAAGAGAAAGGAAGTGACTCCTGCAAGTTCACCCAGTGCAGGGCTGAGACGAAAGTCCAGGCTTCCTGCCTACCTAATTCCCCCCGCCAACCACAAAACAGCAAATTATAATAATTACAACATATATAGTACTTACTATGTACCAGAAACTGTTCTGAACACTTTACATATGTAAATTCACTTAATACCCAGAACAATTTTTCATTATGCTCATTTTACAGATGAGGAAACTGAGACACAGAGAGGTAAAGTAAGTTTTCCAACACCACACAGTTAACAATAGGTAATCTTTGAACTAAAAGAAGTTAAACTTTGGAGCTTGTCCTAAATGATCATCTCTTATGAACCCAGGCCATTTGTGTTTATGGTCTCTAATCCTGTATGATAACCCTGAAATGACAATATTATTATCACCATTCACAGGTATCAGTCACAGGCTTAGAGAGGTCAAGTGACTTGACTAGACATCTAGAAAGTGACAAAGATGGATTTTATTTCTTTTCCTTGTCTAATTGCTCTGACTAGGACTTTCAGCACTATGTTGAAAAGAAGTGGCAAGAGAGGGCATTCTTGTCTATTCCTAATCTTAGAGAAAAAGCTTTAACATTTTCACCATTGAGTAATATATTAGCTGTGGACTTGTCATATATGGCCTTTATTATGTTGAGGTAATTCCTAGTTTGTTGAGCATTTTTATCATGAAAAAGTGTTGAATTTTGTCAACACAGAATTGCTAAAGCAATCTTGAGAAAAAGAACAAAGCTGAAGACATCACTTCAAAATATATTACAAAGCCACAGGAATTAAAACATCATGGTACTCCCATAAAGACAGATCTATAGGTCAATGGAACAGAATAGATAGCCCAGAAATAACCATACATATATGGTCAATTGATATTTGACAAGGGTGCCAAGAATACACAATGGGGAAAAGGGAGTCTCTTCAACAAATGATGTTGGGAAAATTGAATACCCACACGCAAAAAAATGAAATTGGATCCCTACCTTACACCATACACAAAAATCTACTCAAAATGGATAGAAGACTTAAACATAAGACTTGAAACTGTAAAACTGTTAGAAAAAAAACACAGGGGAAAATATTCTTGACATTCATCTTGGCGATGATTTCTTGGATATGATACTAAAAACACAAGCAACAAAAGCAAAAATAGACAGGTGGGACTATATCAAACTCCTACAGGAGCTATAAAAATCTGCTGCACAGCAAAGGAAACCATCAATAAAGTGAAAAGGCATCCTACAGAATGGGAGAAAATATTTGCAAACTGTATATCTGATAAGGGATTAATTTTCAAAATGTATAAGGAACTCTTACAACTCAATAGCAAAAAACCCCCCAATAACCTGATTAAAAAATGGTCAAAGGACTTGAACAGATGTTTCTCCAAAAAAGATATACAAATGGCCAACAGGTATATGAAAAGATGCTCAACATCATTAATTATCAGGAAATGCAAATCAGAATGACAATGAGATATCACCTCATATCTATTAGGATGACAATTATTAAAAAAACACAAAAGATAACAATTGTTGGCAAAGATATGGAGAAATTGGAGCCCTTGTAACTGTTGGTGGGAATATAAAACAGTGCAGCAGCTATGGAAAACAGTATAGTGGTTTCTCAAAAAATTAAAAATAGAACTACTATATGATCCAGCAATCTCATTTTTGGGTATACATCCAAAGAACTGAAGTCAGGATATTGAAGAGATATCTTCATTCCCATGCTAACCTCAGCAGCATTATTCACGGTAGCCAAGATATGAAAATAACCCAAGTGTATGACTAAAGAAAATGTGGTATATACATACAATAGAATATTATTCAGCCTTAAAGAAGAAAATCTTGCCATTTGTGACTTGGATGGACATTATGCTAACTGAAATAAGCCAGTCACTGATGGACAACTAGTGCCTGATTCCACTTTTATGAGGCATGTATAACAGTCAAACTCATAGAGGCAGAGAATACAATAGAGGTTTGCTGAGGGGTGGGGGCATTGGGGTCTTATTGTTCAATGGGTGTAAGGTTTCAGTCACGCAAGATGAGTAAGTTCTAGAGACCTGGTGTACAACATTGTGCCTATAGTTTGTAATATGGTGTTGTGCACTTCAAAACTTGTTAAGAGTGTAGATCTCATGTTATGTGTTTTTATCGCAAAACAAGTCAAAAGGACATAAGGAAATGTTGGGACGTGTGGGATCTGTCTGTTACCTTGATTCTGGTGATGGTTTCACAGGTTCAAACTCATATGCATATGAGTCTGCATATGTTTGCATATGTCCAAACTCATCAAATTATATGCATTAAATATGTACAATTCTTTATGTATCAATTAAATAAAGCTGTTAAGGAATCTCAAAGTAAAGGAGATTTCCTTAATAATCTGGGTAGGTCTGACACAATCCTTTGAAAGCCTTAAGAGCAGAATGAGGCTTCCCTGAGGAAGGAGAAATTTTGCCTTTGTGCCATAACTTAACTTCAGTTAGCCTGAGAGTTCCAGCCTGCCTTTCCTGAGTGTATGCTCTAGGGATTTCAGACTTGTCCAGCCAGCCCGCACAACAGCATAAGCCAATTCCTTGCAATAAATCTCTTAATGTCTATCTTCCACTGGTTCTGTTTCTCTGGTTAACCCTGGCTGACGCACCTTCCCTCATCTTCTCCCTTGGCATTCATACCTTCATATTAAGAAGTGAGTTTTCAGTGACAATCGGTCTTCTCATACTGATATGCCAAAGTTTATTGAACACTTACTTTGTCCCGGGCATTGTTCTAAGCCCTTGACATGCTCTGATAGTTAATCTTCACAGCAACCCCATCAGTGGGACACTATTATTGTCATCTCCACTTTACAGATGAGGAAACTGAGACACAGAGAGGTGAATGATCTCCTGCTATTATGGAATATTTGGGGTTTTAAAGTACAATTGGCTTTAACATCAGAGTTCTTGGGATCTGAATGTGATCCAGGTCCTGGAAGGCCACGGTGAGCTACCCAAACTGTGGTTATAAAATTACATAACTGCGGCTCATCACTGCAGAATTCTCATATTTAAAGGAAATCTGTTCTTCCCTTGCCTTTTAAATTTTTATATATGTTTTAACATTGTAACCTGTCATTTGTCCAGGTGAAGTAGGGTTCACTGTCCACTTTCTCTTGGCTCCTTGGTTACACCATCCCCAAAGCTTCCATTGCAATCTGTTTACATCTGCTTTAATGTGTCTCCAGCTACATGGTCACCACTGGTCTTTATCCACTACTTGAAGGAAACTTCTGAGTACTCAGCTTTCTATCAGGGTTTAGCACAGTTCTTGGGCACAAGTAAGAACACAGATAAATCTGTGATGAGTCTTTCTCTTATCTGTGAAAAAGGTCTTTCTCCTTAAGTTGAGTGGATGGTAGTCCTCAGATTGGACCTGTTTCCACAGTGCAAAGGGAAGGTACTGCAATCAACTGGTTAATTTTTATTAAAGGAGATGATCAAACTGGGTAATATGTTTTGGTGGTGGTAGACATAGGCACAGGCAAAGGATTGTATGCATGGGATTATGGACACGGTTTAATGGTTGTAGACACAGGGGCCAGGGCCTGGGAAGCAGCAGGTTGAGTTCTGTCCTCGCTCTGTGGATAGCACTGTGAGACCTTAGGGTGTCTTCTCAGTATCTCTGTGCCTCAGTTTCCTTCTCTATGAAATGGGTGTCTGGGGAATGGGAGCTGGAGTGAGTGCTCTCTGAGGTCCTTTCAGATCCAGAATTCCCTAGTTACATGGCATTGCGTCTTTATTCCTTTTTCAACTTTCTGTTCCAAAGTCTGAGATAATTATATTAAAGCCATAAAATTCTTAATTATTTATCAATACCTGATTAATGTAACACTACTCCCTTTATTTTCTTTTTCTTTTTTTAAATTAATTTTCATTGGAGTATAGTTGCTTTAAAATGTTGTGTTAGTTTCTACTGTACAGCAAAGTGAATCAGCTATACATATACATATATCTCCTCTTTTTTTGGATTTCCTTCCCATTTAGGTCATCACAGAGCATTGAGTAGAGTTCCCTGAGTTATACATAGGTTCTAATTAGTTATCTATTTTATACACAGTATCAATAATGCATATATGTCAATCCCAATATCCCAATTCATCCCACCCACCCCTTCCCTCCTTGGTGTCCATACATTTGTTTTCTGTGTCTGTGTCTCTATTTCTGCTTTGCCAATAAGATCACCTATACCATTTTTCTAGATTCCACATATATGTGTTAATAAATGATATTTGGTTTTCTCTTTCTGACTTACTTCACTCCCCTGTATGACAGTCTCTAGGTCCATCCATGTCTCTACAAATGACCCAGTTTCATCCCTTTTTATGGCTGAGTAATATTCCATTGTATATATGTACCATATCCTCTTTATCCATTCCTCTGTTGATGGACATTTAGGTTGCTTCTGTGTCCTGGCTATTGTAAATAGTGCTGCAATGAACATTGGGATGCATGTGTCTTTTTGAACTATGGTTTTCTCAGGGTATATGCCCAGTAGTGCAATTGCTGGGTCATATGGTAGTTGTATTTTTAGTTTTTTAAGGAACCTCCATACTGTTCTCCATAGTGGCTGTATCAGTTTACATTCCCACCAACAGTGCAAGAGGGTTCCCTTTTCTTTACACCCTCTCCAGCATTTATTGTTCGTAGATTTTTTTAATGATGGCCATTTTGACTGGTGTGAGGTGATACCTCATTGTAGTTTTGATTTGCATTTCTCTAATAATTAATGATGTTGCATTTCTATTCACTACTCTCCCTATTAAAGGAGATAATAATAGTGATTTGCATTTCTCTAACAAGTAGTGATGTTGTTTAATCTTTTCATGTGTTTGTTGGCCATCTGTATGTCTTCTTTGGAGAAATGTCTATTTAGGTCTTCTGCCCATTTTTTGATTAGATTGTTTGTTTTTTGATATGGAGCTACATGAGCTGTTTGTATATTTTGGAGATTAATCCTTTGTCAGTTGTTTCATTTGCAAATATTTTCTCCCATTCTGAGGGTTGTCTTTTCTATGGTCACCTAATCTATGACAAAGGAGGCAAGACTATACAATGGAGACAAGACAGCCTCTTCAATAAGTGATGCTGGGAAACCTGTTCAGCTACATGTAAAAGAATGGAATTAGAACACTCCCTAACACCATACACGAAAAATAAACTCAAAATGGATTAAAGACCTGAATGTCAGGCCAGACACTATAAAACTCTTAGAAGAAAATATAGACAAAACACTCTTTGACATAAAATGCTGTGAGATCTTTTTTGACCCACCTCCTAGAGTAACGAAAATAAAAGCAAAAATAAACAAATGGGACCTAATTAAGCTTAAAGGCTTTTGCACAGCAAAGGAAACCATAAGCAAGACAAAAAGACAATTTCCTTTGTTTTCTTTCACTAGGTATATTTATACCCTTTGGACAACTGAAAGTCAATTGTTCATCTTCTCATGGTGATTCTCACAAGAGCACCATGAGATGGCAGGTCCATTTTCACAGATGGTGATCCTAAAATTCAATAGAGCAACTGAAGGTGGCTTATTCCCAAGCACAGAGCTATAAAGAGTTGAATTAGGCTGTGGACCTGGATTTATTTCTCCATACTCAGGACCCTTTTCATTATACCACATAGCTTCATAACATACTCATGCCATGTGCCTTTTCAATGGCAGACCTTTTTTCTTTTTCTTTTTTTTTAACTAACCAACTAAATCATGGATATCTGACCTCTCTCAGGGAAGAATATACTTATATACATCTTTAATGTTCTTTTTGATAATAAGCACTGTAAGATTGCCCAGAATGATTAATCTAGGTGGGGCCTTACTGGGCTCATTTAAAGGTAGAATTTTAAATTGAGACCATCAAAATTAAATGCTAACAGAATCAGTAATGTAGGAACCAAACTGTGTTCTCACGTCACTTAGTCTAGACCAGTCTCCTAACTGCAGCTTTTGGGAAATCAGGCAATGTTCTATCATTTTAAGGAGTTTTAGGCAAATACATAAAATTATATTTCAGGATAGCTATGATTAGGGATTTGGGACAATTTCATTCATAATTTAGTACTTGGAATGGCTTCTTTTTTGTTAAAATTTAATGACAACCCTTAACACAAAATCGGTTTAATGGTTTACACAGGACTGTAAACATCTAAAAAAGAGGATTAAATGTATATTTGCTTATCTGGTGGTTGTGACTTGAGCACAGGCAGACCTTGGTAGGGTGTGTCCATGGGAAGAGGGTCCACGCCCCTTTGATTATTTTCTCATCACTTGATTGCTTTTACTCACTGCAGACTTGGCAATAACCTTTGGACATCAACGCAGCTACTTGGATGGGAATTAAAAGTAGCTCCCCCATTTGTAACATGAACACTCTGATTTGGACCCCTGAGGTTTGGCAGAGCAGGATGTCACAGGGAGTGAAGACAGAAATCTTCACAGTAGAGCAGGGACGAAGCTGGACCCTGAGAGATGGGCATATGCAGCATCCAGATGGAGGGGAGAGTTTCTCAAATAAACAAAATGTAGGTACAGCTCCAGAAATGGTGGGCAGGGCTGGGGCCTCAGCCATGTGCATCTCTGGCAGTCATCTTTGCTGGGCTGGTGGGCAGGACTAGCGGACGTCTTTCTGTATGACAGTCTGAGTATCTTCTGGGGACTCAACCTAAGGTGAGGAGAGAGTGGGACAACAAGATGGGCCCAAGAACAAAGAACTGCATCTTAGAGGAGTGGGGCAAGGCTGAGTAGAGTCTGGTGACAATCGCTCAGAATTTTCTACAGGTCTGACCCCTATGGATTCATGTCTGAGTTCTGAGGAGTGAGCTGTAAGTAGAAAAGTAGCTTGAAAGAGAAGTTTTCACAAAATAGCAGGGTCTTATGTAGGTCAGGAGAACAGAGGGGTTAGATGCACTAAGAGGCCCAGATTTGAGCATCCCGAGGGCTCAGTGTTTCTCCATGCAGGGAGGTGTTGCTGGGGGCTGAGGGCAGAAGGATGGCAGCGGTGGCAGCAGCAGCAGCAGCAGACATGTCTGGAAGCTTAGAGGGCACAGCCTTGACATCCATACACTCAGGCGCCCATTCACCAAGGCAGCAGCAGCAGTGGAGAGAAAATGGTGCTGAAATCTTTTGTATCTGTGGAAGGTGACTCCCCTTGGCCTGGGGGTTAATACTTCACATGAGCTTCTGATACAATGAGAGTGGGGAAGGGTCTTCAGTGGACTTCAGGGGAGGCAGAAGCAGGAGGCGATGCACAGGAAGAGGATGGGGGCATGGCCCACGCCAGAGGTATAGCTGAAATGACATGTGGGTGAGCATGTGCAAGAACCTGCTTGATATTTTCAAAGAAATAATTGAAAAGTGAACTTTAAAGTGGAGGGGAGGTCAGAGGTCCTGCTTTAGTTGATGGAGCAAGACCAAGTGAAATGTAGGCTCTACCACCAGTCTTTATTTTCAAATCCATACTAAACATTGGGTGCACCAGTTTGCCTTAACTCCAGGTGCAGACCCCTACCTGAGTCTGTGCATAGTCCTCCACCACCTGTTTTCCCTGCCCGTCCTGCCCTCACTCGCTGACTCCACCTCAAGAGGAAACATTGAGCGTCTGGGACATGCAGTCCAGCAGCAGTGAGGGGTGGGTGCTCTGTGCTCATCCTGGTGGTGCACCACCTTCATCATCAGCGCCCTATGTCCAGACTGATGGGGCTCCTTCTAATCCTGAAACTCAGACCAGGTGCTCAGTGGGAGAAGCATCCCAAAGCACGAGTTCCCCTTGCAGACTTGGGTCAGCGCCATTTACCTCAATCTGCTCCTTACATCTTTTTTTTTTCTAAATCATGGGGACTTTTTATTGTAAAAGGCAAACTGAAGTTTATTGAACATTTGTTCCTATATGCCTAATAATATGTTTTTTTTCATTTAATCAACTTTATTGAAGTATAAATCATATACACAATAAAATTTCATGATATTACCCACAAGCTTCTGGCTTGGGTGATGCAGTGTACCATTCACCTGGGTAGGAATCACAGGAAGAATAGGCTTGAGGCCCAAGGGATAGTTTAGTATTTGGTCATGTCGAATGTTGAATCCCACATTCTTGACCTCTAATAAACACCATGAATCTCCGGACTCATGACAGGTAATCATTGTTTCTTCTAGAAGAATGCCTGTGTCTTTATTCCTAAATGAGCCATGCTGCTCGTGGTTTATTGATTGCTGTAATTTGATGCCTGGAGGCAACCTCCATTGGTCCCTGAGGAGGAAAAGGCGCTTGAAGACCGGAAAAGAACAGATGACTTGATTCGTATGGCTTAATCAGTCTGAAAACCACAAACTGGCAACGTGGGGCTCGCAGCAGCCAGGAGGGAGCCCTGGTGCAGCCAGGCAGCTTGATTACAGTGTGTTTCTGACATAAGCTCATTTACTTGCTTCTCTTGTTTAATTATTGCCTATGGAACCATCATAGGTGTTCAAGACTTGGAGATTTTAAAACAAGGGAACAAAACAGATCCCAAAAGCATGGAGAAACGAGCCATTCCTAACCAATCGAATGAAATGATTTATGGAAAACAGATTTGTTGCTGCCACGCCCAAGCCAATTCTGGGAGTTTAAACTGGACTAACCCTCTATCCACAGACAGTATAAAATAACTGAGGCATCCCAGTCAGAGTCACAAACATTGTTCTGTATCCTCCTGCCTCATCACCACCACTGACTGGTCCCTGCTCCGTTCCCGCATTTACAATGTTTCTTTGGCTGGCTGGGGCATCCAGCTTATCCTTTGGGCACCAGGGGACCTTGCATGCTCATGCTCTTCAGGGCCTGGCTACTCCTTGGGACCCTCTCACCCATGTCTCTTGTGGGCAGACATCACCTCTGACCCTGGTCTGGATCCTGAGTCTTCATCCAGGAACCGGCTTCTGACTGAAGTCTTGTGTGGATTTACCCCAGCCACCCTTGAAACCAAGCTTCTGGTAGTCCAATACTTTTTATTAATTTCATTTAGTTCCTTGTGATGGGGTCCTTCTGTCACTCAGCTTTTCTACATAGAACCAGCCCTTCCTGGTCAATCTATATCTCCTTGAGCTATGCTGCCTACTTAGCGAGTGTGAGGAAGAGTCTGCAGTTCCTACATGAAACAAGAAAACTGAACAATGGTACTAAGTTGTTAGCCTAAAATTGCTACTGGCGAAACTCTCCTTGTCAGAGAGAATCATTTCTCCTCTTCTAAACAATAATTATTATAGACAGACTTTTGAGTCGAACACTTTCCTGCGAGATAGGAGGGCTTGGTTCTGAGTCATCCAGGAAGATATCCTATTCTTTTCATCCAGATGGAGTCAGACACACTTTTGCAAGATGGACAAGCAGAGAGCTGAGATTTTGACAGTATAAAGCAGGGGCACTGACCTAGCTTATCAGGCTTATTACCCAAGTAATTGAACCGTTCTTCTCATTCCATTTCTATCACTGTACAGAGCAATAGCTTGATTTGTCTCTGGGGAGATGACACAGACCTTCTTTACCCATGGATGGTGTAAACCCATCCATTCACTGATAGGAAGGCCCTCCTAGTAACAGGTTCATCAATAACTATTTTAAAAGCCAGCAAAAGTAGTGGAAAATAATTAGAATTTTTTTTCTGGCTTTCATAATAGTCAATGTATTTTCAATGGTGGTTTATGACAAATGGACCCAAGTTTCCATCTAAATTGCATTCTCCACATCAAGGTTATCGTTTTAAAGAGCAGAAATAAAAATCCATATGGTAGCAAAGCATTTTAAAAGTTCATTTCATAGAGCACCAGGTTTATCGGAGGTTAATAGAGTATTAATAAAAAATAAAAAAGGGCTGAATTCTCACATAAGCTTGGGTTACCCTGAGATAACAGAAGTTAAACGGTTTTCTCTATTGCAGACTTTGAAATGTCAACGTGAGGCCAACCAGCCATCAAGGGCACAAAATTTAAAGAGGCACTTTTTCTTAGGGCACCACAAGCACAGGGTTGCCACTTGCGTAAAGCTGAGAGTGACAGCTTCCTTAAATTTTGCGCCAATACTCCTTTTGCCTTCCCCTACTCCAGGTCCTGCTAATGTGTATTGTGAATAATTTCCAAGATTAGGGCATAATACACAGTATATAATACACAGCTTACTTGGGCAAGGAATTTGGCTGTATATTTGTAGAGTGAGTGGAAAAGAAGGATGTCCTAGGCAGGTGGACAGTACATTCTGGAGAAGCTGTGCTTGGATGCAAATTCTTTCGCCTGAATCCATCTTATTTTTCTGTTTTGGCAAGTTTTATGGTGAGCTCACATTTTCCTTAAGCTCTGTGTCAGCGATACAAAAATCCCTGTTTCCTTATGATCAGCATTTATCAGGGGAGTTTTTTAAAAACTACAAAACAAAATATGTTTGTTCCTCCTTTATTGATGGATTCATTGCCTGTATCAGTATGAATGATGCCTTGGCAAAAATGGGAGCAGAATGGCCCATTATGCTAAGGGATATAAATTATCTTTGATGGAGAAGATCCCTGTTCATCAATACTGATGTAGCTGTGTCATCAATTTAATAGCTGAACACTAAGGACCATTAAACCTAGCACTGTTTGCCATACCATTATTTATAATAGTGCCCAAGAGTAACATGTAATTAACTCCATGACTGACTGACAAAGCAAACTGCAGGGTGATCAATCATATTGTACAAACACTTGTCACCAGGCTACATGTGGGATGAGAAGGTTGACTTGTGATGTTTCAGTGCTACTCTTTCTAGACTGTTGCTCTGGGCTGGTGTGAGGTCCACCACTGATGGGGACTTTATTCTCAGATCCAGATTTAAAGTTGGTGGCTGTACCTTGATATTCAGTCTCATCTTGCCATCTAGCTTGATCTTTGGGAGGGTGACCAGTATGAAGAATCTGTCAGTTCCTCTTTATCTAGAATGGCTTCCTCTTTTTAGTTCCCCCCAGACTCATGATTTTTTCCTTTGCCTAGTCCCTGCTTTCACTAAGTTTTCCTACTGCCACTTGCCTTTAAAGCAATCAATTTCCCCTCTTCTTCAGGTTTCCCCTCACTGCAGCTATTTTGTAACTTGTCCTCCTCTTTGAGCTGATCAGGAATGACTTCACCACAAGCAAGGGGAGATGAGGCACGGTCAGATTTTCCCTCTCATGCAGGGACTGTTTTGTAAAGTTTACGGTCACCCCACAGGGTTAGCCTTCTGCCTGTGACAGCTACTTGTAACTTCAGAAACTCCAGGTCCCGTGTGGCCAAAAGGAAGACTGAGACTGTTATGGAGATTCATTCCAGAGAGAAAAATGGCTGATGGAAAGATATGTCTCCCCCATCAGCATGAGTTTCTTCTGTGTGAATACTGAGACAAATATGCAAGAGTCTAACATGGCTGCCTGTAGAAATTGGACCCTGTTCTTAGGTGGGGTCTTCCCTGAAATGGGGAGGCATTATTTCAAGTATTAATCATAGAGGAAGAGTAAGGTCCTTAGGGTGGAGAAAGAGAGAATTGTGTACCTCTGTCTTGGTATCTCTTTCTTAGGTCTAGACCAGGATGCCAAATACCTGGCACATGCATAATCATTCCCCCACTACTTCTAAAATTAGAAATGAAAAAGGAGAAGTTACAACAGACACCACAGAAATACAAAGCGTCCTAAAAGACTATTACAAGCAACTCTATGCCAATAAAATGGACAACCCGGAAGAAATGTTCAAATTCTTAGAAACGTATAACCTCCCAAGACTGAACCAGGAAGAAACAGAAAATATGAACAGACTAATCACAATTAATGAAATTGAAACTGTGATTAAAAATCTTCCAACAAACAGAAGTCCAGGACCAGATGGTGTCCAGGTGAATTATATCAAACTCTTAGAGAAGAGCTAACATCCAACCTTCTGAAACTCTTACAAAAACTTGCAGATGAAGGAACACTCCCAAACACATTCTATGAGGCCACCATCACCCTGATGCCAAAACCAGACAAAGATACTACAAAAAAAGAAAATTACAGACCAATATCACTGATGAATATAGATGCATAAATCCTCAACAAAATACTAGCAAACAGAATCCAACAACACATTAAAAGGATCATACACCATGATCAAGTGGGATTTATCCCAGGGATGCAAGGATTCTTCAATATATGGAAATCAAACAATGTGATACACCATTTTAAAACATTGAAGAATAAAAACCATATGATCATCTCAATAGATGCCGAGAAAGCTTTTGACAAAATTCAACACTCATTTATGATAAAAGCCCTGCAGAAAGTAGGCATAGAGGGAAATTTACTCAACATAATAAAGGCCATATATGACAAACCCACAGCCAACATTGTCCTCAATGGTGAAAAAGTGAAACCATTTCCACTAAGATCAGGAACAAAACAAGGTTGCCCACTCTCACCACTATTATTCAACATAGTTTTGGAAGTGTTAGCCACAGCAATCAGAGAAGAAAAAGAAATAAAAGGAATCCAAATCGGAAAAGAAGAAGTAAAGCTGTCACTGTTTTCAGATGACATGATACTATACATAGATAATCCTAAAGATGCTGCCAGAAAACTACTAGAGGTAATCAGTGAATTTGGTAAAGTTGAAGGATACAAAATTAATGCACAGAAATCTCTTGCATTCCTGTACATTAATCATGAAAATTCTGAAAGAGAAATGAAGGAAACACTCCCATTTACCACTGAAACAAAAAGAATAAAATACCTAGGAATAAACCTACCTAGGGAGACAAAAGACCTGTATGCAAAAAAGTATAAGACACTGATGAAAGGAACTAAAGATGATACCAACAGATGGAGAGATATACCATGTTCTTGGATTGGAAGAATCAATATTGTGAAAATGACAATACTACCCAAAGCAATCTACAGATTCAATGCAATCCCTATCAAATTACCAATGGCATTTTTTACAGAACTAGAACAAAAAATCATAAAATTTGTATGGAGACACAAAAGACCCCAAATAGCCAAAGCAGTCTTGAGGGAAAAAAACGGAGCTGGAGGAATCAGACTCCCTGACTTCAGACTATACTACAAAGCTACAGTAATCAAGACAGTATGATAGTGGCACAAGAACAGATATATACATCAATGGATCAGGATAGAAAGCCCAGAGATAAACAGATGCACCTGTGGTCAACTAATCTATGACAAAGGAGACAAGGATATACAATGGAGAAAAGACAGTCTCTTCAATAAGAGGTGCTGGGAAAACTGGATAGCTACATGTAAAAGAATGAATTTAGAACACTCACTAACACCATACACAAAAATAAACTCAAAATGGATTAAAGACCTAAATGTAAGACCAGACACTATAAAACTCTTAGAGGAAAACATAGGAAGAACTCTCTTTGACACAAATCACAGCATAATTTTTTTTGATCCATGTCCTAGAGTAAATGGAAATGAAAACAAAAATAAACAAATGAGACATAATGAAAGTTAAAAGCTTTTGTGAAGCAAAGAAAACTACAAACATGACGAGAAGACAACCCTCAGAATGGGAGAGAATATTTGCAAATGAATCAATGGACAAAGGATTAATCTCCAAAATATATAAACAGTTCATGCAGCTCAATATTAAAAAAACAAACAACCCAATCCAAAAATGGGCAGAAGACCTAAATAGACATTTCTCCAAATAAGACATAGAGATGGCCAAGAAGCACATGAAAAGCTGCTCAACATCACTACTTATTAGAGAAATGCAAGTCAAAACTACAATGAGGTATCACCTCACACCGGTTAGAATGGGCATCATCAGAAAATCTACAAACAACAAATGCTGGAGGGGGTGTGGAGAAAAGGGAACCCTCTTGCACTGTTGGTGAGAATGTAAATTGATACAGCCACTATGGAGAACAGTATAGAGGTTCCTTAAAAAACTAAAAATAGAAATACCATATCACCTAGCAATCCCACTACTGGGCATACACCCAGAGAAAACCATAATTCAAAAAGACACATGCAGGGAGGAGCTTCAAGATGTCGGAGGAGAAGTCGTGGAAATCACCTTTTCCCCCCAAAATACATCAGAAATACATCTACATGTGGAACAACTCCTACAAAACACCTACTGAATGCTGGCAGAAGACCTCATACTTCCCAAAAGGCAAGAAACTCCCCACGTACCTGGGTAGGGCAAAAGAAAAAACAAAAAACAGACACAAAAGAATAGGGACAGGACCTGCACCAGTGGGAGGGAGCTGTGAAGGAGGAAAGGTTTCCACACACTAGGAATGCCCTTCATGGGCGGAGACTGCGGGTGGCAGAGGGGGGAAGCTTTGGAGCCACAGAGGAGATCGCAGCAACAGGGGTATAGAAGGCAAAGCAGAGAGATTCCTGCACAGAGGATTAGTGCCTACCAGCACTCACCAGCCCAAGAGGCTTCTCTGCTCACCCACCGGGATGGTTGGGGGCTGGGGGTGAGGCTCGGGCTTCGGTTGGATCGCAGGGAGAGGACTGGTGTTGGCTGTGTGAACACAGCCTGAAGGGACTAGTGCACCACAGCTAACCGGGAGGGAGTCCAGGAAAGTCTGGAGCTGCCGAAGAGGCAAGAGACTTTTTCTTGCCTCTTTGTTTCCGGGTGCGCGAGAGGAGGGCATTAAGAGCACCACTTAAAGGAGCTCCAGAGACGGGTGCGAACCGCAGCTATCAGCACGGACCCCAGAGACGAGCATGAGATGCTAAGGGTGCTGCTGCAGCCACCAAGAAACCTGTGTGCAATCACAGGTCACTATCCACACCTCTCCTCCCGGGAGCCTGTGCAGCCCACTACTGCCAGGGTCCCGAAGTGCAGGGACAACTTCCCTGGGAGAATGTACAGTGCGCCTCACGCTGGTGCAATGTCACGCAGGCCTCTGCCGCTGCAGGCTCGCCCCGCATCGGTACCCCTTCCTTCCCCCGGCCTGAAAGAGCCAGAGCCCCTGAATAAGCTGCTCCTTTAACACCATCCTGTCTGAGCAAAGAACTGACGCCCTCAGGCAACCTACACGCAGAGGTGGATCCAAATCGAAAGCTGAACCCCGGGAGCTGTGCGAACAAAGAAGAGAAAGAGAAATTTCTCCCAGCAGCCTCAGGAGCAGCGGATTAAATCTCTACAAGCAACGTGATGTACCATGCATCTGTGGAATACCTGAATAGACAACAAATCATCTCAAGCAGAGGAGGTGGATTTTGGGAGCAACGATATATATATATATATTTTTTCCCTTTTTCTCTTTTTGTGAGTGTGTATGTGTATGCTTCTGTGTGTGATTTTGCCAGTATAGCTTTGTTTTTACCATTTGCCCTAGGGTTCTGTCTGTCCATTGTTTGTTTGTTTTTTTTTTTTTACTTAAAATTTTTTTTACCTTAATAATTACTTTTTATTTTTATAACTATATTTTATTTTATTTTACTTTATTTTATTTCATCTTCTTCTTTCTTTCTTTCTTTCTTTCCTCTCTTTTATTCTGAGCCCTGTGGAGGACAGGCTCTTGGTGCTATGGCCAGGCATCAGGGCTGTGCCACTGAGGTGGAAGAGCCAGTTTCAGGACACTGGTCCACAAGTGACCCCCCCAACTCCATGTAGTATCAAATGGTGAAAATCTCCAAGAGATCTCCACCTCAACACCAAAACCCAGCTCCTCTCAATGACCAGCAAGCTACAGTGCAGAACATCCTATGCCAAACAACTAGCAAGACAGGAACACAACACCATCCATTAGCACAGAGTCTGCTTAAAATCATAATAAGGCCACAGACACCTCAAAACACACCACCAGACGTGGACCTGCCCACCAGAAAGACAAGATCCAGCCTTATCCACCAGAACACAGGCACTAGTCCCCTTCTCCAGGAAGCCTACACAACCCAGTGAACCAACCTTAGCCACTGGGGACAGACACCAAAAACAATGGAAAGTATGAACCTGCAGCCTGCAAAAATGAGAACCCAAACACAGTAAGTTAAGCAAAATGAGAAGACAGAGAAACACACAGCAGATGAAGGAGCAAGGCAAAAACCCACCACACCTAAAAAATGAAGAGGAAATAGGCAGTCGACCTGAAAAAGAATTCAGAATAATGATAGTACAGATGATCCAAAATCTTGGAAGTAAAATGGAGAAAATACAAGAAACGTTTAAAAAGGACCTAGAAGAACTAAAGAGCAAACAAACAGTGATGAACAACACAATAAATGCAATTAAAAATTCTCTAGAAGGGAGCAATAGCAGAATAACTGAGGGAGAAGAATGGATAAGTGACCTGGAAGATAAAATAGTGGAAATAACTATTGCACAGCAGAATAAAGAAAAAAGAATGAAAATAATTGAGGACAGTCTCAGAGACCTCTGGGAAAACATTAAAAGCACCAACATTTGAATTTTAGGGGTCCCAGTAGAAGAGAAAAAGAAAGGGACTGAGAAACTATTTGAAGAGATTATAGTTGAAAATTTCCCTAATATGGGAAAGGAAATAGTTAATCAAGTCCAGGAAGCACAGAGAGTCCCATACAAGATAAACGCAGGGAGAAACACGCCAAGACACATATTAATCAAACTATCAAAAATTAAATACAAAGAACAAATATTAAAAGCAGCAAGAGAAAAACAACAAATAACACATAAAGGAATCTCCATAAGGTTAACAGCTGAACTTTCAGCAGAAACTCTGCAAGCCAGAAGGGAGTGGCAGGACATATTTAAAGTGATGAAGGAGAAAAACCTACAACCAAGATTACTCTACCCAGCAAGGATCTCATTCAGATGTGAGGGAGAAATTAAAAGCTTTACAGACAAGCAAAAGCTAAGAGAATTCAACACCAGCAAACCAGCTTTACAGCAAATGTTAAAGGAACTTCTCTAGGCAGGAAACACAAGAGAAGGAAAAGACCTACAATAACAAACCCAAAACAATTAAGAAAATGGGAATAGGAACATACATATCGATAATTACCTTAAACGTGAATGGATTAAATGCTCCAACCAAAAGACACAGACTGGCTGAATGGATACAAAAACAAGATCTGTATATATGTTGTCTACAAGATACCTACTTCAGACCTAGGGACACATACAGACTGAAAGTGAGGGGATACTAAAAGATATTCCATGCAAATGGAAATCAAAAGAAAGCTGGAGTAGCAATTCTCACATCAGACAAAATAAACTTTAAAACAAAGACTATTACAAGAGACAAAGAAGGACACTACATAACGATCAAGGGATCAATCTAAGAAGAAGATATAACAATTGTAAATATTTAGGCACCCAACAGAAGAGCACCTCAATACATAAGGCAAATACTAACAGCCATAAAAGGGGAAATCAACAGTAACACAATCATAGTAGGTGACTGTAACACCCCACTTTCACCAATGGACAGATCATCCAAAATGAAAATAAATAAGGAAACACAAGCTTTAAATGATACATTAAACAAGATGGACTTAATTGATATTTATAGGACATTCCATCCAAAAACAACAGAATACACATTTGTCTCAAGTGCCCATGGAATGTTCTCCAGGATAGATCATATCTTGGGTCACAAATCAAGCCTTGGTCAATTTAAGAAAATTGAAATCGTATCAAGTATCTTTTCCGACCACAATGCTATGAGAATAGATATCAATTACAGGAAAAAATCTGTAAGAAATACAAACACATGGAGGCTAAACAACACACTACTTAATAACAAAGAGATCACTGAAGAAATCAAAGAGGAAATCAAAAAATACCTAGAAACAAATGACAATAAAAACACAATGACCAAAAACCTATGGGATGCAGGAAAAGCACTTCTAACAAGGAAGTTTATGGCTATACAAGCCTACATTAAGAAACAAGAAACATCTCAAATAAACAACCAAACCTTACACCTAAAGCAATTAGAGAAAGAAGAACAAAAAACCCCCCAAAGTTAGCAGAAGGAAAGAAATCATAAAGATCAGATCAAAAGTAAATGAAAAAGAAATGAGGGAAATGATAGCAAAGATTAATAAAACGAAAAGCTGGTTCTTTGAGGAGATAAACAAAATTGATAAACCATTGGCCAGACTTATCAAGAAAAAAAGGGAGAAGACTCAAATCAATAGAATTAGAAATGAAAAAGGAGAAGTACCAACTGACACTTCAGAAATACAAGGGATCATGAGAGATTACTACAAGCAACTCTATGCCAATAAAATGGACAACCTGGAAGAAATGGACAAATTCTTAGAACGCACAACCTTCCGACACTGAACCAGGAAGAAATAGAAAATATGAACAGACCAATCACAAACCCTGAAATTGAAAGTGTGATTTAAAATCTTCCAACAAACAAAAGCCCAGGACCAGATGGCTTCACAGGCGAATTCTATCCGACATTTAGAGAAGAGCTAACACCTATCCTTCTCAAACTCTTCCAAAATATACCAGAGGAAGAAACACTCCCAAACACATTCTCTGAGGCCACCATCACTCTGATACCAAAACCAGAGAAAGATGTCGCAAAGAAAGAGAACTACAGGCCAATATCACTGATGAACATAGATGCAAAAATCCTCAACAAAATACTAGCACACAGAATCCAACAGAACATTGAAAGGATCATCCACTATGATCAAGTGGGGTTTATCTCAGGAATGCAAGGATTCTTCAATATATGCAAATTAATCAACGTGATACACCATATTAACAAATTGAAGGAGAAAAAACATATGATCATCTCAATAGATGCAGAGAAAGCTTTTGACAGTATTCAACACTCACTTATGATAAAAATCCTCCAGAAAGTAGTCATAGAGGGAACGTTCCTCAACATAGTGAAGGCCATATATGACAAACCCACACCCAACATCATCCTCAATGGTGAAAAACTGAAACCATTTCCACTAAGATCAGGAACAAGACAAGGTTGCCCACTCTCACCACTATTATTCAACATAGTTTTGGAAGTTTTAGCCATAGCAAACAGAGAAGAAAAAGAAATAAAAGGAATCCACATTGGAAAAGAAGAAGCAGAGCTGTCACTGCTTGCAGATGACATGATACTATACATAGAGAATCCTGAAGATGCCACCAGAAAACTACTAGAGCTAATCAATGAATTTGGTAAAGTAGCAGGATACAAAATTAATACACAGAAATCTCTTGCATTCCTATACACTAATGATGAAAAATATGAAAGTGAAATTAAGAAAACACTCCCATTTACCATTGAAACAAAAAGAATAAAATATCGAGGAATAAACCTACCTAAGGAGACAAAAGACCTGTATGCAGAAAATTATGACACTGATGAAAGAAATTAAAGATGATACAATTAGATGGAGAGATATACCATGTTCTTGGATAGGAAGAATCAACATTGTGAAAATGATTCTACTTCCCAAAGCAATCTACAGAGTCAATGCAATCCCTATCAAACTACCACTGGCATTTTTCACAGAACTAGAACAAAAAATTTCACATTTTGTATGGAAACACAAAAGACCCTGAATAGCTGAAGAATCTTGAGAAAGACAAACGGAGCTGGAGGAATCAGGCTCCCTGACTTCAGAATATACTAAAAAGCCACAGGAATCAAGACAGTATGGTACCAGCACAAACACAGAAATATAGATCAATGGAACAGGATAGAAAGCCCAGAGATAAACCCACACACATATGGTCACCTTATCTTTGATAAAGGTGGCAAGAATACACAGTGGAGAAAAGACAGCCTCTTCAATAAGTGGTGCTGGGAAAACTGGACAGATACATGTAAAAGAATGAAATTAGAACACTCCTTAACATCATACACAAAAATAAACTCAAAATGGACTAAAGACCTAAATGTAAGGCCAGACACCATCAAATTCTTAGAGGAAAACATAGGCAGAACAGTGTATGACATACATCACAGCAAGATCCTTTTTGACCCAACTCCTAGAGAAATAGAGATAAAAACACAAATAAACAAATGGGGCCTAATGAAACTTAAAAGCTTCTGCACAGCAAAGGAAACCATAAACAAGACCAAAAGACAACGCTCAGAATGGGAGAAAATATTTGCAAATGAAGCAGCTGACAAAGGATGAATCTCCTTACAAGCAGCACATGCAGCTCAATAACAAAAAAACAAACAACCCAATCCAAAAATGGGCAGAAGACCTAAATAGACATTTCTCCGAAGAAGGTATACAGATTGCCAACAGACACATGAAAGAATGCTCAACATCATTAATCATTAGAGAAATGCAAATCAAAACTACAATGAGATATCATCTCGCACCAGTCAGAATGGCCATCATCAAAAAATCTAGAAACAATAAATGCTGGAGAGGGTGTGGAGAAAAGGGAACCCTCTTGCACTGTTGGTGGGAATGTAAATTGATACAATCACTATGGAGAACAGTATGGAGGTTCCTTAAAAAACTACAAATAGAACTACCATACGACCCAGCAATCCCACTACTGGGCATATACCCTGAGAAAACCATAATTCAAGAAGAGTCAGGTACCAAAATGTTCATTGCAGCTCTATTTACAATATCCAGGACATGGAAGCAACCTAAGTGTCCATCAACATATGAATGGATTAAGAAGATGTGGCACATATATACAATGGAATATTACTCAGCCATAAAAAGGATCGAAACTGAGTTATTTGTGGTGAGGTGGATGGACCTAGAGTCTGTCATACAGAGTGAAGTAAGTCAGAAAGAGAAAAACAAATACAGTATGCTAACACGTATATATGGAATCTAAAAAAAGAAAAAAAAATGGTCAGAAGAACCTAGGGGCAAGACGGGAATAAAGATGCAGACCTACTAGAGAATGGACTTGAGGATATGGGGAGGGGGAAGGGTAAGCTGCAACACAGTGAGAGAGTGGCATGGACATATATACACTAGCAAATATAAAATAGATAGCTATTGGGAAGCATCCACATAGCACAGGGAGATTAGCTCGGTGCTTTGTGACCACCTAGAGGTGTGGGATAGGGAGGGTGGGAGGGAGGGAGATGCAAGAGGGAAGAGATATGGGGACATATATATATATATATATATATATATATATATATATATATATATATGTATGTATAACTGATTCACTTTGTTATAAAGCAGAAACTAACACACCATTGTAAAGCATTATACTCTAATAAAGATGTTAAAAAAAAAGCCACATGCACTGCAATGTTCATTGCAGCACTATTTACAATAGTCAAGTCATGGAAGCAACTTAAATCCCATCAATAGACCCATGGATAAAGAAGATGTGGTACATATAGACAATGGAATATTACTCAGCCATAAAAAGGAATGAAATTGGGTCATTTGGAGAGATGTGGATGGATCTAGAGATTGTCATACAGAGTGAGGTAAGTCGGAAAGAGAAACACAAATATCGTATGTTAACGCATATATATAAAACCTAGAAAAATGGTACAGATGAACTGGTTTGCAGGGCAGAAATAGACATAGATGTAGAGAACAAACGTATGGACACCAAGGGGGGAAAGTGGAGGGGTGGTGGTGGTGGTGTGATGAATTGGGAGGTTGGGATTGACATATATACACTAATGTGTATAAAATGGATAACTAATAAGACCCTGCAGTATAAAAAATAAATAAAATAAAATTCTAATATTCAAAAAAAAAAAGATGGCTTCAGATGGCAGAGAATGCTCCTTTCTCTTTCTATATTCTGCTATCCCAAATGAGTGGAACTTCTATGGCAAAAGGGAAATATCAAGAAGGAATAATAATGAAACCTTGCTGATATCTAAGCCTAAAGTTATATTAAGCTAGGGCACAGACTTTCTTTTTTTTTTTTTTTTTAACATCTTTATTGGAGTATAATTGCTTTACAATGGTGTGTTAGTTTCTGCTTTATAACAAAGTTAATCAGTTATACATATACATATGTTCCCATATCTCTTCCCTCTTGGATCTCCCTCCCTCCCACCCTCCTTATCCCACACCTCTAGATGGTCACAAAGCACCGAGCTGATCTCTCTGTGCTATGTGACTGCTTCCCACTAGCTATCTATTTTACATTTAGTAGTGTATATATGTCCATGTCACTCTCTCACCCTGTCACATCTCACCCCTCCCCCTCCCCATATCCTCAAGTCCATTCTCTAGTAGGTCTGTGTCCTTATTCCCATCTTGCCACTAGGTTCTTCATGACCTTTTTTTTTTTCCTTAGATTCCATATATATGTGTTAGCATACTGTATTTGTTTTTCTCTTTCTGACTTACTTCACTCTGTATGAAAGACTCTAACTCCATCCACCTCACCACAAATAACTGCATTTCGTTTCTTTTTATGGCTGAGTAATATTCCATTGTATATATGTGCCATATCTTCTTTATCCATTCATCTGATGATGGACACTTACGTTGCTTCCATGTCCTGGCTACTGTAAATAGAGCTGCAATGAACATCTTGGTACCTGACTCTTTTTGAATTATGGTTTTCTCAGGGTATATGCCCAGTAGTGGGATTGCTGGGTTGTATGGTAGTTCTATTTGTAGTTTTTTAAGGAACCTCCATACTGTTCTCCACAGTGGCTGTATCAATTTACATTCCCACCAACAGTGCAAGAGTGCTCCCTTTTCTCTACACCCTCTCCAGCATTTATAGTTTCAAGATTTTTTGATGATGGCCATTCTGACTGGTGTGAGATGAGATCTCATTGTAGTTTTGATTTGCATTTCTCTAATGATTAATGATGTTGAGCATTCTTTCATGTGTCTGTTGGCAATCTGTATACCTTCTTTGGAGAAATGTCTATTTAGGTCTTCTGCCCATTTTTGGATTGGGTTGTTTGTTTTTTTGTTATTGAGCTGCATGTGCTGCTTGTAAGGAGATTCATCCTTTGTCAGCTGCTTCATTTGCAAATATTTTCTCCCATTCTGAGCGTTGTCTTTTGGTCTTGTTTATGGTTTCCTTTGCTGTGCAGAAGCTTTTAAGTTTCATTAGGCCCCATTTGTTTATTTGTGTTTTTATTTCCATTTCTCTAGGAGGGAGGTCAAAAAGGATCTTGCTGTGATGTATGTCATAGAGTGTTCTGCCTATGTTTTCCTCTAAGAGTTTGATAGTGTCTGGCCTTATATTTAGGTCTTTAATCCATTTTGAGTTTATTTTTGTGTATGGTGTTAGGGAGTGTTCTAATTTCATACTTTTACATGTACCTGTCCCGTTTTTCCAGCACCACTTATTGAAGAGACTGTCTTTTCTCCACTGTATATGCTTGCCTCCTTTATCAAAGATAAGGTGACCATATGTGTGTGGGTTTATCTCTGGGCTTTCTATCCTGTTCCATTGATCTATGTTTCTGTTTTTGTGCCAGTACCAAACTGTCTTGATTACTGTAGCTTTTTAATGTAGTCTGAAGTCAGGGAGCCTGATTCCTCCAGCTCCATTTTTCGTTCTCAAGACTGCTTTGACTATTCGGGGCCTTTTGTGTTTCCATACAAATTGTGAAATATTTTGTTCTAGTTCTGTGAAAAATGCCAGTGGTAGTTTGATAGGGATTGCATTGAATCTGTAGATTGCTTTGGGTAGTAGAGTCATTTTCACAATGTTGATTCTTCCAATCCAAGAACATGGTATATCTCTCCATCTATTTGTATCATCTTTAATTTCTTTCATCAGTGTCCTATAATTTTCTGCATACAGGTCTTTTGTTTCCTTAGGTAGGTTTATTCCTAGATATTTTATTCTTTTTGTTGTAATGGTAAATGGGAGTGTTTTCTTAATTTCACTTTCAGTATTTTCATCATTAGTATATAGGAATGCAAGCGATTTCTGTGCATTAATTTTGTATCCTGCTACTGTACCAAATTCATTGATTGGCTCTAGCAGTTTTCTGGTAGCATCTTTAGGATTCTCTATGTATAGTATCATGTCATCTGCAAACAGTGACAGCTTTACTTATTCTTTTCCAATTTGGATGCCTTTTATTTCTTTTTCTTCTTTGATTGCTGTGGCTAACACTTCCAAAACTATGTTGAATAATAGTGGTGAGAGTGGGCAACCTTGTCTTGTTCCTGATCTTAGTGGAAATGGTTTCACTTTTTCACCATTGAGGACAATGTTGACTGTGGGTTTGTCATATATGGCCTTTATTATGTTGAGTAAATTTCCCTCTATGCCTACTTTCTGCAGGGCTTTTATCATAAATGGGTGTTGAATTTTGTCAAAAGCTTTCTCGGCATCTATTGAGATGATCATATGGTTTTTCTCCTTCAATTTGTTAATATGATGTATCATGTTGTTTGATGTGCGTATATTGAAGAATCCTTGCATTCCTGGAATAAACCCCACTTGATCATGGTGTATGATCCTTTTAATGTGCTGTTGGATTCTGTTTGCTAGTATTTTGTTGAGGATTTTTGCATCTATGTTCATGAGTGATATTGGCCTGTAGTTTTCTTTCTTTGCGACATCTTTCTCTGGTTTTGGTATCAGGGTGATGGTGGCCTCGTAGAATGAGTTGGGGAGTGTTCCTCCTTCTGTAATATTTTGGAAGATTTTGAGAAGGATAGGTGTTAGCTCTTCTCTAAATGTTTGATAGAATTCGCCTGTGAAGCCATCTGGTCCTGGGCTTTTGTTTGTTGGAAGATTTTTAATCACAGTTTCAGTTTCAGTGCTTGTGATTGGTCTGTTCATATTTTCTATTTCTTCCTGGTTCAGTCTCGGCAGTTTGTGCATTTCTAAGAATCTGTCCATTTCTTCCAGGTTGTCCATTTTATTGGCATACTATTGCTTGTAGTAATCTCTCATGATCGTTTGTATTTCTGCAGTGTCAGTGGTTACTTCTCCTTTTTCATTTCTAGTTCTATTGATTTGAGTCTTCTCCCTTTTCCTCTTGATGAGTCTGGCTGATGGTTTATCAATTTTCTTTATCTTCTCAAAGAACCAGCTTTTAGTTTTATTGATCTTTGCTATGTCTCCTTCATTTCTTTTTCATTTATTTTTGATCTGATCTTTATGATTTCTTTCCTTCTGCTAGCTTTGGGGTTTTTTTGTTCTTCTTTCTCTAATTGCTTTAAGTGCAAGGTTAGGTTGTTTATTCGAGATGTTTCCTGTTTCTTGATGTAGGCTTGTATTGCTATAAACTTCCCTCTTAGAACTGCTTTTGCTGCATACCATAGGTTTTGGGTCGTCGTGTCTCCATTGTCATTTGTTTCTAGGTATTTTTTGATTTCCCCTTTGATTTCTCCAGTGATCACTTCGTTATTAAGTAGTGTATTGTGTAGCCTCCATGTGTTTGTATTTTTTACAGATCTTTTCCTGTAATTGATATCTAGTCTCATAGCATTGTGGTCGGAAAAGATACCTGATACGATTTCAATTTTCTTAAATTTACCAAGGCTTGATTTGTGACCCAAGATATGATCTATCCTGGAGAATGTTCTATGAGCACTTGAGAAAAATGTGTATTCTGTTGTTTTTGGATGGAATGTCCTATAAATATCAATTAAGTCCATCTTGTTTAATGTATCATTTAAAGCTTGTGTTTCCTTATTTATTTTCATTTTGGATGATCTGTCCATTGGTGAAAGTGGGGTGTTAAAATCCCCTACTATGATTGTGTTACTGTCGATTTCTCCTTTTATGGCTGTTAGTATTTGCCTTATGTACTGAGGTCCTCCTATGTTGGGTGCATACATATTTACAATTGTTATACCTGATTCTTGGATCGATCCCTTGATCATTATATAGTGTCCTTCTTTGCCTCTTATAATAGTTTTTATTTTAAAGTCTATTTTGTCTGATATGAGAATTGCTACTCCAGCTTTCTTTTGATTTCCATTTGCATGGAATATCCTTTTCCATCCCCTCAGTTTCAGTCTGTATGTTTCCCTAGGTCTGATGTGGGTCTCTTGTAGACAGCATATATATGCATCTTGTTTTTGTATCCATTCAGCCAGTCTGTGTCTTTTGGTTGGAGCATTTAATACATTTATATGTAAGGTAATTATCGATATGTATATTCCTATTCCCATTTTCTTAAATGTTTTGGGTTTGTTATTGTAGGCCTTTTCCTTCTCTTGTGTTTCTTGCCTTTAGAAGTTCCTTTAGCATTTGTTGTAAAGCTGGTTTGGTGGTGCAGAACTCTCTCAGCTTTTGCTTGTCTGTAAAGGTTTTAATTTCTCCATCAAATCTGAATGAGATCCTTGCTGGGTAGAGTAAGCTTGGTTGTAGGTTTTTCTCCTTCATCACTTTAAGTATATCCTGCCACTCCCTTCTGGCTTGCAGAGTTTCTGCTGAACGATCAGCTGTTAACCTTATGGGGATTCCCTTGTGTGTTATTTGTTATATTTCCCTTGTTGCTTTTAATATGTTTTCTTTATATTTAATTTTTGATAGTTTGATTAATGTGTCTTGTCATGTTTCTCCTTGGATTTATCCTGTTTGGGACTCTCTGTGCTTCCAGTACTTGATTAACTATTTCCTTTCCCATATTAGGGAAGTTTTCAACTATAATCTCTTCAAATATTTTCTCAGTCCCTTTCTTTTTCTCTTCTTCTTCTGGGACCCCTATAATTCGAATGTTGGTGTGTTTAATGTTGTCCCAGAGGTCTCTGAGACTGTCCTCAATTGTTTTCATTCTTTTTTCTTTATTCTGCTCTGCAGTAGTTATTTCCAGTATTTTATCTTCCAGGTCACTTATCTGTTCTTCTGCCTTAGTTATTCTGCTATTGATCCCATCTAGAGTATTTTTAATTTCATTTATTGTGTTTTTATTGTTGCTTGGTTCCTCTTTAGTTCTTCTACGTCCTTGTTAAATGTTTCTTGCATTTTGTCTATTCTATTTCCAAGATTTTGGATCATCCTTACTATCATTATTCTGAATTCTTTTTCAGGTAGACTACCTATTTCCTCTTCATTTGTTAGGTCTGGTGTGTTTTGGCCCTGCTCCTTCATCTACTGTGTGTTTTTCTGTCATCTCCTTTTGCTTATCTTACTGTGTTTGGGGTCTCCTTTTCACAGGCTGCAGGTTTGTAGTTCCCGTTGTTTTTGGTATCTGTCCCCAGTGGCTAAGGTTGGTTCAGTGGGTTGTGTAGGCTTCCTGGTGGAGGGGAGTAGTGCCTGTGTTCTGGTGGATGAGGCTGGATCTTGTCTTTCTCGTGGGCACATCCATGTCTGGTGGTGTGTTTTGGGCTGTCTGTGGCCTTATTATCATTTTAAGCAGCCTCTCTGCTACTGGATCAGGCTGTGTTCTTGTCTTGCCAGTTGTTTGGCATAGGGTGTCCAGCACTGTAGCTTGCTGGTCGTTGAGTGAAGCTGGGTCTTGATGTTGAGATGGAGATGTCTGAGAGATTTTTGCCGTTTGGTATTACGTGGAGCTGGGAGGTCTCTTGTGGACCAGTGTCCTGAAGTTGGCTCTCCCACCTCAGAGGCACAGCCCTGATGCCTGGCTGGAGCACCAAGAGCCTTTCATCCACACGGCTCAGAATAAAAGGGAGAAAAAATAGAAAGAAAGAGGATAAAATAAAATAAAATAAAATAAAATAAATTAAAGCTATTATAATAAAAAATAAGAAAAAAAGTATTAAGAAAAAATTTATTAAGAAAAATTTTTTTAATTTTTAAAAATAAATTTATTAATTTTTTATAATAAAAATAAGAAAAAAGTTATTGAGAAAAAAATTTAAGAAAAATTTTTTTTAAATTTTTTTAAAATAAAAAATAAAAATCTTATTAAGAAAAATTTTTTTAATTTTTTAAAATAAAAATAAGGGAAAATTATTAAGAAAAAATGTATTAAGAAAAAAAATTTTTTAAGTAAAAAAAAAACCCAAAAAACGGACGGACTGAACCCTAGGACAAATGGTGAAAGCAAAGCTATACAGACAAAATCTCACCCAGAAGCATATACATATACACTCACAAAAAAAGGAAAAGGGGAAAAATTAATATTTCCTGCTCCCAAAGTCCACCTCCTGAATTTGGGATGATTCGTTGTCTATTCAGGTATTCAACAGATGCAGGTACATCAAGTTGTTTGTGGAGCTTTAATCCTCTGCTTCTGAGGCTGCTGGGAGATATTTCCCTTTCTATTCTTTTTTCGTACAGCTCCTGGTTTTCAGCTTTGGATTTGGACCCGCCTCTGCTTGTAGGTCGCCTGAGGGTGTCTGTTCTTCGCTCACACAGGACGGGGTTAAAGGAGCAGCTGCTTCGGGGGCTCTGGCTCACTCAGGCGGGGGAGATGGAAGGGTACTGATGCGGGGCGAGGCTGTGGCGGCAGAGGCCGGCATGACGTTGCACCAGCCCGAGGCGCGCCGTGCGTTCTCTCGGGGAATTTGGCCCTGGATCACGGGAGCCTAACAGTGGCGGGCTGCACAGGCTCCCGGGAGGGGCAGTGTGGATACTGACCTGTGCTTGCACACAGGCTTCTTGATGGCGGCAGCAGCAGTCTTAGTGTCTCATGCCCATCTCTGGGGTCCGCGCTGATAGCCGCGGCTCGTGCCCATCTCCAGAGCTCATTTAGGCGGCGCTCTGAATCCCCTCTCCTTGCGCACCACGAAAGAAAGAGTCAAGAAAAAGTCTCTTGCCTCTTCGGCAGCTGCAGACTTTTTCCCGGACTCCCTCCCGCCTAGCTGTGGTGCGCTAACCCCTTCAGGCTGTGTTCACGCAGCCAACCCCAGTCCTCTCCCTGCGATTCGACTGAAGCCCGAGCCTCAGCTCCCAGCCCCCGCCTGCCCCGGCGGGTGAGCAGACAAGCCTCTCAGGCTCGTGAGTGCTGCTGGGCACCAAGCCTCTGTGCGGCAATCTCTCCGCTTTGCCCTCTGCACCCCTGTGGCTGAGCTCTCCTCCATGGCTCCGAGGCTTCCCCCCTCTGCCACCTGCAGTGTCCGCCCGCGAAGGGGCTTCCTAGTATGCGGAAATCTTTCCTCCTTCACAGCTCCCTCCCACTGGTGCAGGTCCCATCCCTAATCTTTTGTCTCTGTTATTTCTTTTTTCTTTTGCCCTACCCAGGTACGTGGGGAGTTTCTTGCCTTTTGGGAGGTCTGACGTCTTCTGCCAGCGTTCAGTGGGTGTTCTGTAGGAGCAGTTCCACGTGTAGATGTATTTCTAATGTATCTGTGGCAAGGAAGGTGATCTCCGCGTCTTACTCTTCTGCCATCTTGCCCAGACCCCCCTCGGGCACAGACTTTCTTAAAAGTGTCTTATCCAAGGATCCACTTTACAAATAAGCAGAGACAGTGAAATTAAGTGAGTATTCCAAAGACAAGCAGTCATTGCCTGGGATAACTGAAACCCAAGTCTCCTGAGCACAGCTGCCCCCTCCTTCAATATGTTTCCCTTTAAATTAGAAATAGGCTCTTTTTTCTTTGTTTTCTGTGTGCACTGACAGGTCAAAAGGAATAAGGCTGGGCTTTGTACAGTCCTGAGCTGTTTAGTTGCACAGTAATTTGAGAGGATAAGGATATTTATTGTCTTACATAAATATAGAGAAGGCCTGTCTAATAGGATTTGAAGGAGCATGCCCCAAAGATCCCCCTGCCCCTAAAATATTTATCTCTCAGGGGCCAGAGTGTCCATCATAAGTGGGGCAAAGCTGGATGGCAGAGACTTCTGGGAAGAAAGCACAGTCTATCATCGCAACCTTAGAGTTCATTACTTTATCAACTATGAGCAGCTTTGTCACCACCAAAACTGTGAGGGAACTGAGACATCACTTTGGAGTTGGGTATAGTCCCAAGTGCCTGCAATGGAAAACAGGACCCTACACAACGTGTCCCACCATCAGTCCTTAGTGACATCTCCCAGCACCTTCCCCCTGGCTCATTCTGCCCCATATATGGTGTCCTCCTATCCCTCCCCAAATTTCTCTTGTATGTGCTTGTCTCATGGACTTTGTGCTCGTGTTTGCTCGCCTTAACACACTTTTCTCACAGATTGTGACATGGTGTGCTCCCTTCCCTCCTGGTTTGTGCTAACCTGTCACCTCCTTTGAGGCCTTCTCTGACCATCCTAATGACAACTGTTTTCTTCTCTGCTCCTCATATTTCTCTTGCTTATTTAATTTTTCTCCGTAAGACTTATCACCGTCTGACATGCCATATATTCTGTCATTTATTATTTGTTTTCTGTCTATCTTCCTTACTAGAATTCAAGGACTATGAGGGCAGGATTTTTTGGGTCTGTTAACTGCTGTATCCTCAGAGCTTATAAAAATGCCTGGATTTAGTATGCACCCAGCAAAAATAAGTTGATGGAAGGAAGCAAAAAGGAGAGAAAGAAGGAAAGAAAAAGGAAGAAAGGCATGTTCACTTTCACGTGGTAAGAGAGATTGATGAGGGAGACCTGCAGCATATTTTATGGAGCCATTGGTTTTCACCTGCCTCTCTCCAAGACTCCTCAGTAAAAAGGAGCTCAGTTTGTTGATTTACCCCCCCCCTCCCATTTCCTTTACTCGTTTGTGGTAGTCATGTTAATGATGAGCAGAAAGTCTACAAGGGTGATGGAGAGTCAAGAGAAGGAGAAATGGAGAAAAGGCGGGAGAGCAAAGGGAAAGAACATGAGTCTTGTGAGAAGAGTATTGAATATAATTTATGGTTTCAAGAAGCATCTCCACCACTCACTAGCTGTGTGACTTTACACAAGTCACTTCCTTTCCCCAGGCCTCATGGTAAAACTTGTGCAGGGCACTTTGCTGCTACTTCCCATTTCAGCACCTGTCAGCTTTTACTCATTGAACTTGGACATGACCTCAGAATACCACTCAACATGACAGTCCAGGTCTCACAACTGAGATAACACCACTACCACATTTGGCTTAGACTATCTCTCAGGTGATTTCCAGTTTAGCTTATTATGCTTTAAATTTTGGAAAGGGGGGGTGTGGAGAATGAGATAGTGGCTCCATGTTCATGGAGTGGGGGAAGGAAATCTGAGGGAAAAGAGAATTAAAATGAGGTCAGTTGGGATGGTGGGGAGGACTTCTAAGCATTCTATGGACAGGTTGGTGGTATTCCAAGCTACTAACAATTAGATGTATTGTGAGTGTGTTTTCAGGAGATGGCTGATAGACAGGAAGTCGCTATAGCATGATGAACCTCAAACTAGAGTACATCTGAATCACCTAAGGCTTTTAAAGCACAGATCTCTGGACCTCATTCTCAGAATTGCTGACTCAGCAGATCTGGGGTGGAGCCCAAGAATTTCCATTTCTTACAAGTGCTCAGGTGATGCTGCTGGTCTAGAAGCCACACTTTGACACTTTGCTATAGTGTCAGGAGTGGGAAGTATAGAGAGAAAGAGATGTAAATGGTTTGGGCAAGAATTCCTCAAAAAGCTAAAAACAGAACTACCATATGACCCAGCAATTCCACTCCTGGGTATATATTGAGAAAAAACAAAAACACTATTTCAAAAACATACATGCACCTCAATGTACAATAGCCAAGGTATGGAAGCAACCTAAGTGTCCATCAGCAGATGAATGGATAAAGAACATATGGTATATATATACAATGGAATCCTACTCAGCCATAAAAAAAAATTAAATTTTACCATTTGTAACAACATGGATGGACTTGGAGGGTATTATGCTAACTGAAATAAGTCAGACAGAGAAAGACAAATACTGTATGATATCACTTATATGTGGAATCTAAAAAAATACAACAAACTAGTGAATATAACAAAAAAGAAGCAGACTCACAGTTACGGAGAACAAACTAGTGGTTACCAGTCGGGAGAAGGGAGGGGCAACATAGGGGTAGGGGATTAAGAGGTATAAACTACTATAAGAGCATGATCATCACTCTGCACCCACTGCCATCACCTTAAGAAGAAAAAGAGGATTGAGAATTGAGACAAGTGGTAAAGAGAGAGAATAAAATAGGGCATCAGTCATAATATACTCCCAAGATTCTTTGGAAGGCTAAAATATCAAGCCTAAAATTGCCAAAAATAAAATGGGGATGGTACTTAAAATCAAGCTGATTCCACAGCACGTGTTAAACGTATATATCGCAATAGCATGTAGCCTGTGGTACGTGGCATGCATTCCTGCTGCAGGGAGACATGAGACTTTGAGACTGGTGAAGAAACTCTCTAGCCAGCAGGGGGCCCTGTCTAGGGTAGTAAAACTGCCATGATTCTTTCTCTTGTAGAATAAAAGTCAAGCACTTCCTGGAGGCACTTCCTAGAACTATGAAGTTGGTTGACACAGCTGTGGGGGAACATTAGCTTTCTTTGGGTGCTGTGAAGAAAGGAGAACCTTTGTGGACATTTCCTTGTGGACGAGAGGAAGCTGTGTGGCAGGGAGGCCTCTGAAAGCCCATGTAATTACACAATAAAGTTGATGACTGGGTAGGTAGGGAAGGTCCTGGCAGAAAGATTAACCAAGTGCTGCTGGTTGTCATTTTATGGCATGTGCAGTCAGTCAACACCCGCCAGGTATGAAAACCACAATATGGCAGGTACTATGGGGAGAGGCATGAAGGGCAGGGAGAGAAGATAATTCATGATCTGTGTACAGTGAAAAGTGCAGACAATCCTATTAAATTCTCCAAACAACCTATGAACTCTTCATTGTACAGGTTCCGGGAAGCTAAATAACTTGTTCAAGTTCACCAGCTTGAAAAATATTGAAAAAGTGTGAAAAAGTGTGCATTATTTCTCGGCCCAGCTTGGAAATGTGTCTTGCTCATCCTTGCCAGATAACAGAATTGCTTGGCCCCTTCAAATTCCAAGGTCCCTGCAAGGCTTAGAATCAGAATTTCTAAGTGGGGTGCCTGGGATGTTTTATACACATCCTAGGTGGTTCGTAGGATCAGGTCATTTTGGGGAAGTCTTGCAATGTAAATATCACACTGTCTTGACGAGTAGCATGAGATTGGAGAGGAAGGGGGTGGCATAGAGAGAGAGTAAGGAGGTAGAATTGTCCGACTTGACAGTGACTGTAGGAAAATAAAGTCTCCAGTCCCTGATCAGCACTTTCTGTCCAGAGTTCTGTGGGCTTTAAACCCCTGCCTCACAATCACATCCTCCTCTAACCAGGACAAAAGCAGCGATTGGCCCTGCTGCCACATTCCCTTGGGTGTGAGCCCCCCAAGAGAGCTTCAGCCAGAGCATACCAGCATGCAGCTCTACTCATCTGGAGATGATTTTCATAATACTCATATGTGGAAAGAAATGTAAAAGGTTTTCTGGGAGAGCAGCCAACTATCATGTCTCTGTTTTCAGAACACAAAAATTACTGTAATTGGTTGATTTAAAAAATAATGATGATGATGTATTGTAATGAGATGACTTAAAGAGAGAGTTTCTTGGAGCAAGAAATTATGTTAGTTTTAAAAGGTTTTAAATTGACCAAATTGTACCAGGATAAATCCTTTTCCTTTTAGCACAGCAGGCCATTTTCCCTGAGCCCTTGGGTCCAGAGTTACCGGCTACCTGAAGGTCAGATTAACATTTGCTAATTTTTTGGCCTTCAGTGAAGATACCACCTATGATAGACAAAATAATGGTTCTTCAAAGATGTCCACATCCTAATCTCTAGAACCTGTGAATATGTTACTTTATAAGGCAATAGGGACTTTGCAGATGTGATTAAATTAAGAATCTTGAGATAGGAAGATCACCCTGGATTATCCAGGTAGGACCAATGTAACCTAAAGGGTCCTTATAAAAGGTAGGCAAGAAGGTCAGAACCAAAGAAGAAGTGGTGATGGAAGCAGAGGTTAGAGTGATTGATTGCTGGAAAGAGGTCATGAGCCAAGGAATGCAGGCAGCCTCCAGAAGCTTGAAAACGCAAGGAAGTTGATTGTCCCCTTGAGCATCCGTAAGGAATGCAGCTCTCCTGACACTTATTGTAGCCTAGAGAGAGACTCATTTTGGATTTCAGATTCCCAGAACTGTAAGATAATAAATTTGTGTTGTGTTAAGCCACCAAGTTGGTAGGAATTTGTTACAGAAGAAATAGGAAATTAATACACCATCATTGAGTAACTTTTGTCTGTTATTTCCATGTTGACTAGGAAGGATCTTGGAGCCAAGAGGGACCCTTAGGAAAAGCCAGCATAGGGGTCAAATTAAGACCTAAGTTCAAAGTCTATGGTGTTGACTCCGACTTGGAACCACCATTGGGCAAAAAATCCTAATTTCCTCCCTTGACTACAAGATCCATGGAGTATTTATTCATTATGAATACCAGTAACAGTGCCCCATCTCAATGTTTTTCCTATGGCCATCTGCTATTACTTCTCCTGATGCTGCCACTTCAGGTGTCCCCTAGGCCATTATCCCTTATAATTGTAGTGCTCATGGCCAGCTTCAGAGAATCTTCCCCTTTGACCATTTCAGCCTGCAAATCTCATTCTGAGGAAATTAAAATAAGTATTTGCTAGAAAAGAGGCCATTTGTGTCTGGGTATCTCATTCCAATGTGTCCTTTCCTAATTATAATCAACTGGCTCCCTTGGCTGAGACCTATGCTTCATGACTCTCTGTAACTCAGAGAAAGTTTCTTATATGTAGTCATCAGCCCTGATTTTGGTTTTTGTCTTCTGCCTGGTTTCACCCCTCTCAGGAACCTTCTTTAACTTTATTTCCTTACTACAATTTTGGTCTTAGGGTGTGCAGTTAATCCCCTACTGCAAAGGGGATGTCACATGCTATACTATACTAGGAAGAGTGGCAGCTTGATTTTGTTCAGCTTGTCAATAACTTAGAATATCTGAGTACCCCACACATGACCTTAAGATTGTTGTGCTATGACATGTATCGTTGATTCTTGTCATAAAGTGTGCCTCATGTAAAAGTTTTGAAGATCACCTCCTACTCCAGTGTGCATGAGGAGATGTCATCTGACAGCCAATAGCTGAGAGAGACACACCAAAGCAGAGTAGACAATCAGTATGAAACAGTCTAGGAGCTAACAATGCTTCCTGGAGAACTTGTTTGATATATGGGTGCCTAGTTCCAGTAATGAAAATGGCAGAGCCTTCCCATGGGAAAAGGAGTATGTTGTCCTGTATGCATAAGCACAGCAGGAAACAGTCCTGTAATATAAAGGATGGGGGCATAATTGGCAGGAAAGGTGGGCACGTCACAAGTGACTGTCCTGTGCACAGTGGTGAGAGGGGGGGAGATGCCCGGCAAGGCTCATATTGAAACCAGAGTTGTGTGTCCACAGGGATTTGCCTCTGTCCCCGGTGCTGAAGTTGCTGATCTCAGAACACAGAATGTCATCATGGTAAAGGTGGGGTTGATTCTGCATCACTGCTTGAGACTGTTGCTTGGTAGCCATATCTAGGGTCATCTATAAGAGATGAAGGCATTTTCCAAGTTCTCTTTAAACCCAGACCACATGCTATAGTTCATAGAGGACAATAGGTACAAGGTGAAGGAGGGGTCAGTAAATGGGAGACTACAAAGGGTTCATGTGATAATTCTCTGTCTGCAATGTCTACAGTTTCCTATTTCTACCCTTTTGTGACACATAACTCTATTTTTATATCAGCTTTCTATGTCACTAAGCTCCACTGTAGTGATACACTCAAAGTAAAAAAATAAACCTGAAGTTTTATTTTTATGCAATAAGATAGATGGGGCATGCTGAAATGAAGTCCATCATTGGATGATGAGTTTTGTTCAAGATATGAAAAATTGTAACGGCTCCGGTGGATAAACCATTTTACAAATGTTGCTCTCCCCCAGTTCTGCATGTATAATTCTGGGCCACCGTGGTCTCCTCTTTCTGGGCACAGGGCTGTTGGCAGCCACTGTCCCAGGAAAGTTCCCCAAATCATTCTTCCCAAGAACTGTCATTCTTGCCCAAGCTTGACTTCCTTACTCCTGAAAGATACTTTCCTTATTTCCACTCGCAGTCCTTCTTCTAATAGATTTCTGCCTTAACAAAAAGCTAATACAAGCTGCTGAGTTGAGTCAAGGCCCTTATTACTCAAATTATGGGGTGAATCAGTGTATCTGTGGTAGTCACAGGCACGTTAGAAATGCATACTCTCAGGTCCCATCCCAGACCTACTGAACTAAAACCTGCATTTAAACAAGATCCCCGCGTGATTTGTATGCACATTAAAGTTTGAGAAGGATTGGTTTAGGGTATCAGTTGGCTGAATTAGAAGAGTCAGTTTTCAATATCCTAAATCTGTTTGCTGGGTTTATGTATTCATTAAATAGTTACTCTATATTAGTCATGTCCCTAGGTTCTGTGGATAAAAGGTAAAGAGGATACAGTTCCTTTTCTTTCTATTTGCCATGACATTTGTCCACCACGTTGCCATGCCATTTAGCTCTGACAGGTCTTCCCCTTTCTCACCATTCTTCTTAATTTTGAGTGCCTGACTTGGCTCTATTCTCTGCTACATGTGTTTTTCTAAACTTTTCCTGATAATGTGGCTGTTTTCTTTTGTGCTGCCATGAATCCATCTGGATTTTCTGATTATAATTTGAGACATCTTTCTGACCATCAATTTCTGGCTTATTTACCAAGTTTCCTGAGACTCTCTCCCCTGTGGCCATGTCCCCTTGTTACATCTGCCTTTGGAACATAGCTTTCTCATTTTAACTATGGAAAACATACTATCCTAGCTGCTGCTGAGATCTGTGTACAGGTTCTAGGAATTTTGGCTGTCCCTAGAGACTTCCAGCAACATACCATAGGGAGAAGTAACCTGCCCTTGACAGGAAAAAAAAAAGGCCTTATTTTCCAACTACACAAGGTAGATCCTTCCTCTAGAAGCTTCCTTTTGTCTCTTCCTCAATTTAAGTGTTTATTTTCAATATCAGAGTAATGAGCCACAGTTGGAATAGCAAATGGGTCTAGGTTTTAGACAGCCTGTTAACTTTCCGTATTCTTTTCATTCCCTTTTATCACTGACAGAACTTACTATACATTCAATTCAACCCCAAATACAAGTAGATTCAATTAAGTTGAGAGAGCTGGACTGGTACCTACAGATCTTAATTTGGAGTAATTTTTTTAGGTGAGCATCATTTGTGCTTTTTACTCTCTTCAACGGAATAACATTTCACTGTAGATTGGCCCTATTTAAACATGCTCTTTCCCCCTACATTCATATAGCACTTTCCTGGGCTTCTATTATCTCATTTGATGATACAAAAACTCTGTGAGGTCTCATGGGGGTGTATCATATCTTATTTTCAGATAAAGATCTCATAGTTGGCAAGTTAAGTGAATTCACTGTACCTTTGGCAGAATTGACTCAAACACAAGTTAACCCAAGGCTGGTGCTCTCTGTCTACAGTGCCTGATGCACCCCTAGTGGGGAGAGAGGATGGCCATTTTGATGCCCAACAACCCAGAGGCCAAAAGTGGACTCTGCACAAATCCCAGCCTTATGTCTTGGGCCCAATATGCTTATGACTTTCCAGAAATCCTCAAACGGGTTTCCCAGTTTTTGCATCTTCTGGATAAAATCTGAATGGATCAGACAAAAAGGAATATAAAAAATGTTTCATCTGCAATTTCACTTTCAGCCTCGGGAATAACTAACTACACTTCTTCCTTTATTTTTCTTCTTCTCTCATGATCTGACTATCCCAGTTCTCACCCTGTCCTCAACTGAAGTAAGGTTCCAGAAATGTTATTAATTAAAATCTTTCTAGCAATGAGCCACATGTGTTCAAGCAGAAATGATGGTCATTTGCAGAGTTTCATAGTCACCCTCTTACCCCAAGTACCTTAGGGAATCTCCAGTTAGACCCAGAAACCAACCTGTCTAGCTGCATCCCCATGGGGCATGGTCATGTTTCTTCCTTTTCTGCTCAGCCTCTTCCTTAGCCTCTTAATGTTGCCTTATTACTGCAGGTGCCATTGGCATCCAGAATGATGCCTCCATTAAGGAAAGTGGCCCTCAAAGTTCTCAAAGCTCTAAGATGTGGGAGGCCCAGCACCCAGAGGGCTGGGTTTTGCAGAAGTGAAGAGAGGGACCCTCTGCTTGCACCCTGCATCATTACCTGGACCCTAAAACTGCACTTCTTGTACACAGAAGCTCATAAAGATGCTCATGAAACAGTGTCTTTAGCTTTCAGTCTCCCCCTGTGCAAACAGAGTTACATCCTAGCAATAAAAAGAAACGAAATTGAGTTATTTGTAGTGAGGTGGATGGATCTAGAGTCTGTCATACAGAGTGAAGTAAGTCAGAAAGAGAAAAACAAATACCGTATGCTAACACATATATATGGAATCTAAAAAAAAAAAAAAAGGTTCTGAAGAACCTAGGGGCAAGACAGGAATAAAGACACAGATGTAGAGAATGGACTTGAGGACACAGGGAGGGGGAAGGGTAAGCTGGGACGAAGTGAGAGAGTGGCATGGCCTTATATATACTACCAAATGTAAAATAGATAGCTAGTGGGAAGCAACCGCATAGCACAGGGAGATCAGCTCAGTGCTTTGTGACTACCTAGAGGGGCGGGATAGGGAGGGTGGGAGGGAGGGAGATGCAAGAGGGAAGAGATATGGGGACATGTATATATATGTATAACTGATTCACTTTGTTATAAAGCAGAAACTAACACACCATTGTAAAGCAATTATACTCCAATAAAGATGTTAAAAAAAAAAAAAAAAAAAAAGCCAGACCAGGGTTATGCTGTCCCATCCATTTTAGTTATTACTGGTTGAAGGAAGCATCATTATTTTTGGTTTCAATATGAAACTAAAAAACATCCATGACGAGGAGTTTAATAGGAAATTATTTCTGCATGTTGGAACTCAAGGGCCACCCTCTGAGAGTAAGAGAAGGTGAGGAAAAAAAAAATGTCTACCATGCAGGAAGGGATGGCAGGAAATTTTACATATCTCAATATTGACACTGGTTAAAGGGAGGAAAAGAAAAATCTCTTCTGAGAATTTGAGCCAAAGCTGGTATTCATTCAGGGCCATGATCTGAAATCACACTACCGGGGCAGTGCAAAAAAGCCTCAAACAGAGAATTTAATTTAAAGGAGTCTCAAGTTGATCATTCCTCAAGTGTGTGGAAGGAACAAATGAAAATACTTTCTGAAAGCATTCAACTTGTACTTGTGTTGTCCAATATGGTGGCCACTAGCCACATGTGGCTATTTAAATTTAAAACAGTGAAAATTAAATGAAATTTAAAATTCACTTATTCGATTGCATGAGCTGCATTTCAAGTGTTCAAAAGCCACAGGTGGCTAATGGAGACCATATTGGACAGAACAGACCAACAGCATTTCAACATTTCCAACATAACACAGTGTTCTTTTGAACGACACTGACCAACAGCAACAGTAACAAGCCATTGATTGTATGATGTGGTCTGATTTCTGAGACAAGAATTTGAGAAAAATGTGTGTGTTAAGACTCAGTGAAATACAGTAGATGCAGAAGTAGAGAGATGAATGAAAGCTTCGCTTTAAGGAATTGGCAGATGTGAAAATCAGGTTGCCTCAGAATCACTTGGAACTGAGTCACGACATGAAGTTCCAAATCATGCAGAATTCCTCTTCAGCCTTCTGAGTTTCTAGAGCAGTCAGGAGCCACTTGGGCTGAGAGCTCATAGTGTGTGACTGACGGGAATTAGCACAAAATCTCATTACTTGGATGACCTTCCAGGGCCCTTAGTTCTGTGAAAATTAGAGTTGAATGCCTAATGACATATTTTCAGGTAGCTTTTCCCCACAATATAGCTACCTTTGACCTTTTGAAACTCAATTAATTTTATAAGGTTACTGTGCAATCATTAGAGTAATATAATCATTTTCTGAGTCCCAAGAGAAAACATCAGTGGGAGACTCCAGAGTAAAAGGTTTTAAGAAGTGAATGTCCACCTCTCTAGATTTTTCCCAATCTCCATCCTTTGACATCTCTTTGAAGATTTTTGATTTTGATTGAGAGGTTGAAATAGAGGAGTTTTATGTGAAGAAAATATGTGGAGCAACAATAGATCTAGTACATGGGACCATTGTTTCAGGCTTGCACAATTCCAAAACTGTAGAAAGACTTCATACATAATGCAGCTTAATAAGAGAATGCTTAAATTAATGAGAAATTACTTTGTGATTCTGTATATTTTTAAATTGCTACCTGGTTCTCTCCCAGTACACTTTATCACCTCATACAGAAAAACTCAAGTTATTAACACATTTCTTTTTCTTCAGTTCATAATAAGGGATAATTGAAATATGGTTCCCATCTTAAAGTGTGTTTAAATGAAAGAACTGCCTCATCTGATACTAAAGAGTACCTAGAGTGTGGTAAGGCACTGAAGCAGCAGGTTTGTATATGAATGTAGGGTGGGCAGGAGGAGAGAAGTTGGAAATGATGGAAAAGTTGTGGAGGGAGATCTTACATTTATTGAGTGCCTAATATGTGCCAGTTCTGAGCTGGTGCTCTACATACCTTGTTTACATTATCTCATGCAACTCTATGATATAGGTAATTATCTTCATCTTATGAGTGAGGAAACTAAAACTCAGAGAGGCTAAGCAGCTTGCCCAAGGTCATTCAATGACCTTTTGCCAACACCACTCTTCTAAAACTGCTCTTGTCAAAGTGGGGGTCTTTTCAGTGACCCCACGATGAAAAATCCAATGGTCAATTTTCACTCCTCATCTTTCTTGACCTATCATCAGTATTTGACATAGCTGATCACTTCTGCTACTTAACAGACTTTCTAGACTTGGCTTCTAGTGTATGATACTCTCTTGGTTTCCTTTCAGTGTCACTGGACATACACCCTACAATTCCTTTCATTGTTTCTCATCTCCTTGAACTCCTAGGAAGGAGTGCCCAGAGCTGAGTCTCTGAGTAGCTTCTCTTCTCCAGCTACACTCATGCCCTCAGGCCACAGGGTCAGGTTTTATCAACCTTGGCACTGTTGACATCTGGGCCAGATAATTCCTTGTTAGGATGGGATGATCCTGTGCATTACAGGATGTTTAGCAGCATCCCTGACCTCTAATCATTACATGCCAGTAGCAACCACCCCAGTCACTCCCAGTTGAGAACCATTAACCTAGGTATTCTCGTCTACTTTTATGGCTTTAAAAACCACCAGCAAGCCAAAAATACCCAAGTTTATATCCCAAGTTTGTATCTTCAGTTCAGACTTTTCCTCTGCCTCCTTGACCTCTGCATTTGGGTGTCTAACACAAACTCTCCATTTGAGTCTTTGCTCCCAAGCCTGCTCCACCTATAGTCCCACCCATCTCAGCTGCTTAGGCAAGACTTCTCTCTCTCCCACATTCAATCCTTTAGGAAATCCTGTTGGCTTTACTTTGAAAATACATCCATAATCCAATTGTATCTCATCACTTCCACTACTACCTTCCTGGTCCCAGCCACCATCTCTTGCCTAAATCGTCACAATAGCCTCCTAACTGGTCTCTTTGTCCCCACTCTTGCCCCTTTCTAACTCCATTCACCTCCCCACCCTCATTCCCACCCTGTCACAGGAATCCCTTCCATGTAGAGGAAACATACTCTTCTCAAGCGTACATGAAATCTTTATGAAATTGACCTCAGGCTCAAAAAAGTCAAAGAATCAGTATAAGACAGACCATGTTCTGTGATTACTACTAAGTTAAAAATCGATTTTAAAACACAACTACATCTCCATATATCTAGTTTTTAAAAAAACACAATGGAATATTACTCAGCCATAAAAAGGGATGAAATTAGGTCATTTGTAGAGACATGGAGAGAACTAGAGACTGTCAAAAAGAGTGAAGTAAGTCACAAATATCGTATATTAACGAATATATGTGGAATCTGAAAAAGTTGGTAGAGACGATCTCAATTACAAAGCAGAAACAGAGACACAGACGTAGAGAACAAACGTATGGATACTAAGGGGGAAAGGGGGGTGGTGGGATGAATTGGGAGATTGGGATTGACATATATACACTATTGATGCTATGTATAAAATAGGTAACTAATGAGAACCTACTGTATAGCACAGGGAACTCTACTCAGTGCTCTGTGGTGACCTAAATGAGAAGGAAATTTAAAAAAAGAAGGGATATATGTATACTTATAGCTGATTCACTTTGCTGTACAGTATAAACTAACACAATATTGTAAAGCAACTATACTCCAATAAAAAAATAACTAATGAGAAAAGAAATAATAATGGAAACTGAAAATAACTTGAAACTAGATAACAGTGAAGATACTAAATATCAGGATTTGTATAATGTGGTTAAAGTGATACTTCAATTAAAATTTAAAACCTTAAATATTTATATTAGTGATGAAGAAAGGTTAAAAATTGATAAGCCAAATGTTCAACTTAAATAAATTTTAAAAAGAACAGAATAAACCAAAAGAAAGTAGAAAGAAGGAAAAAAATTTGCAGATGATTTTGGCTACTCCACCACATGTCATATTTTTTTGGTAACATTATTTGTAAAGGATGCAGAAAATTCTGTTATGCAGATTGTTCTATTGTAAATACTACCATTCATCTTATGCTGACCATTTCATTTTTAAATATAAAATCCATAATGATTTCCATAGAATAAGCTTTTAAAAATAGAACTGTGAGGCTAAAAAATATGTACATGCTTAAAATCTTAGATATATTTGGGGATTGTTATGGTTAGCCATATTCATCTCAATTAATGTTGGAGATTATACCACAACTCTTGGTACATTTAATAACAACCTACTTCCCCTGTTCTTAATCTTGCACTTTGTGTGATGTAACAATGCATCTCCAGAGGGCAGACAGCAGAAGCAAGAAGAACTACAATCCTGCAGCCTGTGGAACAAAAACCACATTCATAGAAAGATAGACAAGATGAAAAGGCAGAGGGCTATGTACCAGATGAAGGAACAAGATAAAACCCCAGAAAAACAACGAAATGAAGTGGAGACAGGCAACCTTCCAGAAAAAGAATTCAGAATAATGTTAGTGAAGATGATCCAAGACCTCGGAAAAAGAATGAAGGCAAAGATCGAGAAGATGCAAGAAATGTTTAACAAAGATCTAGAAGAATTAAAGAACAAACAAACAGAGATGAAGAATACAATAACTGAAATGAAAAATACACTAGAAGGAAACAATAGCAGAATAACTGAGGCAGAAGAACAGATAAATGACCTGGAAGACAGAATGGTGGAATTCACTGCTGTGGAACACAATAAAGACAAAGAATAATAAGAAATGAAGACAGCCTAAGAGACCTCTGGGACAACATTAAATGCAACAACATTTGCATTATAGGGGTCCCAGAAGGAGAAGAGAGAGAGAAAGGACTCAAGAAAATATTTGAAGAGATTATAGTTGAAAATTTCCCTAACATGGGAAAGGAAATAGCCACCCAAGTCTAGGAAGTGCAGAGAGTCCCATAAAGGATAAACCCAAGGAGAAACACGCTGAGACACATAGTATTCGAATTGGCAAAAATTAAAGACTAAGAAAAATTATTGAAAGCAGCAAGGGAAAAACAACAAATAACATACAAGGGAACGCCAATAAGGTTAACAGCTGATTTCTTAGCAGAAACTCTACAAGCCAGAAGGGAGAGGCATGATATACTTAAAGTGATGAAAGGGAAGAACCTACAACCAAGATTACTCTACCTGGCAAGGATCTCATTCATATTCGATGGAGAAATTCATAGCTTTACAGGCAAGCAAAAGCTAAGAGACTTCAGCACCACCAAACCAGCTAAACAACAAATGCTAAAGGAATTTCCCTAAGTGGGAAACACAAGAGAAGAAAAGGGCCTACAAAAACAAACACAAAACAATTAAGAAAATGGTAATAGGAACATACATATCGATAATTACCTTAAACGTGAATGGACTAAATGCTCTAACCAAAAGACACAGGCTTGCTGAATGGATACAAAAACAAGACCCATATATACACTCTCCTCAAGAGACCCACGTCAGACCTAGGGACAGACACAGACTGAAAGTGAGGGGATGGAAAAAGATATTCCATGCAAATGGAAATCCAAAGAAAGCTGGAGCACCAATACTGATATCACATAAAATGGACGTTAAAATAAAGACTGTTACAAGAGACAAGGAAGGACACTACATAATGATCAAGGGATCAATCCAAGAAGAAGATATAACAATTATAAATATATATGCACCCAGCATAGGAGCACCTCAATAGATAAGGCAACTGCTAACAGTTATAAAAGGGGAAATCGACAGCAACACAATAATACTGGGGGACTTTAACACCTCACTTACACCAATGGACAGATCATTGAAACAGAAACTTAATAAGGAAACACAAGCTTTAAAAGACACAATAGACCAGGTAGATTTAAATGATATATATAGGACATTCCATCCAAAAACAGCAGATTACAGTTTCTCCTCACGTGCGCACAGAACTTTCTCCAGGATAGATCACATCTTGGGTCACAAATCAAGCCTCAGTAAATTTAAGAAAATTGAAATCATATCAAGCATCTTTTCTGACCACAACGCTATGAGATTAGAAATCAATTACAGGGGAAAAAACGTAAAAAACACAAACAGATGGAGGCTAAACAATACGTAATAAATAACCAAGAGGTCACTGAAGAAATCAAAGAGGAAATCAAAACATACCTAGAGACAAATGACAATGAAAACACGACGATCCAAAACTTATGGGGTATGGCAAAAGCAGTTTTAAGAGGGAAGTTTATAGCTATACAAGCCTACCTCAAGAAACAAGAAAAATCTCAGATAAACAATATCACCTTACACCTAAAGTAATTAGGGACAGAAGAACAAACAAACAAAACCCAAAGTTAGCAGAAGGAAAGAAATCATAAAGATCAGAGCAGAAATAAATGAAATAGAAACAAAGAAAACAATAGCAGAGATCAATAAAACTAAAAGCTGGTTCTTTGAGAAGATAAACAAAATTGATAAACCATTAGCCAGACTCATCAAGAAAAAGAGGGCAAGGACTCAAATCAATAAAATTAGAAATGAAAAAGGAGAACTTACAATGGACACCACAGAAATACAAAGCATCCTAAGAGACTACTACAAGCAACTGTATGCCAAAAAAATGGACAACCTGGAAGAAATGGCCAAATTCTTAGAAAGGTATAACTTCCAAGACTGAACCAGGAAGAAATAGAAAATATGAACAGACTAATCACAAGTAATGAAATTGAAACTGTGATTAAAATTCTTCCAACAAACAGAAGTCCAGGACCAGATGGATTCACAGGTGAGTTGTATCAAACATTTAAAGAAGAGCTAACACCAATGCTTCTCAAACTCTTCCAAAAAATTGCAGAAGAAGGAACACTCCCAAACTCATTCTATGAGGCCACCATCACCCTGATACCAAAACCAGACAAAGACACTACAAAAAAAGAAAATTACAGACCAATATCACTGATGAATATAGATGCAAAAATCCTCAACAAAATACTAGCAAACAGAATCCAACAACACATTAAAAGGATCATACACCATGATCAAGTGGGATTTATCCCAGGGATGCTAGGATTCTTCAATATATGGAAATCAAACAATGTGAGACACCATTTTAACACATTGAAGAATAAAAACCATATGATCATCTCAATAGATGCAGAAAAAGCTTTTGACAAAATTCAACACCCATTTATGATAAAAACTCTCCAGAAAGTGGGCATAGAGGGAAACTACCTCAACATAATAAAGGCCATATATGACAAAACCACAGCAAACATCATTCTCATTGGTGAAAAACTGAAAGCATTTCCTCTAAGATGAGGAACAAGACAAGGATATTCACTCTCGCCACTATTATTCAACGTAGTTTTGGAAGTCCTAGCCATGGCAGTCAGAGAAGAAAAAGAAATAAAAGGAATACAATTGGAAAAGAAGAAGTAAAACTGTCACTCTTTGCAGATGACATGATACTCTACATAGATAATCCTAAAGATGCTGCCAGAAACCTATTAGAGGTAATCAGTGAATTTGGTAAAGTTGAAGGATACAAAATTAATGCACAGAAATCTCTTGCATTCCTATAGACTAATCATGAAAAATCTGAAAGAGAAATTAAGGAAACACTCCCATTTACGATTGCAACAAAAAGAATAAAATACCTAGGAATAAACCTACGTAAGGAGACAAAAGACCTGTATGCAGAAAACTATAAGACACTGATGAAAGAAATTAAAGATGATACCAAGAGATGGAGAGATGTACCATGTTCTTGGATTGGAAGAATCAATATTGTGAAAATGTCTATACTACCCAAAGCAATCTACAGATTCAATGCAATCCCTATCAAATTACCAACAGCATTTTGTACAAAACTAGAACAAAAATTCTTAAAATTTGTATGGAAACACAAAAGATCCCGAATAGCCAAAGCTGTCTTGAGGGAAAAAAACTGGAGTTGGAGGAATCAGACTCACTGACTTCAGACTATACTACAAAGCCATGGTAATCAAGGCAATATGGTACTGGCACAAAAACAGAAATATAGATCAATGGAACAAGATAGAAAGCCCAGAGATAAAGCTGCACACCTATGGTCAACTAATATATGACAAAGGAGGCAAAGATATACAATGGAGAAAAGACAGTCTCTTCAATACGTGGTGCTGGGAAAACTGCAGTTACATGTAAAAGAATGAAATTAGAACACTCCCTAACACCATACACAAAAATAAACTCAAAATGGATTAAAGACCTAAATATAAGACTGGACACTATAAAGCTTTTAGAGGAAAACATAGGAAGAACACACTTTGACATAAATCACAGCAACATCTTTTTTGATCCACCTCCTAGAGTAATGGAAATAAAAACAAAAATAAAGAAGTGGAACCTAATGCAAGTTTAAAGCTTTTGCACAGCAAAGGAGATGAGACGAAAAGACAACCTTCAAAATGGGAGAAAATATTTGCAAACAAATCAACGGACAAAGGATTAATCTCCAAAATATATAAACAGCTCATGCAGCTCAATATTAAAAAAACAAACAACCCAATCCAAAAATGGGAAGAAGACCTAAATAGACATTTCTCCAAAGAAGATATACAGATTGCCAACAAACACATGAAAGGATGCTCAACATCACTAATCATTAGAGAAATGCAGATCAAAACTACAATGAGGTATAACCGCACACCAGTTAGAATGGGCATCATCAGAAAATCTACAAACAACAAATGCTGGAGGGGGTGTGGAGGAAAGGGAACCCTCTTGCACTGTTGGTGGGAATGTAAATTGATACAGTCACTATGGAGAACAGTATGGAGGTTCCTTAAAAAACTAAAAATAGAATTATCATATGACCCAGCAGTCCCACTACTGGGCATATACCCAGAGAAAACTATAATTCAAAAAGACACATGCACCCCAATGTTCATTGCAGCACTATTTACAACAGCCAGATCATGGAAGCAACCGAAATGTCCATCGACAGATGAATGGACAAAGAAGATGTGATACATATATACAGTGGAATATTACTTAGCCATAAAAAGGAACAAAATTGGGTCATTTGTAAAGACGTGGATGGCTCTAGAGACTGTTATACAGAGTGAAGTAAGTTAGAAAGAGAAAAAAAATATCGTATATTAATGCATATATGTGGAACCTAGAAAAATGGTGCAGATGAACCTGTTTGCAGGGCAGAAATTGAGACACAGTTGTAGAGATCAAACATATGGACACCAAGGGGGGAAAGTGGTGGGGGTGGGGAGTGGTAATGCAGAAGAAAAAAAAAAAAAACAAATAAAGAAAAATACCAGCAATGCATCCTCCCTACCAACAGGCATGTTTATCCCTCAGATACTGAAAACACATCCGATAGTCTCCTGAACTTCCCATACTCCGAACACCCATTAACTCAATAAGTTTAGAAGACACGAATGCCAAGGTTAGCAAATGTTTTGCCAAAGCCTTATCCATAGGAAATGTAGATGAGAAAGAGTGATTCACTTTGGATCATTTCCCCAGGTAGAGCTGTCAGAAACAATGAAGAAAGTAAATAATCAAACTCACCTATTATCACAATGCAATTTGGCTGAACTTCAGCCAGCAAAGCAATTCTAGGGACAATTAAACCTGGGTCTCCAATGAAGGGGCCAGGTCAATAATTATAGTCAATTTCATAGTCAGTCTTTTTTTGCTCATCTCCATTCTTGAGGTGAATGTTTCAGATTGGGTAAATATGATTACTTCTACCTGAAACCTACTCTGACCTTCAGGATTGTTGTTCTTGAGCCTGACAGTATCTTATAACTGGAAGGGAGATGGGAGGATAGGAAGACAACATGGAAGCAATGTCCTTTCTGAACAGATGTGAGAAACTCAAGTTTAAAGAATCTCTAGCTATGTTTTAAGAGAGACTATTCCTTGGTTTTTTTAATCATTATTTCATAAACTGAAATCGTCCTAAGTGTAAAATGAAGGGAGTGGGCATTGTTCCTCTTGGCCAAGAAAATTACTGGACACTTAAAAACATCTGGCAACATCAGCTTGACAATACATCAAATATTACTCAGATGCAGTCACATATGAACTTCTAAACTTCAAATTCTTTTATTGAGAGCTTATTCTTTTGCAAAACCTGATAATCACAACTTTTTAATGGTTGACATCACTCAGGATCAAAAGTGAATTCAGATTTTTGGAACAATTTTTGTATGGTTTCTGTTGAAGAACTGTTATTGCACATTCTATGATTTCTTTCAAAGTTGGATCCAGCAACCTTTTGCCATTTAAAATATACATCAAAGAACTGAAGTTATAAAAAGTCTCAGAAAACCCGCTGGTCCTAGAATTATTCAACCCCATCATGAATGGAAGGCTCCTAACTTTGTCTAACTATACTAATAAATGATTAGACATAATCACTTTTGGATTGACCCTAAAAGCTGTCCACTTATTTAAGAAAAGACTGTCTTAGATTATCAATTTGTCAGTTTTCTAAATAATCTAATTATACATGTCTACTCGCTACCTTACTGGACAACACTGATACTGAACACAGAATAGAACAGCCCAGAAAGTCCTACTGGACAGTGTTAGCTGAGACACATTTATCTGATATCCTGCATAAAGAGTAAATAGGAAAACCATAATTCGAAAAGATACATGTATTCCAATGTTCATTGCAGCACTATTTACGAAAGCCAAGATATGGAAGCAACCTAAGTGTCCATTGACAGATGAACGGATAAAGAAGATATAATATAATGGAATATTACTCAGCCATAAAAAGAATGAAACAATGCCATTTGCAGCAACATGGATGGACCTAGAGATTATCATAATAAGTGAAGTAAGCCAGATAGAGAAAGATAAATATCATATGATATTGCTTATATATGGAATCTAAAAAAAATGATACAATGAACTTATTTCCAAAACAGAAAAAGATGCACAGACATGAAAACAAACTTATCATTACCAAGGGGAAAAGGGGGTGGTGGGAGGGAAAAATTAGGAGGTTGAGATTAACATATACACACTACTATATATAAAATAGACAACCAACAAGGACCTACAGTGTAGTACAGGGAACTATACTCGATATTTTGTAATAACCTATAAGGGAAAGGAATCTGAAGAATATATACATGTGTGTATGTAAAACTGAATCGCTGTGCTGTATATCTGAAACTAACAAGATATTTTAAATCAACTATACTTCAATTTAAAAAAAAAAAGAGTAAATAGCGCTTAGACTGAGTAGTAAACTCAAATGTCTTCAGAGACCAGGAAGGTAAAATATGTGGGTAGAGCAACATAGTGTAAGACTAGAGAGAGATTTAATATCTCTGTTGAATTGGACAGTGCAGAGTATATGCTCTATTCAGAGAAATAACTGCTTGCATCTAGCAGTGTTTACCCTGGATCCTGATTTTTTTCAGCCACGTCTGTGATCCCACAGCGCCCTGAAAACACTTCCGCTAATTTCAGTAAAACTTTGGACCTTGAAATGTATTAGTTTATCTTGTCTTTCAGGTAAAATAACAGACTTGAAATTCAAACATACCTCTGAAATCCAAACACAATTTCATGCATCAGTGGCCATTTAATGGCCTTATGTAATCAAGGTATACGAGTTTTACATAGCCTGTACCATAGGTTCTCAAACTTCAGCATGCATCAGAATCACCTGCAGGGCCTGAATTTCTGCTTCTGTAGGTCTTGGGTGGAGCCTGAGATTCTGAATTTCTAACAAGTTCCCCCAGTGATGCTGGTGCTACTGGTTATAGGATCACACTTTGAGAAATACTAGTTTAAGTATTTGCTAATCATTCTTTTCAGCTTAGGCCATTTTCCACGTCCAGTTTGTAGTTCTGAGTCACATTTATGTTTATGGGAGAAGATCTCATCCGTAGAGAAAGTAAAACGATTCTAGAATGAAGAGTTAGGAGACCTTGCCTCTTGTCTCAGCCTGTGGATTGAATCTGCAACTTCAAGCAAGTCATACAACCCTCTGGGTCTTAGGAGAATGGGAAAGGTCTAAGGATGATATGGACTACAGATAAAATTAGCAGGAATATAAGAGGGGCATAATCAAGGAAAGTCAAGAAAAGTTGGGCACAATTTAAAGTTTAAATGGCTTTCTAGTAGTGGACAGAAGCAAAGAAACAGCAAACAATTTATTCTAGTTTTAGATAATCCAACAGCAACTCAATAAAAAAAACAGTTTTCAGATAAGGAGGGAAGAGATGGAGAGTGATATTGCACTAAGAATTTGCCTCTGATGAACCAGGCCTGGGAATCTATTGCCAAGAGAGATGCTCGAGATACCAAACCATCATCACCACCCAGAAGAGGAAACAAGTAAAAGCTGGAAGGCTGAAATCACCTTGGGGAAAAGTTCTCCAAACCGAAAGAACAAAGATGTCTTAAATCACACTGCTGTGTTGCTATCCATCCACTGTTCATCTGTGATGTCCAAACCAATACTGCACATACCTTGAGATGAAACGAGGCCTTACCACTAATAGCTGCAGTTATCTACGCAAACACCCTCTTGGTTACCAATTACAGATAGTATCTCCACATCTTTCAGGTTTAGCCATTTTTTCCTGGAAATCCTGACACTGTATATCACGGTGGCTGGTGCCTCAGGGAACATATGTACATTTGATTTCATTTGGTCCCTGGCCAATAAAACATCTTAATGAATGATCTATTATAACCTCTAATACAGATAACGTAGCCCATGCTTTCTGAGCACTTATTATATGCTGAACGTGTTGTTTGCACTTCTTCCTTTAATCCTGACAACAGCTCTATAAAGCAGGTACTATTTATGCCCATGATGGAGGTCGAACGAGGTATCTCACCTAGTCATAAATTGAAACAAGTCCAAAGTTTCAAGTATAGAGTCAGGATAAAGTGAACTATGATCTGGGTTTTCATTCTTTGAAGTCTCAGCATTCAGAGCCTTTGTGGCATCTGTCTGGCTGCCCTGACTGCTAAGAAGGCATTTCTAAAATAACAGGTCCCATAGAGCAATCCAAGTGCTTTTCAGACACTCTCATTGACTCAAAAATTGTCACTGGGAAGTCGGTGGGGGCAGACATTACCATCTTTGTTTTGTAGGTGATGCAATTTAAGAACAAGAAGGTTATTTATCTGAAGTCAGTAAGGAGAGTTTCAGAATCGTGAGAGGAACTCAGACCTTGACTTTGGAGAGGACTCAGGAAGCTGAAGAACCTGCCCATAAAAGACCTCTCTTCAACAGCTGCAGAATATCCAATTTCTAATGTAGGAGGTTGCTTTGTGCAGAAAGCAGTCAGAATCTCACTCTTTGTGATTGACTAAGAACACAAACTCTGCTGCAAAAAGGTGACAAAGTATATACAGATAGAAGGAAAATAACAGAAAATCGTTCATTGCATATCAGGCTAAGATACTGAAGAGTTCTGGTTATATTCCTCTTAAAACATACAATGCCCCAAGAATTGAGTCAGGCCAAAGTGTTTTTCCCCCACCCACAGCAACATATTTCTTATTATAAAATGTAATGAAATTATCTAAATGCTTTAGATAATTTTATTTATAACTTTCACTGAAACCACCTATTCTGTGAAACAAGGAAAATTCTTCCCCTACATATTATGATAGCGGAACTCACGAGGCAGAATTCTGTATTCAGGAAATCTCATAAAACCTCTCCCAGGTCTCCAAGGCCCAACAAATGTCACAGGGTAAATTCGGAGGGTGAGTCCTGCTGAGGACAGCTACAGTGTATAGTATTAGGAAACCATCTCAACTCTGGGCTATTAGCATTCTTTGACATTCTCTTTGGCAATCTGGAGCAGCAGTAAATAGTCAAGTTGAAGAAGAAGAGAAATGCAAGCATGTCAGGATGAGGAAAAGGGCTGGGCAGCCAGTGATGCAGCTAGGTATCATCTCTGGGCTCCGCTGCTGCTAGGTAACATCTTTGCTCCCTTGGAGATCATTGATGATGCAGAACTTTGGTCCACAGATGGCACCATTCTGTCATTGGAACCACTAGCCTCCAGTCTTTGGGAGCAGAGCCTCAAGGAAAAGATGGGGGAAGAGGGGCTTTCTACTCCACCCCCAGCTGTCTTAAGACTGCTGTGCAGATCCAGAGGAAACTCTGAATGGTAAAGTAGCTCCCACCCACTGTCAAGTTACTGCTTTGGCCAGAAGGAAAGTTCTGCCTTGCAAACGACAGCTGGAGTGAGGATGCAGCCTGAGAATGCTGGTAGGCAAACAGCAAGTCAAATTGTCCTGATTCTCATCTCTTAAACGATTCCCTTTGGAGCACATTAGATATATCCCCAAACCTGGAGATGTTGTGAGAAATCCCAGCAAATCTGACTGCCATGAGCCACTGCAGAGACTGCCTGTGCTAATTCCTATAGACAGGACCAGGTTATGAGGAGGGCCCTGAGCCCCCAGAACCATGCACCTGCTGGTGGAGAAGAGAGGTGGGGAAGGGATGCAGATGATGGAAGAGAGAGAAGACTGGTTAGCACACTCACCCTTTTCCTGCCCTCCATCATCTCCAATCCTGCCATACCCTTTCTTTTCCCTCGTCCCATCTGATGGTCCAGGAAGCAGATTTTTGAATCTAAGAAGAGGAGTTTAGGACTTCCCTGGTGGCACAGTGGTTAAGAATCCGCCTGCCAATTCAGGGGACATGGGTTCGATCCCTGGTCCAGGAGGATCCCACATGCCGCGGAGCAACTAAGCCCGTGCACCACAACTACTGAGCCTGCACTGTAGAGGCCGTGTGCCACAACTACTGAGCCCGTGTGCCACAACCACGGAAGCCCGTGTGCCCTAGAGCCTGTGCACCACAACTACTAAGCCCATGGGCCACAACTATTGAAGTCTGCATGGTCTAGGGCCCGTGTTATGCAACTATTGAACCCCGTGCACCTAGAGCCCATGCTCTGCAACAAGAGAAGCCACCACAGTGAGAAGCCTGTGTACTGCAACGAAGAGTAGTCCCCACTCACAGCAACTAGAGAAAGCCCATGCTCAGCAACAAAGACCCAATGCAGCCAAAAAGAAAAACAAAAAAGAAGAGGGGTTCATAGAAAGACTAATATGAAGATCCTGGAGGGGGCTGTGTTTGTAGTAGAAAAGCATGGGCTTTGGAATCAGGCTGTGGGTGTGAATCTTGGCCTTGACCTTACTAGCTACTTGATCTTGAGGCTCTGAGTAAAATGTCAATAACAATACCTACCCTGCAGGGCTGACGAGGGGAATTAAGATTACTCAAGCGAGAAATTGGAGAGGAATATTAATCCCCCGTTCCTTTCTCCTCTTCTCCATCTTCTCACTATGTCCTGTAAAACGTACTGCCTAAATAGTCTCCAAACGACTCCTTTGCTCTCTTACACTCAACGTCACTGCACTTCAGGACGTCATTATCTCTTGTCTGGACCACAGAAGCACCTTAACTGCTTTTATTCTTGTTCAAGTTCAGAGAGTCAGATTAACTATCAGAAATACAAGTCTGACCATAGCTTTCTTGTCTCATAGCCCAGGATGGGTGTCCTATAGATTTTTCTTTCCCTGGTATTTCTGCACTTTAAAAAATATCTGTCTGCTTATACATTGAGATCAGGTTTCGTCATCACACTTTGAATGCCCTGATGGTGGAGACATTCATCTCTGTACCTCCAGAAACTAACATGATGCTTCACAGAGAGTAGGCCTTTTTTTTTTTTTAATTGAAGTATAATTAATTTGCAATGTTGTGTTAGTTTCAGGTTTACAGCAAAGTGATTCAGTTATAGTACATATATATATATATATATATATTCTTTTTCAGATTATTTTCCTTTATAGGTTATTACAAAATATTGAGTATAGTTCCCTGTGCTATACAGTAGGTCCTTGTTGGTTATCTATTTTATATATAGTAGCATGTATATGTTAATCCCAAACCCCTAATTTATCCCTCCCTCCACCCTTTCCCTTTGGTAACCATAAGTTTGTTTTCTGTGTCTCTGGGTCTATTTCTGTTTTGTATATAAGTTCATTTGTATAATGTTCTTTTAGATTCCACATATAAATAATATAATATGATATTTGTCTTTATTTGGTTTACTTCACTTATGATAATCTGTAGGTCCATCCATGTTGCTGAAAATGGCAACATTTCATTCTTTTTATGGCTGAGTAATATTCCATTGTGTGTGTGTGTGTGTGTGTGTGTGTGGTGTATATATACACCACATCTTCTTTATAGGTCTTGAATGGAGATTTATATATAATTGAATGAATGATTACATATTTAATGTAATAAGGAAGCTGGCACTTAAAAGATATTCAGCAAATGATTATCAGTTCAAGGAATAAATGGTTTAAATATTTGAAATTGAGATGGTTCTGAAAATTCTGGTTTTGCTCCTTGATGACATGTTTTTTGGTGTGGATTGTTAAGGCTGTCTTGGTATATAGTAGGTGATCCAAGATTTGTTGACCAAATGAATGAATAGATGAATGAATGAATCCTATAGAATAAGGGCTGGTACTATTATCTGCATTTGACTAAGGAAGAAAATAAGGCTTAGAGAAGTTGCTACTAAGCTCTGGGATATGCCCAAGGAGGTCCAATCACCTGGAAGTAGGTGGCAGGGTCAGAAGTAAGTGCTGGTGGTTTGCCTGCCATATCAGTTCTGCAAAAGTCCTTCCTCGCCAGAACACAGTGCAACCAGCTGGGCAAGTGTGGAAACCAAGAATTTTTCCTACTTTGCTCTATTTTCTTGGGGTTGATTAGTGATGGATTTGCAAGGCCGGGAACATGGAAATGCAGGAACAGCAGCTGCTAGAATAGCTGTTGCCAGGTGAAAAACTGATTTGCAAAAAGCAGCAGTTGGGGGCACATTGTTCTACTTTATTAGCACATCACAGTAGAATGAAAGGAAGGTCATATCAAATTGCTTCCAAGAGCTCCAAGCTCCACTGATACTGAATCATTCAACTATTTGAACTCTCCAGCCCAATACACAATATATTTTTTGGTCCTGTTAGATGCTTCTCACATAGACTACTTCTCATGTGTAACTACAGAACCCACTGTTGTCACTTAAGAGATACAGGCCATAAGATGCATCAGCGCTATTCTGACCGGTGTGAGATGATATCTCATTGTAGTTTTGATTTGCATTTCTCTAATGATTAATGATGTTGAGCATTCTTTCATGTGTCTGTAGGCCATCTGTATATCTTCTTTGGAGAAATGTCTATTTAGGTCTTCTGCCCATTTTTGGATTGGGTTGTTCGTTTTTTTGTTATTGAGCTGCATGAGCTGCTTGTAAATCTTGGAGATTAATCCTTTGTCAGTTGCTTCATTTGCAAATATTTTCTCCCATTCTGATGGTTGTCTTTTGGTCTTGTTTATGGTTTCCTTTGCTGTGCAAAAGCTTTTAAGTTTCATTAGGTCCCATTTGTTTATTTGTGTTCTTATTTCCATTTCTCTGGGAGCAGCGCTAAAGTAAATGCATTCAGGACAGTGTGAATAGCATAAATGGAAACCCAGTGGAAAGGCTAGTTAAGGGCTGACTTCCTTCCTATTATAGGAAACACCAGCAGGAGAGGGGAGTATCAGGGTATCTACCTCTGCTCCCTCCCTGCCATGCTGAGGTTCTGGCAGTACCTGTGTTCCTTTGTCACCACAGCTCCTGGGGGAAAGAGATGGGTTCTACAGCTTTACTCTCTGGTAACATAATTCCTTGTCTTGTCCCTTTCGACCTGGGTGGTAAAAGCTTCCTGCTATTGTTATTCCTGGGCACTTAACCATCTCTCATTTTACATCTGTAAAACACTCCTTCATTAAATGTCCTGCCAGGATCCTGACTGGTATAGAGGAGAAAATAATTTCTCAGCTTTCTCCTTAAGACAGCAGGTTGTTAGCTGTCCTAGAAAAATGTGGGAAGAAAACACACTGCCAGAGACTTAGTATTAAAACATGGTGTGGACTAGATTCCCTTAAACAAAGGATATTTGCTGTCATTCTCTTAGCCAAATTGTTTGCAAGAGTAGGGCAGCCTGATATGTGTTACTTTTTAAGACTTATCAGAATACATTGTACATAGTCAGTAAGCATTTCATGAGTAGACAAAGGCATGGGGAATGTTTCCTGTTGTCTTCTGTAAGGTCATCTGGATCCAACAGAGGAAGTGAAGAGAGTAACTGGCTTTATTCTCAGCTCCAAGCTGAGGGTCAAGACCCTTGCCTTTCATTTCTGACTGTGGGGACTGCGGAAAGTTGCTTAATCTTGCTGATCTCAGTTTTATTACCACCAAATAGGTACAAAAATACCAACTCCATAAGGTAGGGATGATTAAATGACATATTACAGGTAAAGTGCTGAGCAGAGTGCCTAGAGCTTGGTGCTCAGATTTTTGACTAGAAAATGAGGTCTGCAAAACCCAGGGGGTGCAGAGACCACCCTCTGGTATATTCATTTTATTTAATTTAATTAATTAATTTATTTATTTATAAATTTATTTATTTATTTTTGGCTGCATTGGGTCTTCGTTGTTCAATGAGGGCTTTCTCTAGTTGCTGTGAGTGGGGGCTACTCTTCATTGTGGTGGGCAGGCTTATTGTGGTGGCTTCTCTTGTGGCAGAGCACGGGCTCTAGGCATGCACGCTTCAATAGTTGTGGCACGTGGGCTCAGTAGTTGTGGCTCGTGGGCTCTTGAGCACAGGCTCAGTAGTTGTGGCATACGGGTTTAGTTGCTCCAAAGCCTGTGGGATCTTCCAGGACCAGGGTTTAAACCCGTGTCCCCTGCATTGGCAGGTGGGTTCTTAACCACTGTGCCACCAAGGAAGTCCCTGGTGTATTCATTTTATGTTGTTGTGTAACAAGTTACTACAACACAGTGGCTTAGAAGAACACACACTTGTTATCTCACAGTTTCCATGGGTCAGGAATCCAGACACACCTTAGCTATGTCCTTGCTCAGGCTCTCACAGGCTGAGATCTAGGTGTGGGCTGGGCTGCATTATCATCTGGATGCTGGATTAAGGAAGGATCTGCTTCCAACCTCCCTCTGGTTGTTGGCAGAATTTGTGGCTGTAGAATTCATGGCAGCTTTTTTCTTGAAAGCCAGAAACAGAGAGACAGTGTCTCTGCTCCTTGAAGTCTCTGACTTCAGGGAAAGCATAGGTCCTCTCTTAAAGGGTCTATAGTTAGGTCAGGTCCACCAGGATAATCTCCCTTTGAGCAATTACATATCAACTGATTAGGGCTCTTAATGACATCTTCACCTTTGTCATATAATGTAACATAACCACAAGAATATGTGCCACCACTTTTCATGTATCTACTGGTTAAAAGGTCACAGGTCCTGCCCACACTAAAGGGGAGGAAAATACAGAAAGACATGGATACTAGGGGGTGGGAATCACCATACCCTGGGTGTGTGAACAACTGGAGTGAAAGGGGAATATTAGCACTTGCATTTATATTCATTTTTATCACAGTCTTTAAATTTTTATTATTGTATAAAATTTAAAATATACATACTATATTAGTACAAGATTAAAGGTGTATAATTAATAAAATATGTATATATTGAAAGTGCTTTTATTGATAGAAATGCATCATAAAAATTGTGATTTCAAGCAACAGCTCTTTCCCCTACTTTCTCTTCTCACTTTTGCTAATTATCTGTGATATCCTGTGCAAATTATTTAATCTATGACTCAGCTTTTTTATCTGCAAAAATGGGAATAATAATTCCTGCCCTGTCTACCTCCTACATGAGGTTCTAAAGAGAAAATGTTGGGAAGCATTTGGAAATAGACACAATACATACAAAGTAGGCAGAAAAGCAAAGGAGAGTTTATCATCTCTTATTTTACACTAAGAAAAGTGAGAAAGAATTGTTCAAGGTGCCATCTCCTTTCTGCCTATACTTGATTTCTCCAACATATATGCAAGATCCTCCCAAGAGATTTAAAATACTATAGGGCTCTCTGAGATTTTACAAGCTTACAATAACCCTTGAGGTTCTTATTTCCTGGCTGTTCACTGCAAGGGCACTTCACCTGAAATGTGATGGGTGATATTAAGTTTCAGGAAAGTCCTTGGTATTTCTCCTCTTCCCTCATCCTTCAATCATTGACAATGATGGATAAACAAACCTGCTATTTTGTTTTTTCTCCTACCTTGGAGACAGCAATTGAACCCATTCCCCCATTTCCCCCAGGCATCAGAATTTGAGACATAAAGAAGGGCCTCCAGAAACCTTCAGGAGGTATCAGATGGACTTTGGAGTCAACCAGACCTGGACTCAGGTTCTGTCCTTAAGAGGTCTGTGAATTTTTAGGGGTTTAGTCAAATCTCTAAGCTTCAGTTTCCTTCTTTGTTAGCCTTGCAATTTTGTTGTGTGGATTAGAGGGGACGGAAGATGGGAAAGTACCTGGCATACAGTAGGTGAACAGTAGGGGCTTAATGCTCTTTTCCTGTCTGTAAGTCCAGGTTCAAGTCATGATTTGGTTTCTAATGAGCCATGTTGTCCAGGGCCAGTCTTTTCTCCTCTCTGGGCCTCTATTCCACGATTCTAAGGACCCCTAGGTTCAAACCCCAGCACTGCTGCACAAGATCCCATGTGACCTGGGACAAGTCACAGAAGTGTCCTCCATGTTGTCCTCCTCATTCCAGTGTCGTCATTCTCAGCCCACTGATTTATAAGAACAGTTGATGAAACCTGTGGTCACATGTTTTGTAAAGAAGTTAGATGCTGCAGCTACAGTCTCAAATATACACTCAGCTCTGTGTATAATAGGTTGTGATCAAGAATGAACAATGCAGAAATGGGGTAAAAGACAAACCCATTTCAGAAAACTAACACAAGTATAGAAGGACAGTACTTCTACTTGTGTAAGTTTGTTATCACCAGATAGTCACTCTATTGCCAGGTTACTTTAAACCTAAAGTTACTTTAAGCCTTTAAGACATTGGAATTTAAGAGGAGGCAAGCCAAATTGATCTATAGTCTATTTCCTAATTTTGTATAAGGTATACAAAATTATACCAAAATAAGGTATGTATCCAAAAATAATTTTTGTGTACAAAAATAAGGTATATTTGCCTATCACCAGGAAAACCCACAGGGACTTTTAAAAATAATTACTTCAATTTTTACTTTTTCAATAGGAACTAAAAAGGACTAAGCAAATAGAGAATGTTGGCATGGATACTACAAATTGTTTGTGTATTTTAAACTGGTCTTTTCTTTTTTCTTGTTGCAAAAGTAACACATTCTTAAGGTAGAACATTTTTTTTAAATTCTTAAAAAATAGTTTTATTGCTTAGCCACTGAGAAATGTGTACTGATAACATCATTTTGGTGTGTTTCCTTCTAATCTCATGCACATGTGCACTTGCACACATGTTCAAACACACACACACACACTCACACCATCTATTCATTGACAACACTTACATTCATGCTCCAGCCCAGCTCTCTCTTCTGAGAGCCAGACTAGTGTACTGGTTTGCCCAAGACTGATGGTTTCCTGGGATGCAGTACTTTCTGTGCTAAAACTGAGACAACCCTGGGCCAACTGTCACTGAATGACCCACACACCTTCAACTTAGCAGGTACAAAACTGAACTCATCATTCTTGCCCCAAAACTCCTGTTCCTTTGATGGTCTGATCTTAAGGAATTGTACCATTTTCCACCCATGTGACCAAGTCAGGAGTTAGGGACTGATGCTTGAGGCATTCCTCTTCCTGTCTCTCCGTGCAACAGCCAATCTGGTAAAAAGTCTAATCATCCCTGTCTGGTAAGTAACCCTTACCTGGATGATGACCCTGACTTCTAACCAGATCTCCCGCTTCAAGCCTTGCCCTCCTTCAATCCAAATTCCACAAATAGGCAGAGTATCGATCCCAAGAATTCAAGTATGACCATGTCACTCTCCTACATAGAAACTCCAGTGCCTCCCATTGTTCTCAGGATCAAAATCAAAATTCCTTAACGTGGCCCAAGGGTTCTCTTTACCCACCTCTAATCCACCGCTGGGGCCTCTTCCCCAGCACATTAAAAGCCTGCAGCACTGGGCCTATTAATCATGAACTTCTGGGCTTTTTACATATCTCCAAAGTCCTGACTTAGATGCTGTATTTTCACAGGAAGGCTGCTCCAAAGGCTGAAAATATTTTATGTTCTTTATAATAAATTTAAGTTACATGTCAGCCGAATTTTGAAGATAGTTGACTGAAAAAGACTTACAAAACTTCCTGAGAGATCTTGTATAAGACTGTTGTCTCCTCAGTACCTTTAAGAAATATCCAACCAGGGACTAAATTTCCTTTGACTATTTGGTTAAAGTAGAGGTTCTCCACCTTGGGTGCACATTAGAATCACTTCAGCAGCTTTTCAAAATTTCTGATGTTTTGGACTCATACCCAGAAATTATTTAATTGGTCTGAAGTGGGATCAATACTTTTTAAAGGTCTCCAGGTGATTCCAGTATGTATCCAAAGTTGAGAACCACTGCCTTAGTCATGCCACTGCAGTGCCCCCTGGTGTTGCCACACAATTATTTTCTGCTCATCCTGAGTTTAACTATGGGCTTCCTCGCCTATTGTTACTTACAAACTTCTCTAGCAGGAGTCAGTTTTAGCAGCAATGAAGTGATATTTTGATCTCCATGTTTCTGAAATCTGTCTTAATTTCTCAATTGGAACAAACTCAGGAAGGGATGCAATGCATTTTCACCCTTAAACCCCAACAGAGAGGAAGATAGTAAAGAAACAATTGACTAGAGAAGTGGTTCTCAACCGGGATAATTTTGTTCATCAGGGGACATTTAGCAATGTCTGGAGATGGTTTTGGTTGTCACAATGGCAAGTATATTATTGACATCTAGTTGATACAGGCTAGGGATGCTGCTAAATATACAATGCACAGGTCAGCCCCCTACAGTGAAGATTTATTTGGCCCCAAATGTCAGTAGTGTTAAAGTTGAGAATCCCTGATTGATAGATGAGATGACTCCAAAGCTTCTTTCTAGCTTTAAAATATCTGTATCAAATTGGTGAAGCCACTATGGAAAACCGTATGGAGGTCCCTCAAAAAACTGAAAATAGAGTTGCCATATGATCCAGTAATCCCATTACTGGGCATATATCTAGAAAAAATTATAATTCAGAAAGATCAGCTCTGTGCTTTGTGACCACATAGAGGGGTGGGATGGGGAGGGTGGAAGGGAGACGTAAGAGGGAGGAGATATAGGGATATATGTATATGTATAATTGAATCACTTTGTTATAAAGCAGAAACTAACACACCATTGTAAAGCTATTATACTCCAATAAAGATGTTAAAAAAAAATACACGCACCCCTATATTCATAGCAGAACTATTTAAAATAGCCAAGACATGGAATCAACCTAAATGTCCATCAACAGATGAAAGGATAAAGAAGATGTGATATATATAGATAGATAGATAGATAGATAGATAGATAGATAGACAGATGGTAGAATATTACTCAGCCATAAAAAAGAATGAAATAATGCCATTTGCAGCAACATGAATGGACCTAGAGATTTTCATACTAAGTGAAGTCAGACAGAGAAAGACCATATGATATCATTTATATGTGAATCTAAAATATGACACAAATGGACTTATCTACGAAACAGAAACAGACTCACAGACATAGAGAACAGACTTGTGGTGGCCAAAGGGGAGGGGGGTGGGGGAGGGGTGGATTGGGAGCTTGGGGTTAGCAGATACAAACTACTATATAGAATGGATAAACAACAAGGTCCTACTGTAGAGCACAGGGAACTATATTCAATAGCCTGTGATAAACCATAATGGAAAAGAATATGAAAAATAATGTATATATTTGTATAACTGAATCACTTCACTGTACAGCAGAAATTAACAGAATATTGTAAATCAACTGTACTTCAGTAAAATAAATTTAAAAAGTACTTGTGGAGGAGCTTCAAGATGGCAGAAGACTAAGAAGTGGAGATCAACTTCCCCCCCACAAATACATCAGAAATACATCTACTTGTGGAACAACCCCTACAGAACACCTACTGAAGACTTGCAGAAGACGTCAGACCTCCCAAAAGGCAAGAAACTCCCTACGTACCTGGACGCCCTCAGGCTACCTACACGCAGAGGTGGGGCCAAATCCAAAGCTGAACCCCAGGAGCTGTGTGAACAAAGAAGAAAAAGGGAAATCTCTCCCAGCAGCCTCAGGAGCAGCGGATTAAATCTCCACAATCAACTTGATGTACCCTGCATCTGTGGAATACCTGAATAGACAACGAATCATCCAAAATTGAGGCAGTGGACTTTGGTAGCAACAATATATATATATTTTTCCCTTTTTATCTTTTTGTGAGTGTGTATGTGTATGCTTCTGTGTGTGATTTTGTCTGTATAATTTTGCTTTTACCATTTGTTCTAGGGTTCTGTCTGTCCGTATTTTTTTTTTTTTTTTAGGATAGTTTTTAGTGCTTGTTATCATTGGTGGATTTGTTTTTTGGCTTGGTTGCTCTCTTCTTTCTTTGTTTCTTTTTTTCTTTATTACTTTTTAAATGTTTTATTTTACTTTTAATAATTATTTTTTATTTTAATAGCTTTATTATATTTTACTTTATTTATTTATTTTTCTTTCTTTCTTTCTTTTTATCTCCTTTTTATTCTGAGCCGTGTGGATGACAGACTCTTGGTGCTCCAGCTGGGCGTCAGGGCTGTGCCTCTGAGGTGGGAGAGTCAAGTTCAGGATATTGGTCCACCAGAGACCTCCCAGAACCATGCAATATCAAAGGGCAAAAATCTCCCAGAGATCTCCATCTCAATGCCAAGATGCAGCTGCACTGAACGACCAGCAAGGTACAGTGCTGGACACCCTATGCCAAACAATTAGCAAGACAGGAACACAACACCATCCATTAGCAGAGAAGCTTCCTAAAATCATAATAAAGTCACAGACACCCCAAAACACAACACCAGATGCAGACCTGCCCATCAGAAAGACAAGATCCAACCTTATCTACCAGAACACAGGCACTAGTCCCCTCCACCAGGAAGCCTACAAAACCCACTAAACCAACCTTAGCCACTGGGGGCAGACACCAAAAACAAGAGAAACTGCGAACCTGCAGCCTGCGAAAAGGAGACCCGAAACACAGTAAGTTAAGCAAAATGAGAAGACAGAGAAACATTCAACAGGTGAAGGAGCAAGGTAAAAACCCACCAGACCTAAATAATGAAGAGGAAATAGGCAGTTTACCTAAAAAGAATTCAGAATATTGATAGTAAAGATGATCCAAAATCGTGGAAATAGAATGGAGAAAATACAAGAAACATTTAACAACGACCTAGAAGAACTAAACAGCAAACAAACAATGATGGACAACAAAATAAATGAAAGTAAAAATTCTCTAGAAGGAATCAATAGCAGAATAACTGAGGCAGAAGAACGGATAAGTGACCTAGAAGATACAATAGTGGAAATAACTACTGCAGAGCAGAATAAAGAAAAAAAGAATGAAAACAATTGAGGACAGTCTCAGAGACCTCTGGGAGACAATTAAATGAACCAATATTTGAATTATAGGGATCGCAGAAGAAGAAGAGAAAAAGAAAGGGACAGAGAAAATATTTGAAGAGATTATAGGTGAAAATTTCCCAAAGGAGTTAATCAAGTCCAGGGAGCGCAGAAAGTCCCATACAGGATAAATCCAAGGAGAAACACGCCAAGACACATATTAATCAAACCATCAAAAATTAAATACAAAGAAAAAATATAAAAAGCAGCAAGGGAAAAACAAAAGAATAACATACAGGGGAATCCCCATAAGGTTAACAGCTGATTTTTAAGCAGAAACTCTGCAAACCAGAAGGGAGTGGCAGGACATATTTAAAGTGATGAAAGGGAAAAACTTACAACCAAGATTACTCTACACAGCAAGGATCTCATTCAGATTTGATGAATAAATTAAAACCTTTACAGACAAGCAAAAGCTAAAAGAATTCAGCACCACTGAACCAGTTTTACAACAAAAGCTAAAGGAACTTCTCTAGGCAGGAAACACAAGAGAAAGAAAAGACCTACAATAATAAACCCAAAACAATTAAGAAAATGGTAATAGGAACATACATATTGATAATTACTTTAAACGTAAATGGATAAATGCTCCAATCAAAAGACACAGATTGGCTGAAGGGATACAAAAACAAGACCCATATATATGCTATCTACAAGAGACTCACTTCAGACATAGGGACACATACAGACTGAAAGTGAAGGGATGGAAAAAGATATTCCATGCAAATGGAAATCAAAAGAAAGCTGGAGTAGCAATTCTCATATCAGACAAAATAGACTTTAAAACAAAGACTATTACAAGAGACAAAGAAGGACACTATATAATGATCAAGGGATCAATCCAAGAAGAAGATATAACAATTGTAAATATTTATGCACCCAACATAGGAGCACCTCAATACATAAGCCAAATGCTAACAGCCGTAAAAGGGGAAATCAACAGTAACACAATCATAGTAGGGGACTTTAACACCCCACTTTCACCAAAGGACAGATCAACCAAAATGAAAATAAATAAGGAAACACAAGCTTTAAATGATACATCAAATAAGACTTAACTGATATTTATAGGACATTCCATCCAAAAACAACAGAATACAATTTCATCTCAAGTACCCATGGAACATTCTCCAGGATAGATCATATCTTAGGTCACAAATCAAGCCTTGGTAAATTTAAGAAAATTGAAATTGTATCACGTATCTTTTCCGACCACAACACTATGAGACTAGATATCAATTACAGGAAAAAAATCTGTAAAAAATACAAACACATGGAGGCTAAACAATACACCACTTAATACTCAGGAGATCACTGAGGAAATCAAAGAGGAGATCAAAAATACCTAGACACAAATGACAATGAAAACACGATTACCCAAAACCTATGGGATGCAGCAAAAGCAGTTCTAAGAGGGAACTTTATAGCGATACAATCCTACCTTAAGAAACAAGAAACATCTCAAATAAACAACCTAACCTTACACCTAAAGCAATTAGAGAAAGAAAAACAAAAAACCCCTCAACATTAGCAGAAAAAGAAAGAAATGATAAAGATCAGATCAGAAATAAATGAAAAAGAAATGAAGGAGACAATAGCAAAGATCAATAAAACTAAAAGCTGGTTCTTTGAGAAGGTAAACAAAATTGATAAACCATTAGGCAGACTCATCATGATAAAAAGGAAGAAGACCCAAATCAATAGAATTAGAAATGAAAAAGGAGAAATAACAACTGACACTGCAGAAATACAAAGGATCATGAGAGATTACTACAAGCAACTATATGCCAATAAAATGGACAACCTGGAAGAAATGGACAAATTCTTAGAAATGCACAATCTGCCGAGACTGAACCAGGAAGAAATAGAAAATATGAACAGACTAATCACAAGCACTGAAATTGAAACTGTGATTAAAAATCTTCCAACAAACAAAAGCTCAGGACCAGATGCCTTCACAGGCAAATTCTATCAAATATTTAGAGAAAAGCTAACATCTATCTTTCTAAAACTCTTCCAACATATAGCAGAGGGAGGAACACTCCCAAACTCATTCTACGAAGTCACCATCACCGTGATTCTAAAACAGACAAAGATGTCACAAAGAAAGAAAACTACAGGCCAATATCACTGATGAACATTGATGCAAAAATCCTCAACAAAATACTAGCAAACAGAATCCAACAGCACATTAAAAGGATCATACACCATGATGAAGTGGGGTTTATCCCAGCAATGCAAGGATTCTTCAATATATGCAAATCAATCAATGTGATACATCATACTAGCAAACTGAACAATAAAAACCATATGATCATCTTAATAGATGCAGAAAAAGCTTTTGACAAAATTCAACACCTATTTACGATAAAAACCCTCCAGAAACTAGGCATAGAGGGAACTTACCTCAACATAATACAGGCAATATATGACAAACCCTCAGCCAACATCGTCCTCAATGGTGAAAAACTGAAACCATTTCCACTAAGATCAGGAATAAGACAAGGTTGCCCACTCTCACCACTATTATTCAACATTGTTTTGGAAGTTTTAGCCACAGCGATCAGAGAAGAAAAAGAAAGAAAAGCAATGCAAATCATAAAGAAGAACTAAAGCTGTCACTGTTTGCAGATGACATGATACTAGACATAGAGAATCCTAAAGATGCTACCAGAAAACTACTAGAGCTAATCAATGAATTTGGTAAAGTAGCAGGATACAAAATTAATGCACAGAAATCTCCTGCATTCCTATACACTAATGATGAAAAATCTGAAAGTGAAATTAAGGAAACACTCCCATTTACCATTGCAATAAAAAGAATTAAATACCTAGGAATTAACCTACCTAAGGAGACAAAAAGCCTGTATGCAGAAAACTATATGACACTGATGAAAGAAATTAAAGATGATACAAATAGATGGAGAGATATACCATGTTTTTGGATTGGAAGAGTCAACATTGTGCAAATGACTCTACTACCAAAAGCAATTTACAAAGTCAATGCAATCCCTATCAAATTACCAATGGCATTTTTCACAGAACTAGAACAAAAAATTTCACAAGTTGTATGGAAACACAAAAGACCCCGAATAGCCAAAGCAATCTTGAGAAAGAAAAACGGAGCTGGAGGAATCAGGCTCCCTGTCTGCAGACTATACTACAAAGCTACAGTAATCAAGACAGTATGGTACTGGCACAAAAACAGAAATAGAGATCAATGGAACAGGATAGAAAGCCCAGAGATAAACCCACGCACATATGGTCACCGTATCTTTGATAAAGGAGGCAAAAATATACAATGGAGAAAAGACAGCCTGTTAAGTAAGCGGTGCTGGGAAAACTGGACAGCTACCTGTAAAAGAATGAAATTATAACACTCTCTAACACCATACACAAAAATAAACTTAAAATGGATTACAGACCTAAATGTAAGGCCAGATAATATAAAACTCTTCAAGGAAAACATAGGCAGAAAACTCTATGACATAAGTCACAACAAGATCCTTTTTGACCCACCTCCTAGAGAAATGGAAATGAAAACAAAAATAAACAAATGGGACCTAATGAAACTTAAAAGCTTTTGCACAGCAAAGGAAACCATAAACAAGACGAAAAGACAACCCTCAGAATAGGAGAAATTACTTGCAAATGAAGCAACTGACAAAGGATTAATCTTCAAAATTTACAAGCAGCTCATGCAGCTCAACATCAAAAAAACGAACAACCCAATGCAAAAATGTGCAGAAGACCTAAATAGACATTTCTCCAAAGAAGATATACAGATTGCCAACAGACACATGAAAGAATGCTCAACATCATTAATCATTAGAGAAATGCAAATCAAAACTACCATGATATCATCTCACACCGGTCAGAATGGCCATCATTAAAAAATCTACAAACAGTAAATGCTGGAGAGGGTGTGGAGAAAAGGGAACCCTCTTGCACTGTTGGTGGGAATGTAAATTGATAGAGCCACTATGGAGAACAGTATGGAGGTTCTTTAAAAAACTAAAAATAGAACTACCATACAACCCAGCAATCCCACCACTGGGCATATACCCTGAGAAAACCATAATTCAAAAAGAATCATGAACCACAATGTTCATTGCAGCTCTATTGACAATAGCCAGGACATGGAAGCAACCTAAGTGTCCATCAACAGATGAATGGATAAAGAAGATGTGGCACATATATACAATGGAATATTACTCAGCCATAAAAAGAAATGAAATTGAGTTATCTGTAGTGAGGTGGATGGACCTAGAGTCTGTCATACAGAGTGCTGTAAGTCAGAAAGAGAAAAACAAATACCGTATGCTAACACATATGTTGGAATCTAAATTTAAAAAAAAATGATCATGAAGAACCTAGTGGCAAGACGGGAATAAAGACGCAGACCTGTTAGAGAATGGACTTGAGGAGACAGTGACGGGGAAGGGTAAGCTGGGGCAAAGTGAGAGAGTTGCATGGACATATATACACTACCAAATGTAAAGTAGATAGCTAGTGTTAAGAAGCCGCATAGCACAGGGAGATCAGCTTGGTGCTTTGTTACCACCTAGAGGGGTGGGATAGGGAGGGTGGGAGGGTGAGAGCCACCAGAGGGAAGAGTTATAGGGATATATATACATGTATATGTATAGCTGATTCAGTTTTTTATAAAGCAGAAACTAACACACCATTGTAAAGCAATTATACTCCAATAAAGATGTTAAAAAAAAAAAGTACTTGTATCAGTGACTAGCCATGGAAGAGTCTGAGTATTATGAGGAACTGGAGTGAATGAATAAATAAGTTAGTTTTGGCAAGAAGGAAACAATGGATTCCGATACTGAGAAATTTTAAGGTGGAGATGGGTGAATTGAAGGTTAAGATGTCTTTGAGGTCGTCTCTTGACTGCTTCTTCGGTATCAGTGATTCTCTGCCTGTGAACTCTGGACCAGCAGCATCAGCATCCCGTGGCAACTGTGAGAAATGGAAATTCTCCGGCTGTGCCCCATACCGACTGAATCAGAAACTCTGGGGTTAGAGCCCATATATGTGTGTTTTAACAAGCCCTCCAGGAGATTCTGATGCATGCTCAAGTTTGACAACATTGTTCTAGATATGTTCACCTGTGAAAAGGTCTGTTGAGGTTTGGTACATTGTACACCTCCAAGAGTTGGTTTCATTATTGGGAGCAGCAGGGATGAGTGAATTTTAAGAGAGCGTATGAAAAGGGCTAGCTGGTCTCCAGGGGAGATGAGCTGAAGGTAATACTTCCTGACAAGTCCATTTAGTGATTTTACTCTTTCGTGAGATAGCTGTCATAACATATTTTAAATGAGAGTGCAACCAGGCATGCTGGATGGTCAACAACAATAAAATTTGGGTAGATGTTTAATTGCCAAGGGAAAGACAAGAAAAAAAAAGAAAGGAAGTTATAGAAAACGTTCTGAGGATCAGAATATAGAAGATGGTCCTTCTTTTTCTCACCCACTCTGGGACTTAATTGAATCCTACTTGTCTTACTCACCCTACCTCCATCTCCTGATTTTTTCCATTGAAAATCTCACAGCTTACAGGTGAGCTAGAATTTATCATTCTTAGTCCTAGACTTGGTCCTAGCTATTTCAGAGATTGTCTGAAGGAAGTAAATACCTGACCAGGAAATATGCTGTGAAATGAGATCCTTGACATTTGGAAAATCCTCAAGGCTGCTTTCCTTCCCTTTCCTTTTCTGAGAGGAATTTAGGTCCCTTTGGCCTCCAAAAGCTATGCTGTGACAGCCAGGTGAGGCCAAGATCTTGTTTATCATCTTTGTGGCTTTCATTCCAGGCCCTCATCCTGAAGAAGTGTCTTTCTCTATTGGTTTCTCCCTCATCCAGACTCCTCCCTTCCTTTTTTTCCTTCTTGCAACACTACAGGACTGTTAGAATGTGCTTAAATTCAAGGGAGAAAACTATTAGGAGAGAGTATGATTGTAAATGGGCTGTAGTGGGGTGTTCTCCAAGACACTGACAATGAGGAAGGGACATTTCTATAATGCATTTACCCTTGCCTTACATAAAGGTAGTACCCTAGGTCAAAAGTGATGAGATGGCAATAATAAGTTAATCAGCAGTGTCAATATATATGAGGGTAAGAATAAGTAGATGAGAGGAGTGTTTTTCTTGGAGACTTTAAAAGGGCAGACCAAATAGCAAAAACTTGGCAGGAAGTCTTCCAAAAGATGTCGCTAATGTAACTAAGCATGCATACATACCATGCATCCATGCATCCATGCAGGCATTCATCCAACCATCCATGCACCCATCCATGCATGCATGCATCCATCTATCAATTAGGTAGATATTTATCAAGCATTCACTATACGCCCAGCACTGTTTTAGGAGCTGAGGATATAGAGGTGAATTATATAGGCCAGTTCCTTTCCCTAGGACCTTGGTACTTGCATTTCAGTATAGCAGACAGACAATAAACATGTAAACAAATAAACATGATGATGACAGATGAGGGTAAGTGCCATCAGAGAGATTAATGGGATGATGAGATAGAGAGTACTTGGAGGAAGGTATGTATGAACGACGAGCTCTGGGAAGGCATCTCTGAGCAGTTGGGTTCCGAGCTGACATCTGAAAGTTAACAATGTGCCAGCCATTCAGAGATGGAGAGGGAACAAAGGAGGACAGATAGGAATTTCAGGCATGTATCACTTTATAGAAATGTGAACTAGGGGACCAATGAGTTTAAGAAAAATTATCCATAACCTGGAAACAAGTCAAGCGTGTGACTGCAATTTCTTTCAATGGCATACTGAAGCATTGTTTAACAGGCCCAAGGATGATTGATTTTCCTACAAGAATGTACCATTGCATGATTTTGCTCTTTATTATTTATTAATTAAGAGCTCAGACTCTGTGAAGTTATATATGTTAAACTTACATATGATGCAATGATTTCTATCTAGTAGCAAAGATAACCCTGAAGTTTATGATTTATTGCTGTGAAGGACACTGATCAATTTTGTGTTTAGAAATCTTAGTCATGTTTAAAGAAAAAGACTGTGTAAACCCTATTCCTCTTGGAAAATAGTTTATCATCGTATTGGTTTCCTCATTCATGAATGAGTTGATTAAAATCTTTGACACATGATCATTGACAGTTGGATGGGTTATGCTTTTAACTTTTTGGAAATTATACTTCGACAAGACTCACCATGGCTCATCCCAGGGCTCTGGAGTCCAGAGATCAGCCTTAATGAGTTCATGTATTCTGCCTTTTAAAAGGCAAATATCCTATTTGCCTAACTTAATCAGACTCTCCAAAGGGTCTTTGTGTCCAATTGCTGACCACAGTAGAATCTCTCAAGACTCCTCATATGCCCTGGCCTTGATTTTTCCATGCTCACCAAGCAATGTTCTGATGGCTAACTCTGCTTCACAAAGGTTTAGACATCAGGGAAGGAGTATGGTGGAGCATGCTTATAATTTTTATTAAATAAATAATAAATTATATTAAAATTTTTATAAATTCATATATTGGCCTCCTGATGTATGCATCTGACTCTTACATGAGTCACTTTTTCCAGGACCCATCAAGTGTGAGTGGCTGTCTAAGCAAAGAAGCTGGAGACCACAGCTGGTGGACAGGGCCTGACCTGGAGCTGTCTAGCTGAGCAGCCACACTAGGCAACACGAAGAGGCATCTCACTTGTTTCTAACTCATTGGGTAGAGGCCGGGGTAATGATCATTCTAGCTTTCTTCTCCTTATTGGGATGGTTCAAAGGCATCTGCATCCTCTGTCGTGAGTTTAAGGTCACAGGAAGGAAGGTCCTCACATGCTCCCAGGGGACAAATACTTTATTTCTTATAATGTCAGTCAGTATGTTCTCCCCTGACAATGGTTTCATGTGGTCCCCAGAGAAAAAATCTTGGCCTTTCCCAACCCTTTTTGGAAGTCTGAGCACCTTATAGCAGATGGGATTTCATGAGCACCGTGGCCATGAAAAGATGCTGACACCTCCTCCAGCTCCTGAGGAGGAGGGCCTGTGGGACTGTTTTACCCAGCACCTAAGAAAGGGTCATTTCTCTTGGCCTCAAGAACTCTATAAAAGCTATCCTTCTTCCTAAGAGAGAGCTCTCTTAATGTTTTATTTGAAAATTCTATTGAAAAGACTTTCCACAATAAATGCCCAGGTGGTTGCAGATTACAATACTTTTTTCAAAAAACCTACATTCCTCTTTAATGTTTAAAATGTGGGAGAGTAACTGAATGCCCTACAGAAACGGACTCAGTACAATGGCCTCTCGGGATGTCAACCCAATTTGTGAAAACCTTCCTATTGACAAGGCTACATTTCAAAACATTTCCAAAAGCGCAAAAATGAAAATTGAGATCTTGAGGCAACATTTTCAGCTTCAACGTTAACAAAGTGGTGCAATGAACGATGAAAAGTGGCCTAAATAAACACAAACACACAAGCAAACAAGAGCAACCGGCATAAGAGAATGTCCATGTTGCCCACACACAGCATTATTCAGACAGGACAGGGAGCCCCATCAGGTTGAATTACACCTCAAGGATGCACAGAGCATCCTCATACTTTCCTTAGAACATTCCCTCCCCATCATCATTCAGCAACTCGGTCCAGCTGCCTAGTTCTCCCCAAGCATCTTCCCAGGAGCTGGTTAGCTATCTTAATTTTCAGTGCAGATGTAGGCATAGAAGGGTTAAATAATGTGAGGAAATTGCTTCTCCTCACAGCAATAAATCACGATTTATTGGAATAGATGTTCTCTCTAGCAGGAAAATGTCCACCTTGGAAGACAACACGGCTCCCTCTTCACTTTACATGAGAGATCTCACCAGGGCACTGATTAGTGTTTATTTGGTTCTCTTAGTTCAGAATTTCAAAGTATTTTCCAAAGGTAATTTCCTCAAAAATCTTTTTTGAGTTAATCAGACATAGCTTGACCAGACAGAGATTGACCATTTTCCCCACAAAACAGTTGTACCAGGTCATGCCAACCCTTCTATACTTTTCACTCATAACGGTGCAATGAAGGACCACCCCTGTACCCCACAAGGGTTTCTGAGAGGGAGGGGGAGGAGTCTGGGCATCTGCAGAGCTGCCAGACCCTCATCCCAGGCTGCAGTGAGAGCAAGAGCCATCCTAGGTGAGGTTTGCCAGGTATGGGCAGGACTCAAACGCTCCTTAGTACAGTAACGCCAAGCAGGTGTTCCATGAGGAGCAAGTTCAAAGTCACATCAACAGGAAGAAGATTCTTTTATCACACACATTTTTTTTTTTTTGTGGAAAACGATACATAACATAAAATCTACTTTTAACCGTTTTAAGTGCACAGCTCTGTGGCATTAAGTACATTGACATTGCTGTGCACCCATCACCACCATCCACATCTGGAACTTTCCCATCTTCCCCACTGAAAATGTGTACCCATCAAACACTAACTTGCAAAGTTCTTTTTTTATGTAAGACCAGATTATATAGTTTCCTGGGGAGAAAAAACATAGCACTTGCTTTGACAAGGTGTTCTCTCTTCTTAGATACTGAGGAAATCAGACTTGATTCTCACTGATGAAAAGATTATCTTTGCATGGCAGTACCTACTTTTGGCCTCATTTTCAGGACACCCATTCCCCCCCCCCTTTGGAACTTGGCAGGGGAGCACTCCCATGAGCAGTGGAGGCTTGACACATGAAGGGGTGAAATTTTCTCCTGGGATGGTGTTTATTGGAGAAGAAAGAATGTGTTCCCAGCCTGGGATGAGTGAAAATAGGAAGGCTTCCTGAAGAGAAAGAGGAGAGTGTGGGCAAGGATGACTTTGGCCACATATGTGCAGTGGGTTACTCTCTTGAACATCACAGGTACAGAATATTCCATCATCACAGAGAGTTTTACTGGACAGAGTCAGACAGACCTGAATCTGGTTATGTCACTTGCAAGTTCCATGAATTTATTCAAGTGATTTCAGTTTTCGCAGTTTTCTCATCTGCAAAATGGGATATTACCAGTGTCTCCCCATGGAAGAGCCAGCTCGATAGTCACCAAAAACCACCCAAAATTCAACTAGACCACATTTCTCAGCTGCTCTTGCAGTTCAGTGTGGCTGTATGACTGAGTTCTAGTCATTAGAATATAGGCAGCAATGTCAAGTGCTGCTTTCAGCAGAAACCTCTAGAGAGAGCACTCTCCACATTTTTTTTAAACGTCTTTATTGGAGTATAATTGCTTTACATTGTTGTGTTAGTTGCCGCTGTATAACAGAGTGAATCAGCTATACGTATACATATATCCCCATATCCCCTCCCTCTTGTGTCTCCCTCCCACTCTCCCTATCCCACCCCTCTAGGTGGTCACAAAGCACTGAGCTGACCTACCTGTGCTATGCAGCTGCTTCCCACTAGCTACCTATTTTACATTTGGTAGTGTATATAGGTCAATGCCACTCTCTCACTTCGTCTCAGCTTACCCTTTCCCCTCCCCATGTCCTCAAGTCCATTCTCTACGTCTGCGTCTTTATTCTTGCCCTGCCCCTAGATTCTTCAGAACCATTTTTTTTTAGATCGCATATACATGTGTTAGCATACGGTATTTATTTTTCTCTTTATGACTTACTTCACTCTGTATGACACATTCTAGGTCCATCCACCTCACTACAAAAAACTCAATTTTGTTTCTTTTTATGGCTGAGTAATATTCTATTGTATATATGTGTCACAACTTCTTTACCCATTCACCTCTTGATGGACACTTAGGTTGGTTCCATGTCCTAGCTATTGTAAATAGTGCTGCAAAGAACATTGTGGTACATGACTCTTTTTGAATTATGGTTTTCTCAGGGTATATGCCCAGTGGTGGGATTGCTGGGTTGTATGGTAGCTCTATTTTTAGTGTTTTAAGGAACGTCCATACTGCTCTACAGAGGGGCTGTATCAATTTACATTCCCACCAACAGTGCAAGAGGGTTCCCTTTTCTCCACACCCTCTCCAGCATTTATTGTTTCTAGATTTTTGGATGATGGACATTCTGACCAGGGTGAGGTGATACCACATTGCAGTTTTGATTTGCATTTCTCTAATGATTAGTGATGTTGAGCATTCTTTCATGTGTTTGTTGGCAATCTGTATATCTTCTTTGGAGAAATGTCTATTTAGGTTTTCTGCCCATTTTTGGATTGGGTTGTTTGTTTTTTTTGATATGGAGATGCATGAGCTCCTTGTATATTCTGGAGATTAATCCTTTGTCCGTTGCTTCATTGGCAAATATTTTCTCCCATTCTGAGGGTTGTCTTTTCGTCGTGTTTATGGTTTCCTTTGCTGTGCAAAAGCTTTTAAGTTTCATTAGGTCCCGTTTGTTTATTCTTGTTTTTATTTCCATTTCTCTAGGAGGTAGGTCAAAAAGGATCTTGCTGTGATTTATGTCACAGAGTGTTCTGCCTATGTTTTCCTCTAAGAGTTTTATAGTGTCTGACCTTACATTTAAGTCTTTAATCAATTTTGAGTTTATTTTTGTGTATGGTGTTAGGGAGTGTTCTAATTTCATTCTTTTACATGTAGCTGTCCAGTTTTCCCAGCACCACTTATTGAAGAGGCTGTCTTTTCTCCATTGTATATTCATGCCTCCTTTATCAAAGATAAGGTGACCATATGTGCGTGGGTTTATCTCTGGGCTTTCTATCCTGCTCCATTGATCTATATTTCTGTTTTTGTGCCAGTACCATACTGTCCTGATTACTGTAGCTTTGTAGTATAGACTGAAGTCCAGGAGCCTGATTCCTCCAGCTCCATTTTTCTTTCTCAAGATTGCTTTGGCTCTTCGGGGTCTTTTGTGTTTCCATACAAATTATGAAATTTTTTGTTCTAGTTCTGTGAAAAATGCCATTGGTAATTTGATAGGGATTGCATTGAATCTGTAGATTGCTTTGGGTAGTAGAGTCATTTGCACAATATTGATTCTTCCAATCCAAGAACATGGTATATCTCTCCATCTGTTTGTATCATCTTTAATTTCTTTCATCAGTGTCTTATACTTTTCTGCATACAGGTGTTTTGTCTTCTTAGGTAGGTTTATTCCTAGGTATTTAATTCTTTTTGTTGCAATGGTAAATGGGAGTGCTTCCTTAATTTCTCTTTCAGGATTTTCATCATTAGTGTATAGGAATGCAAGAGATTTCTGTGCATTAATTTTGTATCCTGCTACTTTACCAGATTCATTGAATAGCTCTAGTAGTTTCCTGGTAGCATGCTTAGGATTCTCTATGTATAGTATCATGTCATCTGCAAACAGTGACAGTTTTACTTCTCCTTTTCCAATTTGGATTCCTTTTATTTCTTTTTTTTCTCTGATTGCTGTGGCTAAAACTTTCAAAACTGTGTTGAATAATAGTAGTGAGAGTGACTTTGTCTTGTTTCTGATCTTAGCGGAAATGGTTTGTTTTTCACCATTGAGAGCGATGTTGGCTGTGGGTCTGTCATATATGGCCATTTTTATGTTGAGGTAAGGTCCCTCTATTCCTAATTTCTGGAGAGTTGTTATCAGAAATTGGTGTTGAATTTTGTCGAAAGCTTTTTCTGCATCTATTGAGATGATCACATGATTTTCACACTTCAATTTGTTAATATGGTGTATCACATTGATTGATTTCCGTATATTGAAGAATCCTTGCATTCCTGGGATAAATCCCACTTGATCATAGTGTATGAACCTTTTAATGTGCTTTTGGATTCTGTTTGCCAGTATTTTGTTGAGGATTTTTGCACCTATGTTCATCAGTGATATTGGCCTGTAGTTTTCCTTTTTTGTAACATCTTTGTCTGATTTTGGTATCACGATGATGGTGGCATCATAGAATGTGTTTGGGAGTGTTCCTCCGTCTGCTGTATTTTGGAAGAGTTTGAAAAGGATAGGTGTTAGCTCTTCTTTAAATGGTTGATAGAATTCACCTGTGAAGCCATCTTGTCCTGAGATTTTGTTTGTTGGAAGATTTTTAATCACAGTCTCAATTTTAGTGCTTGTGATTGGTCTGTTTATATTTTCTATTTCTTCCTGGTTCAGTCTTATAAGGTTGTGCTTTTCTAAGAATATGTCCACTTCCTCCAGGTTGTCCATTTTATTGGCATATGGTTGCTTGTAGTAATCTCTCGTGATCCTTTGTATTTCTGCAGTGTCAGGTGTTATTTCTCCTTTTTCATTTCTAATTCTATTGATTTGAGTCTTCTCCCTTTTTTCTTGATGAGTCTGGCTAATGGTTTATCAATTTTGTTTATCTTCTCAAAAAATCAGCTTTTAGTTTTTTTGTCTTTGTTATTGTTTACTTCATTTCTTTTTCATTTATTTCTGATCTGATCTTTATGATTTCTTTCCTTCTGCTAATTTTGGGATTTTTTTGTTTTGCATTCTCTAATTGCTTTAGGTGTAAGGTTAGGTTGTTTATTTGAGATTTTTCTTGTTTCTTGAGGTAGGATTGTATTGCTATAAAGTTCCCTCTTAGAACTGCTTTTGCTGCACCCCACAGGTTTTGAGCCATCGTGTTTTCATTGTAATTTGTTTCTAGGTATTTTTTGATTTTCTCTCTGATTTCTGCAGTGATCTCTTGGTTATTTACTAGCATATGTTTTAGCCTCCATGTGTTTTGATTTTTTACATTTTTTCCCTGTAATTAATATCTAGTCTCAATGCATTGTTGTTGGAAAAGATACTTGATACGATTTCAATTTTCTTAAATTTGCCAAGGATTGAGTTGTGACCCAAGATATGATCTATCCTGGAGAATGTTCCATGAGCACTTGAGAAGACAGTGCATTCTGTTGTTTTTGGATGGAATGTCCTATAAGTATCAACTAAGTCCATCTTGTTTAATGTATCATTTAAAGCTTGTGTTTCCTTATTTATTTTCATTTTGGTTGATCTGTCCTTTGGTGAAAGTGGGGTGTTAAAGTCCCTACTATGATTTTGTTACTGTTGATTTCTCCTTTTATGGCTGTTAGTATTTGCCTTATGTATTGAGGTCCTCCTATGTTGGGTGCATAAATATTTACAATTGTTAGATTTTCTTCTTGGATTGACAGCTTGATCATTATGTAGTGTCCTTCTTTGTCTCTTGTAATAGTTTTATTTTAAAGTCTATTTTGTGTGATATGAGAATTGCTACTCCAGCTTTCTTTTGATTTCCATTTGCATGGAATATCTTTTTCCATCCCCTCACTTTAAGTCTGTATGTGTCCCTAGGTCTGAAGTGGGTCTCTTGTAGACAGCATATATACAGGGCTTGTGTTTGTATCCATTCAGCCAGTGTATCGCTTTTGGTTGGAGCATTTAATCCATTTATATTTAAGGTAATTATCGATATGTATGTTCCTATTACCATTTTCTTAATTGTTTTGGGTTTGTTGTCTTAGGGCTTTTTCTTCTCTTGTGTTTCCTGCCTAGAGTAATCTTTTAGCATTTGTTGTAAAGCTGGTTTGGTGGTTCTGAATTCTCTTAGCTTTTGCTTGTCTGTAAAGTTTTTAATTTCTCCGTCGAATCTGAATGAGATCCTTGCTGGATAGAGTATTCCTGGTTGTAGGTTTTTCCCTTTCATCAGTTTAAATATGTCCTGCCACTCCCTTCTGGCTTGCAGAGTTTCTGCTGAAAGATAATCTCTTAACCTTATCGGGATTCCCTTGTATGTCATTTGTTGCTTTTCCTTTGCTGCTTTCAATATTTTTTCTTTGTATTTAATTTTTTGTTTTTTTGTTTGTTTTTTTATACTGTAGGTTTTTAATAGTCATCAATTTAATACACATCAGTGTATACATGTCAATCCCAATCACCGAATTCAGCACACCACCATCTCCACCCCACCGTGGTTTTCCCCCCTTGGTGTTCATACGTTTGTTCTCTACATCTGTGTCTCAACTTCTGCCCTGCAAACTGGTTAATCCGTACCATTTTACTATGTTCCACATACATGCGTTAATATATGATATTTGTTTTTTTCTTTCTGACTTACCTCACTCTGTATGAGAGTCTCTAGATCCATCCACGTCTCTACAAATGACTCAGTTTCGTTCCTTTTTATGGCTGAGTAATGTTCCATTGTATATATGAACCACACCTTCTTTATCCATTCAGCTGTCGATGGGCATTTAGGTTGCTTCCATGACCTGGTTATTGTAAATAGTGCTGCAATGAACATTGGGGTGCATGTGTCTTTTTGAATTATGGTTTTCTCTGGGTATATGCCCAGTAGTGGGATTGCTGGATAATATGGTAATTCTATTTTTACTTTTTTAAGGAATGTCCATACTGTTCTCCATAGTGGCTGTATCAATTTACATTCCCACCAACAGTGCAAGAGGGTTCCCTTTTCTCCACACCCTCTCCAGAATTTATTGTTTCTAGATTTTCTGATGATGCCTATTCTAACTGGTGTGAGGTGATACCTCATTGTAGTTTTGATTTGCATTTCTCTAATAATTAGTGATGTTGGCAGCTTTTCATGTGCTTCCTGGCCATCTGTATGTCTTCATTGGAGAAATGTCTATTTAGGTCTTCTGCCCATTTTTGGATTGGGTTTTTTCTTTAATATTGAGCTGCATGAGCTGTTTATATATTTTGGAGATTAATCCTTTGTCCGTTGATTCATTTGCAAATATTTTCTCCCATTTTGAGGGTTGTCTTTTCGTCTTCTTTATGGTTTCCTTTGCTGTGCAAAAGCTTTGAACTTTCATTAGGTCCCATTTGTTTATTTTTCTTTCTATTTCCATTACTCTAGGAGCTGGATCAAAAAAGATCTTGCTGTGATTTATGCCAACGTGTGTTCTTCCTATGTTTTCCTCAAAGAGTTTTATAGTGTGTGGTCTTACATTTAGGTATTGAATCCATTTTGAGTTTATTTTTGTGTATGGTGTTAGGGAGTGTTCTAATTTCATTCTTTTACATGTAGCTGTCCAGTTTTCTCAGCACCACTTATTGAAGAGACTGTCTTTTCTCCATTTGCCACCTTTGTCATAGATTAGTTGACCATAGGTGCGTGGCTTTATCTCTGGGCTTTCTATCTTGTTCCATTGATCCATGTTTCTATTTTTGTGCAAGTACCATATTGTCTTGATTACTGTAGCTTTGTAGTATAGTCTGAAGTCAGGGAGTCTGATTCCTCCAGCTCTGTTTTTTTCCCTCAAGACTGCTTTGGCTAGAGAGATTAACCAAGATGGCGGAGTAAAAGGACGTGCACTCACTCCCTCTTGCGAGAGCTCCAGAATCACAACTGGCTGCTGGACAATCATTGACAGGAAGACCCTGGACTTCACCAAGGGGGATACCCCATGTCCAAGGACAGAGGAGAAGCCACAGTGAGACGGTAGGAGGGGCGCAATCAGAGTAAAATCAAATCCCATAACTGCTGGGTGGGTGACTCACAGACTGGCGAACACTTATACCACAGAAGTCCACCCACTGGAGTGAAGGTTCTGAGCCCCACGTCAGGCTTCCCAACCTGGGGGTCTGGCAACGGGAGGAGGAATTACTAGAGAATCAGACTTTGAAGTCTAGTGGGAATTGATTGCAGGACTGTGACAGGACTGGGGGAAACAGAGACCCCACTCTTGGAGGGCACACACAAAGTAATGTGTGCATCAGGACCCAGGGGAAGGAGCAGTGACCCTGGGGGAGACTGAACCAGACGTACCTGCTGGTGTTGGGGGGGTCTCCTGCCGAGGCAAGTGGTGGCCCTGTTTCACCGTGGGGATAAGGACACTGGCAGCAGAGGTCCTGGGAAGTACTCCTTGGTGTGAGCCCTCCCAGAGTCTGCCATTAACCCCACCAAAGAGCACGGGTAGGCTCCAGTGTTGGGTTGCCTCAGGCAAAACTACCAACAGGGAGGGAAGCCAGCCCCACCCATCAACAGTCAAGTGGATTAAGGTTTTACTGAGCTCTGACCGCCACAGTAACAGGGAGGGAACCCAGCCCCACCCATCAACAGTCAAGTGGATTAAGGTTTTACTGAGCTCTGACCGCCACAGCAACAGTCAGCTCTACCCACCACCAGAGCCTCCCATCAAGCCTCTTAGATAGCCTCAACCACCAGAGGGCAGACAACAGAAGTAAGAAAAACTACAATCCTGCAGCCTGTGGACCAAAAACCACAGTTACAGAAAGACAGAGAAGATGAAAAGGCAGAGGGCTATGTACCAGATGAAGGAACAAGAAAAAACCCCAGAAAAACAACTAAATGAAGTGGAGATAGGCAACCTTCCAGAAAAAGAATTCAGAATAATGATAGTGAAGATGATCCAGGACCTCGGAATAAGAATGGAGGCAAAGATTGAGAAGATGCAAGAAATGATTAACAAAGACCTAGAAGAATTAACGAACAAACAAACAGAGATGACCAATACAATAACTGAAATGAAAACTACACTAGAAGGAATCAATAGCAGAATAACTGAGGCAGAAGAACAGATAAATGACCTGGAAGACAGAATGGTGGAATTCACTGCTGCAGAACAGACTAAAGAAAAAAGAATGAAAAGAAATGAAGACAGCCTAAGAGACCTCTGGGACAACATTAAACGCAAAAACATTCGCATTATAGGGGTCCCAGAAGGAGAAGAGAGAGAGAAAGGACCAGAGAAAATATTTGAAGAGATTATAGTCGAAAACTTCCCTAACATGGGAAAGGAAATAGCCACCCAAGTCCAGGAAGCGCAGAGAGTCACATACAGAATAAACCCAAGGAGAAACACGCCGAGACACATAGTAATCAAAGTGGCAAAAATTAAAGACAAAGAAAAATTACTGAAAGCAGCAAGGGAAAAACGACAAATAACATACAAGGGAACTCCCATAAGGTTAACAGCTGATTTCTCAGCAGAAACTCTGCAAGCCAGAAGGGAGTGGCATGATATACTTAAAGTGATGAAAGGGAAGAACCTACAACCAAGATTACTCTACCTGGCAAGGATCTCATTCAGATTCGATGGAGAAATCAAAAGCTTTACAGACAAGCAAAAGCTAAGAGAATTCAGCACCACCAAACCAGCTCTACAACAAATGCTAAAGGAACTTCTCTAAGTGGGAAACACAAGAGAAGAAAAGGACCTACAAAAACAAACCCAAAACAATTAAGAAAATGGTCATAGGAACATACATATCGATAATTACCTTAAACGTGAATGGATTAAATGCCCCAACCAAAAGACATAGACTGGCTGAATGGATACAAAAACAAGACCCATATATATGCTGTCTACAAGAGACCCACTTCAGACCTAGGGACACATACAGACTGAAAGTGAGGGGATGGAAAAAGATATTCCATGCAAATGGAAATCAAAAGAAAGCTGGAGTAGCTATACTCATATCAGATAAAATAGACTTTAAAATAAAGAATGTTACAAGAGACAAGGAAGGACACTACATAATGATCCAGGGATCAATCCAAGAAGAAGATATAACAATTATAAATATATATGCACCCAACATAGGAGCACCTCAATACATAAGGCAACTGCTAACAGCTCTAAAAGAGGAAATCGACAGTAACACAATAATAGTGCGGGACTTTAACACCTCACTTACACCAATGGACAGATCATCCAAAATGAAAATAAATAAGGAAACAGAAGCTTTAAATGACACAATAGACCAGATAGATTTAATTGATATATATAGGACATTCCATCCAAAAACGGCAGATTACACGTTCTTCTCAAGTGCGCACGGAACATTCTCCAGGATAGATCACATCTTGGGTCACAAATCAAGCCTCAGTAAATTTAAGAAAATTGAAATCATATCAAGCATCTTTTCTGACCACAACGCTATGAGATTAGAAATGAATTACAGGGAAAAAAACGTAAAAAAGACAAACACATGGAGGCTAAACAATACGTTACTAAATAACTAAGAGATCACTGAAGAAATCAAACAGGAAATAAAAAAATACCTAGAGACAAATGACAATGAAAACACGACGACCCTAAACCTATGGGATGCAGCAAAAGCGGTTCTAAGAAGGAAGTTTATAGCTATACAAGCCTACCTAAAGAAACAAGAAAAATCTCAAGTAAACAATCTAACCTTACACCTAAAGAAACTAGAGAAAGAAGAACAAACAAAACCCAAAGTTAGCAGAAGGAAAGAAATCATAAAGATCAGAGCAGAAATAAATGAAATAGAAACAAAGAAAACAATAGCAAAGATCAATAAAACTAAAACTTGGTTCTTTGAGAAGATAAACAAAATTGATAAGCCATTAGCCAGACTCATCAAGAAAAAGAGGGAGAGGACTCAAATCAATAAAATCAGAAACGAAAAAGCAGAAGTTACAACAGACACCGCAGAAATACAAAACATCCTAAGAGACTACTACAAGCAACTTTATGCCAATAAAATGGACAACCTGGAAGAAATGGACAAATTCTTAGAAAGGTATAACCTTCCAAGACTGAATCAGGAAGAAACAGAAAATATGAACAGACCAATCACAAGTAATGAAATTGAAACTGTGATTAAAAATCTTCCAACAAACAAAAGTCCAGGACCAGATGGTTTCACAGGTGAATTCTATCAAACATTTAGAGAAGAGCTAACACCCATCCTTCTCAAACTCTTCCAAAAAATTGCAGAAGAAGGAACACTCCCAAACTCATTCTATGTGGCCACCATCGCCCTGATACCAAAACCAGACAAAGACACTACAAAAAAAGAAAATTACAGACCAATATCACTGATGAATATAGATGCAAAAATCCTCAACAAAATACTAGCAAACAGAATCCAACAACACATTAAAAGGATCATACGCCACGATCAAGTGGGATTTATCCCAGGGATGCAAGGATTCTTCAATATACGCAAATCAATCAATGTGATACACCATATTAACAAATTGAAGAATAAAAACCATATGATCATCTCAATAGATGCAGAAAAAGCTTTTGACAAAATTCAACACCCATTTCTGATAAAAACTCTCCAGAAAGTGGGCATAGAGGGAACCTACCTCAACATAATAAAGGCCATATATGACAAACCCACAGCAAACATCATTCTCAATGGTGAAAAACTGAAAGCATTTCCTCTAAGATCAGGAACGAGACAAGGATGTCCACTCTCACCACTATTATTCAACATAGTTCTGGAAGTCCTAGCCACGGCAATCAGAGAAGAAAAAGAAATAAAAGGAATACAAATTGGAAAAGAAAAAGTAAAACTGTCACTGTTTGCGGATGACATGATACTATACATAGAGAATCCTAAAACTGCCACCAGGAAACTGCTAGAGCTAATTAATGAATATGGTAAAGTTGCAGGTTACAAAATTAATGCACAGAAATCTCTTGCATTCCTATACACTAATGATGAAAAATCTGAAAGAGAAATTATGGAAACACTCCCATTTACCATTGCAACAAAAAAAATAAAATACCTAGGAATAAACCTACCTAGGGAGACAAAAGACCTGTATGCAGAAAACTATAAGACACTGATGAAAGAAATTAAAGATGATACAAATAGATGGAGAGATATACCATGTTCTTGGATTGGAAGAATCAACATTGTGAAAATGAGTATACTACCCAAAGCAATCTACAGATTCAATGCAATCCCTATCAAATTACCAATGGCATTTTTTACGGAGCTAGAATCTTAAAATTTGTATGGAGACACAAAAGACCCCGAATAGACAAAGCAGTCTTGAGGCAAAAAAATGGAGCTGGAGGAATCAGACTCCCTGACTTCAGACTATACTACAAAGCTACAGTAATCAAGACAATATGGTACTGGCACAAAAACAGAAACATAGATCAATGGAACAAGATAGAAAGCCCAGAGATTAACCCACGCACCTATGGTCAACTAATCTATGACAAAGGAGGCAAAGATATACAATGGAGAAAAGACAGTCTTTTCAATAAGTGGTGCTGGGAAAACTGGACAGCTACATGTAAAAGAATGAAATTAGAATACTCCCTAACACCATACACAAAAATAAACTCAAAATGGATTAGAGACCTAAATATAAGACTGGACACTATAAAACTCTTAGAGGAAAACATAGGAAGAACACTCTTTGACATAAATCACAGCAAGATCTTTTTTGATCCACCTCCTAGAGTAATGGAAATAAAAACAAAAATAAACAAGTGGGACCTAATGAAACTTCAAAGCTTTTGCACAGCAAAGGAAACCATAAACAAGACAAAAAGACAACCCTCAGAATGGGAGAAAATATTTGCAAATAAATCAACTGACAAAGGATTAATCTCCAAAATATATAAACAGCTCATTCAGCTCAATATCAAAGAAACAAATACCCCAATCCAAAAATGGGCAGAAGACCTAAATAGACATTTCTCCAAAGAAGACATACAGACGGCCACGAAGCACATGAAAAGATGCTCAACATCACTAAGTATTAGAGAAATGCAAATCAAAACTACAATGAGGTATCACCTCACTCCTGTTAGAATGGGCATCATCAGAAAATCTACAAACAACAAATGCTGGAGAGGGTGTCGAGAAAAGGGAACCCTCTTGCACTGTTGGTGGGAATGTAAATTGATACAGCCACTATGGAGAACAATATGGAGGTTCCTTAAAAAACTAAAAATAGAATTACCATATGACCCAGCAATCCCACTACTGGGCATATACCCAGAGAAAACCGTAATTCAAAAGGACACATGCACCCGAATGTTCATTGCAGCACTATTTACAATAGCCAGGTCATGGAAGCAACCTAAATGCCCATCGACAGACGAATGGATAAAGAAGTTGTGGTACATATATACAATGGAATATTACTCAGCCATAAAAAGGAACGAAATTGAGTCATTTGTTGAGACGTGGATGGATCTAGAGACTGTCATACAGAGTGAAGTAAGTCAGAAAGAGAAAAACAAATATCGTATATTAATGCATGTATGTGGAACCTAGAAAAATGGTACAGATGAGCCAGTTTGCAGGGCAGAAGTTGAGACACAGATGTAGAGAATGGACATATGGACACCAAGGGGGGAAAACTGCAGTGAGGTGGGGATGGTGGTGTGCTGAATTGGGCGATTGGGATTGACATGTATACACTGATGTGTATAAAACTGATGCCTAATAAGAACCTGCAGTATAAAAAAACAAACAAAACAACTAATACTAAACTTTCATTGGGTTATTTGTATGGAAATATGTTAATATAAATGTTTCAGACATTACATGAAATTTCTAAAAATCTTATATTTGTATTTGTATGGAAATATGTATGGAAATATGTTAATATAAGTGTTTCAGACATTACATGAAATTTCTAAAAATCTTATATTTGTATTTGTATGGAAATATGTATGGAAATATGTTAATATAAACGTTTCAGACATTACATGAAATTTCTAAAAATCTTATATTTGTATTTGTATGGAAATATGTTAATATAAATGTTTCAGACATTACAGGAAACTTCTAAAAATCTTATATGTTCTGGTATAAGGTTATAAGTAATAATCCTAGTTATTACTTTAAAATGTATATCTCAGAAATAACTAATTTGCTTGTCAACTGCATTATTATGAACTTTCATCAAATCTTTAACCATGGTCATTTTTAAGTCTTCTGTCATTTACAGACAGTTCTGGGTGTACTCTGATGATTTTGCAAATATGTTCCTATAAAAGGGTTTCATCTTCAAGAAATTCATGGAAAAGACTCTGACAAGTACAGGTTTCTGGTAACTGACTGTACTGCTGAACTGAATGAATAAGCATTTTCAGAACTCTAATGAAAAACTGATGAACTCATAAAAGTGCTAACAAAAGATCAAGATGAAAAAAAAAATTAATTACATGGGACTGAGTGAACTGATGAGGATGAGTATAATTTTTGTGACTTTCTGTCTGAATTAAAAAAAAAAAATCCCACAAGGACTCAGAGGCAAAGAATATACAAATCAATTTTCACTGCAAAGTAAAGGAGCTGTTACAGTGGAGGATTACTGGACTGAATGTCAATATTATGACATAGTATGAGTGTGTTTCATGTTTGGTAATTGCAATCATTGTTGCTTTTGTTGTGGTCATCCATGTACAATGCTTGGTGTCAGTCTATTTATCTCTTGTAAAAATAAAATACAGTGTGTGTGTGTGGAAAAAAAAAAAAAGACTGCTTTGGCTATTCGGGGTCTCTTGTGTCTCCATACAAATTTTAAGATGATTTGTTCTAGTTCTGTAAAAAATACCATTGGTACTTGGATAGGGATTGCATTGAATCTGTAGATTGCTTTGTGCAGTATAGTCATTTTCACAATATTGATTCTTCCAATCCAAGAACATGGTATATCTCTCCATCTGTTGGTATCATATTTAATTTCTTTCATTAGTGTCTTATACTTTTCTGCATACAGGTCTTTTGTCTCCTTAGGTAGGTTTATTCCTAGGTATTTTATTCTTTTTGTTGCAATGGTAGATGGGAGTGTTTCCATAATTTCTCTTTCAGATTTTTCATCATTAGTGTATAGGAATGCAAGAGATTTCTGTGCATTAATTTTGTATCCTGCAACTTTACCAGATTCATTCATTAGCTCTAGTAGTTTTCTGGTGACATTTTAGGATTCTCTCTATATAGTATCATGTCATCTGCAAACAGTGACAGTTTAACTGCTTCTTTTCCAATTTGTATTCTTTTATTTCTTTTTCTTCTCTGATTGCTGTGGCTAGGACTTCCAAAACTATGTTGAATAATAGTGGTGAGAGTGGACATCCTTTTCTCATTCCTGATCTTTGAGGAAATGCTTTCAGTTTTTCACCATTGAGAATGATGTTTGCTGTGGGTTTTTGTTTTCTTTTCTTTTTTTAATTTTATAGCTACTTTATTTATTTATTTATTTATTTTTGGCTGTGTTGGGTCTTCGGTTCGTGCGAGGGCTTTCTCTAGTTGCGGCAAGTGGGGGCCCGTCTTCATCGCGGTGCAGGGACCGCTCTTCATCGCGGTGCGCGGGCCTTTCACTATCGCGGCCCCTCCCGTTGCGGGGCACAGGCTCCAGACGTGCAGGCTCAGTAGTTGTGGCTCACGGGCCCAGCCGCTCCGTGGCATGTGGGATCTTCCCAGACCAGGGCTCAAACCCGTGTCCCCTGCATTGGCAGGCAGATTCTCAACCACTGCGCCACCAGGGAAGCCCGGGTTTTTCTTATATGGCCTTTATTATGTTGAGGTAGGTTCCCTCTGTGCCCACTTTCTGGAGAGTTTTTATCATAAATTGGTGTTGAATTTTGTCAAAAGCTTTTTCTGCATCTATTGAGATGATCATATGGCTTTTATTCTTCAATTTGTTAATATGGTGTATCACATTGATTGATTTGCGTATATTGAAGAATCCTTGCATCCCTGGGATAAATCCCACTTGATCGTGGTGTATGATCCTTTTAATGTGTTGTTGGATTCTGTTTGCTAGTATTTTGTTGAGGATTTTTGCATCATATTCATCAGTGATATTGGTCTGTAATTTTCTTTTTTTGTAGTATCTTTGTCTGGTTTTGGTATCAGGGTGATAGTGGCGTCATAGATTTACTTTGGGAGTGTTCCTTGCTCTGCAACTTTTTGGAAGAGTTTGAGAAGGATGGGTGTTAGCTCTTCTCTAAATGTTTGATACAACTCACCTGTGAATCCATCTGGTTCTAGACTTTTGTTTGTTGGAAGATTTTAATCACAGTTTCAATTTCATTACTTGTGATTGGTCTGTTCATATTCTCTGTTTTTTCCTGGTTCAGTCTTGGAAGGTTATACCTTTCTAAGAATTTGTCCATTTCTTCCAGGTTGTCCATTTTATTGGCCTAGAGTTGCTTGTCGCAGTCCCTTAGGTTGCTTTGTATTTCTGCGGTGTCTGTTGTAACTTCTCCTTTTTCATTTCTAATTTTATGGATTTGAGTCCTCTCCCTCTTTTTCTTGATGAGTCTGGCTAATGGTTTATCAATTTTGTTTATCTTCTCAAAGAACCAGCTTTTAGCTTTATTGATCTTTGCTATTGTTTTCTTTGTTTCTATTTCATTTTTTTCTGCTCTGATCTTTATGATTTCTTTCCTTCTGCTAACTTTGGGTTTTGTTTGTTCTTCTTTCTCTAGCTCCTTTAGGCGTCAGATTAGAATGTTTACTTGAGCTTTTTCTTATTTCTTGAGGTAGGCTTGTATAGCTATAAACTTCTCTCTTAGGACTCCTTTTGCTGTATCCCGTAGGTTTTGGATCGTCATGTTTTCATTGTCATTTGTCTCTAGGTATTTTTTGATTTCCTCTTTGATTTCTTCAGTGATCTCTTGGTTATTTAGTAACGTATTGTTTAGACTCCATGTGTTTGTGTTTTTTACGTTTTTTTCCCCTGTAATTCATTTCTAATCTCATAGCATTGTGGTCAGAAAAGATGCTTGATATGATTTCAATTTTCTTAAATTTACTGAGGCTTGATTTGTGACCCAAGATGTGATCTATCCTGGAGAATGTTCCATGCGCACTTGAGAAGAAATTGTAATCTGCAGTTTTTGGATGGAATGTCCTATAAATATCAATTAAATCTATCTGGTCTATTGTGTCATTTAAAGCTTCTGTTTCCTTCTTTATTTTCATTTTGGCTGATCTGTCCATTGGTGTAAGTGAGGTGTTAAAATCCCTCACTCTTATTGTGTTACTGTCGATTTCCTCTTTATAGCTGTTAGCAGTTGCCTTATATATTGAGGTGCTCCTATGTTGGGTGCATATATATTTATAATTGTTATATCTTCTTCTTGGATTGATCCCTTGATCATTATGTAGTGTCCTTCCTTGTGTCTTGTAACATTCTTTATTTTAAAGTCTAATTTTTCTGTTATGAGTATAGCTACTCCAGCTTTCTTTTGATTTCCATTTGCATGGAATATCTTTCTCCATCCCCTCACTTTCAGTCTGTATGTGTCCCTAGGTCTGAAGTGGTCTCTTCTAGACAGCATATACATGGGTCTTTTTTTTGTATCCATTCAGCAAGCCTGTGTCTTTTGGTTGGAGTTTTTAATCCATTTACGTTTAAGGTAATTATCAATATGTTTGTTCCTATGACCATTTTCTTAATTGTTTTGGGTATGTTTTTGTAGGCCCTTTTCTTCTCTTGTGTTTCTCACTTAGAGAAGTTCCTTTAGCATTTGTTGTACAGCTGGTTGGTGGTGCTGAATTCTCTTAGCTTTTGCTTGTCTGTAAAGCTTTTGATTTCTCCATCGAATCTGAATGAGATCCTTGCTGGGTAGAGTAATCTTGGTTGTAGGTTCTTCCCTTTCATCACTTTAAGTATATCATGCCACTCCGTTCTGGCTTGTAGAGTTTCTGCTGAAAAATCAGCTGTTAACCTTATGGGGGTTCCCTTGTAATTTATTTGTCATTTTTCCCTTGCTGCTTTCAACAATTTTTCTTTGTCTTCAATTTTTGCCACTTTGATTACTATGTGTCTCGGCATGTTTCTCCTTGGGTTTATCCTGTATGGGACTCACTGCACTTCCTGGACTTGGGTGGCTATTTCCTTTCCCATGTTAGGGAAGTTTTCGGCTATAATCTCTTCAAATATTTTCTCAGTCCCGTTGTTTTTCTCTTCTTCTTCTGGGACCCCTATAATTTGTATGTTGGTGCGTTTAATGTTGTCCCAGAGGTCTCTGAGACTCTCCTCAATTTTTTTTCATTCCTTTTTCTTTATTCTGCTCTGTGTTAGTTATTTCCAGTGTTTTATCTTCCAGGTCTCTTATCCTTTCCTCTACCTCAGTTATTCTGCTACTGATTCCTTCTAGAGAAATTTTAATTTCATTTTTTTTCATCATTGCTTGTTTGCTCTTTAGTTCTTCTAGGTCCTTGCTAAACGTTTCTTGTATTTTCTCCATTCTATTTCCAAAGTTTTGGATCATCTTTACTATCATTACTGTGAATTCTTTTCCAGGTAGACTGCCTATTTCCTCTTCATTTGTTTGGGCTGGTGGTTTTTTACTGTGCTCTATCATCTGCTGCATATTTCTGTCTTCTCACTTTGCTTAACTTACTGTGTTTGGGGTCTTCTTTTTGCAGGCTGCAGGTTCATAGTTCCTGTTGTTTATTGTGTCTACCCCCAGTGGGTAAGGTTAGTTCAGTGGGTTGTGTAGGCTTCCTAGTGGAGGGAACTAATGCCTGTGTTCTGGTGGCTGAGGCTGGATTTTGTCTTTCTGGTGGGCTGGACCACATGTGGTGGTGTGTTTTGGGGTGTCTGTGAACTTAGTATGATTTTAGGCAGCTTCTCTGCTAATGGGTGGGGTTGCTTTCCTCTCTTGCTAGTTATTTGGCATGGGGTGTCTATCACTGGAGCTTGCTGGTTGTTGAGTGGATCTGGGTCTTAGTGTTGAGATGGAGATATGTGGGAGAGCTCTCGCCAATTGATATTATGTGGGGCCAGGAGGTCTCTGGTGAACCAATGTCCTGAACTTGGCTCTCCCACTTTAGAGGCTCAGGTCTGACACCCAGCTGGAGCACAAAGACCCTGTCAGCCACACGGCTGCTAGTGTTGGAGTGTCCTGCAGAAGTGGGTGGGGGCGCTGTGACTTACCACAGGGACAAGGACACTGGCAGTGGAAGTCTGGGAAGTACTCCTTGGCATGAGCCCTCCCAGAGTCTGCCATTAGCCTCACTCAAACTTCTATGTAATATTGGATGTCAGACAACATTGAAGAAAAGCCTACAGTTAAATCCATTGCCTTTTACCTGTAGAGCCTTCAGTAGATATTCTTTGATTATACAGGGCCTCAGCAAACACACCTCCAATGTACCCTAAGTCGAGGCATCAAATGAGCCTTCTTAGGGTGGTAAGAACAGGTGGAATCTTGAAGGACAAGCCATGATTGGCCATGGTGCATCAAGCCAGACCCTGTGATGCCAAAGTTTGCATCAGAGAAAGGCTTTATTCATGAGGCAGCCAGGTGAGGAGATGGGTGAACGAATCTCAAATCCGTGTTGGCAAAGTTGAAGGTCTCGGGATGTTTATGGGATAAAGCTTGGGTGTGGGGAAAGTGGGGAAAGGTGATTGGAGATAAGAAAAAGCTGAGACACTCTTAGTTCTGCACAGGTGCAACTAAGCAACCGGGTTCTTCATGGGCAGCTCATCCCTCTCCACATTTTTTACCCTTCTTTGTGTGGATACAAATAACAGTGAGGCTCTAAGGTATGGAGGAGCCACAAGATAGAAGCAACTTGGGTTCTGAATCACTGTACGCAGGAGAGGCAGACACTGGTTAGAAAGCTTTAGTTCTGATTGTTATGTGAGTGAGAAACATATTTCATGGGGGCACTTTGTTACCACAGCATTGTATAACCTAGGATAATTATAGGGTTAAATGAAGTCACTTAAGCAGTGTCCAGCGAAGCAACTGGGAGCTGGTGGGTGAATGCTTGGTGAATGTTAGCTGTCCTTCAATAGTTAAGAACAAGAACGATGGAGCAAGAGAGAGCTGGGTTTAAACTAAGGCTGCACTACTTCACTGTATAATCTTCAACAATTTCCTTAAACAAAGAGTTTTGAATTCCTCATCTGTAAAAAGGGAGATAATATTAATGAAAAGGAAAAATATTATTAAAATTAAGAGACTATGTAGTTTTTGTCTCATTCAGAAGTTTCTTTATTCCTGCACGATTTAACACTATTTAAGCTGGCTGTTGCTTTTCCTTGCTGCAGTACTGTATAGATTACAGATCTCAGTAGAGACAGCCTGCTGGGCTCATGTGCCATTTACTTAAGTGGCATTGAGAATTCCTGTGCCAGGGCTGATCCAACACAGAGACACCTTGGTGAGTCTGCAGTCCTCTGGTAATTGCAGGGCATCTAGGCTGAGTGGGCTATAGACAGGCATAAAACCAGCAACCCTTGAGTCCAGAGGCCATCAAGAAAGCACTTAAATTTTAACAGATCTCAAGAAAGCTTCATAGGACCATGAGCCACCTTCAAATTTTTCCCTTTCCATTATAAGGTAGGTAGAGAAGGAAGTAAACTTGCTTCCACCCACCTGGGAATGTCAGGTTCTTTACTACAGGTTTTTCCAACCACACTGAACATAGCAATGAACCCCTCAATTCCAAATTCCCATGTTTTGTAGCAAGAATCAGGAAATGCTGGTGTAAGCCATGGGCTATCTAATGATTGAAGCCCCTTCCATGAACTTGGTGGAACTATGGGGCTGAATTGGGGCCACTGTCAAGGATTGAGATCTGGGGGTTGGAACTGGGGTGGGGTTTCTTCCTTCCTAAGCAGTAAGAGCCAGAGGTTTGTTAGAGAAAATCAGGATGAAACAAGTATGGAACTAAGTCCAAAGGACCAGAGGCCAAATAAGAGGTATTTAGGGGTCCAGGAGTTAGGAGTCATATGGGGTTGGGAATAAAGGGGGAATGTCCAGGGCAAACTCCAAGAACACACTCCAGGAGTCCAATCCATTTGGCAGTTGTGAACCAGTCTGGCTCAGAGCCTAAGCAAAGACAGTGAATTTGTGGAGAAGGTGGCTTGGTCACACCTGAGAAGGGAGGATGGGAATAGCTGGATAGAAGCCAAGGACAAATGTTAGGATTTCATACAGGAGGAAGAGCAAATATATACACACATTAGCTTTGCAGTGAGGTGGCAGGAAAAACACTGAGCTAACTAAGAGAGGTGTCAGGAAGTCAGCTAGGTTTGGAGAATCAGTAGGAAGACACTGTTTCTCCATGTGCGCTTGGCAAATGGCGGGCACAAGCATTGTTTAGGAAAACCATTAAACTGAAGATTCCAGGACCACTGGGATTCTGATTCAACAGAACACTTTTCTGACTGGCCAGGAATCCAACTTTGGGGTGTCAGGAGGGAGCTTGTTAACATGCTGTTTTAAATCACCCAGGCACTGCTGCAGAGGAAGGGAGGGCATGAAGAATGAGCAAGATATTAGGTGGGTTAAAATGCCATTTATGGTTGCTTTAGACTTGTGTCCGGGCCTCCTCTCAACCCTCATGGCCTTCTGAGTTTCATCACCTCTGCTTTTATTTTGGGGACTTGCTTCTCCTTCTTTTCTGCTACTTCCTTCTCCTGGTTCTGTCTTGCTTGTGTCCACCCCACTAAGACCTCAGTTAATAACCTGGACCTCTCTCCAGAATAAGGCCTGGGGGCAAGTTGATATAGAAACAACTGGTCCTCATCACCCTAGATCCCTCTTCAAGGCAAGTGGCTTCTATCCTCAGAGAATGTCCGATAAACTCTAGGGGAAAGTTTCCAAGTTACCTGTGCAGTTTGAGCACCAGAAAAAGGGACAGGAAATGACCAGGGTGCTTACATGGTATTTGTCTGGATTGTTCTGGCATGACCTTTCCCCCAATACTAGGCACAGTTAGGGTGTTAATAATACTTGCTGGTGGTCCCTTCTCCTTCTCTTTCTCTCTAAGACCCCCATCTGGAAGAATCTATTCTGAATACCAGCACTGTCTCCTAACAAATACGTACTGGGTATTAATAATGTGTTGATAAAATCAAAGGAAATGATTAATATCATATTTCATAGAATCAAAGAGGCACATATTTATTTTCTTAACAACCACAAATTGATAGAAAAGCACTGTGTTATAGTTTCATTGAGAGTGTTTTTTCCCTTTTAGTAATATGGTGAATAGTTGATAGTTTCTCAGACTTTATGAAATATGTTACATAGAGACAAGTCTTCTTTCTGTTAAATGTTTGAATGATGATAAGCATTTTGGTTGAGTGAGAGTAATGGGATAAATCATCCTTTATCAGGATGATTTATTTTCTAAGAATACAACAAAATAGAGGCAGCACGATTCAACAAAAAGCATGAAATTTGGCATTTGACTGCATGGGGTTTTGAGCCTCAGTTTCTTCATCTGTAAAATGAACACAATGGAATCTACCTCACAGTATGGTTAGAAGTAAATGAAGTTGTGATTTTGATAAGGACTCTAATATATCATAGAAATCATGGATAATTTCATTCAATAGCTAAATATTAAATATATTTCATTAAGTAGCTAGTATTAAATATTAAATATATGTTTCATTAAATAGCTAATATTAAATATATATGTCATTAAACAGCTAATATTAAATATTAAATATATATGTCATTAAACAGCTAGTATTAAATATTAAATACATATATTTCTTTAAATAGTTAATATTAAATGTAACCCTACATCTACTCAGTAAGTAGTGCAATGTCTTTTACATCGTTCAGAAGACATTTCAGCTTGTTGCAGGGTTGTCTCTTGAGTTACCAAGAGAGAATCCTCTCTGAATCATACCGTAGGTATTTAAGGCTGAGTAGACGTGGTTGAGAAAACTCTAAGCCTCTGACACCTTCATAATTTCTTTAAAAAATTAACCTCTGTCAGAATTGATGGGGAAACACCAGAGCATTTTCCACCATACTGGTGAATAAGACCAGAGGATGGCCTCCATCTCTACTACTATTTAACACTGTGTTGGGAGCACTGGTACACACAAATAAAGAAAAGAAATAAGGAGAACGACTAGTTAAGTAAGTATGGGCAAAACTATCTCTATTTCCATATTATCTATATTTTAAAAACTCCAAAAAATTAACAGAAAATTAGTATAAACAACAATAAAACTTAATAAAATAGTTATTTAAGAAAACAATTCAATAGCTTTTATGTATACAAACAATATTCAGTTAGAAGGTGTAATGGAAGAGAAAGAAAGAAACAAACAAACTAGGCATAAACTTAAAAACTAACATTCCAAACCTCTAAGAGGAACAGTAAGTGCTCCTGCAAACACAAAAGGAGACTTGAATGAACTGAAAACGAGTCATGTTCTGGGCTGGGAAGACAACATTAAAAGAGATTTCCTTTGCAATCTCAATAAAAATACTATCACTTTTAAAAAAAAATTCTGGTACTAGTTGCTTATAAAGCTTAATGGAAAGAACAACAAGCAAAATATCCAAGCAGACCTGAAGACCCTTAAAAAGACAAAGAATACAGAAGTGAGAGAGGCTGGCTCTATCAGGTATTAAAATGTGCTACAAAATGATTACCCATAAGGGAAGAGAGTAAAAACTAGAGAAACAGGAATGAGAGCTAAACTTTTCTGAATATACTTTGTTTTGTAGTTTTGACTTTAGAATCATGTAAACATTTTATATAATTATAAAACAAAATTAAACTTGAAAAAATATATTCTAAAAGCTGAAAGCAACATGAAACAAAGGAACCCAACCATTTTATGGGTTAGAGCTTCAACTATAGAGAGGAATTGTCTCTAGACTTTAAAGTATGAGTTAGCATCTATAGAGGGATATATATCTTACAGAAGAAAAGAATTTCAAAATTTCAAAATTCATGAATTAAAAAAATTCATACCAGAAAGCAAGGAAACTATTAAGAACTCAAGAGCCAACTTGAAGGGGTTTTAACTGGTTAAACAAGGGACGATACAAGATTTCAAAGGAATAATTATAACTGAAATAGATTGAAACACTGGAGTATATTTTAAAACTCCATGAATTCTTAATAATAGTGAGGGAGCCCATTAGTCACCTATGAAGAATGCTAGAGAAGTAACTTGTTATTCTGAAAATTGTTTGAAAAAAAGAAAGAATAAAGCATTTTCCGGCCTTTCTTGTACAAATCACACCTCAGGGAACTAAACAGCTGTTGAAGGGAGCTCTTCTTTACAGAAGAACTCTAAATAATAGATAAAGAAGGAATAATAGAATTAGAAAATTACCATTTTGGAAATTCTAATGGAATAATGAATCTAAGCAATGCTCCTCAATGACTGTTAAGACCATAAAAGAGCACCATCCCTTGTAAAACATTCTTTCTACAAAACAGCCCCTGAACCTGATCAAGTCCCAACTAGCTGTTTACAGGGAACACAGAGTGGGGGAAATGTGACAGAACAAACCAGCCTGGTTTCTTCAAGTAAAAGAAGAAAGTTTCTTCAAGTTTCTTTAAGTAAATTGCAAGAAAAAAAAAAAAAAAAGAGGGAGACAGAACTAACAGATTGAAAGAGACTTCAGAGACATTTCAGTCAAATGCAATGCTTGGACCTTGTTTAGATTCCAATTAAAAAAAAAAACTATTAAATAAATTAGACGGTCACGTATGAATAGTGGCAGAACATTTGCTGGCATTAAGGAAGATTAGATAATCTAGGTATAAAAAAAGGTTTGTGGTTATGTTTATAGAAAGATTCCTTGTCCTTTAGAGATACATATTGCAGTATTTTCAGATGGAATGGCATGGTGTTTGGGAGAGGACCCCATAGTGACTTACATTGGCCCCAGGCCCTTTTGCCTTCATGGACCCCCTTTCACCATAATAGATTTTGGGGATCCTAAAAATGTTATTGTTTTCTGATGTGAGAAAAAAATGGAAACACTTTATTCAACCTTACAAGTTCATTTTTCCTTCTGACTTTAAAAGAAATTAAAACGTTCTTGTAGGTTCTTAAAAGTATCATGGGTTCTGGCACTACGCTTGCTTTACCTAATGAATGAGTGACCCCTGGTCTGGGATTGGCTTCAAAACGATCTAGTGGTGGTTGGGGGGGGGTGGGGTGATAGAAAATGGGTATTGGGAGTATGGATGAAATAAAATTGACCACAAGTTAATAATGGTTGAGGATGTGGGGGGGGGTGTGGGTTATCATAACCCACTACTTTTATGGGTGTTTAAAATTTTTCATAATAAATAAATTATAGCATCAATTTCTGAAAAATACTTATTTGAATGCTTTTTAAAATTTTTCCCATAGAAGAGGAATAGGAAAAAAATAAATAAAACCAAAAGAAAAACCTGTTTTGATTTAAACTTGGTGTTAGTGTAAACCCTGAATAAATGAGATTTAAAGATATCAAGTCTCATTTGGGACAAAGACCTCATTATTAGAGTTTTGCTAAGACTGAGAATCTAAATGGACAGAGGGTTTTAAATTTTTTTCTTTTTTGGTCTTTTTTTTAGATTTCTTTTTTCTTTTCTTTTTTTTTTTTTGATGTGGACCATTTTTAAAGTCTTTATTGAATTTGTTACAATATTGCTTTTGTTTTATGTTTTGGTTTTTTGGCCGCGAGGCATGTGGGATCTTAGCTCCCTGACCAGGGATTGAACCCGCACCCCCTGCATTGGAAGGCAGATTCTTAACCACTGGACCACCAGGGAAGTCCGCAAATTTTTAATTTGAAAGTTCACTTTCTGGTTTTTTTTTTTTTGGTGGTGAGGAGATGCTGCCTGCCAATATGGTACCATTTTATTTCAGAGAAAGCTGAATGGGAACAACATTATGAGCATTTCTCAGTGGCTTTTGTGATGAAATAATCAATACAATTAAGGGCAATACGGGAAGTCTCTCAAGCTTTTCAGAAAAGCTGCATTTGGTGATTATGAACAGGTGAGTGATGATATTGGATTTGTCACCTAGTGAGCTCAGCACACCTGTGTGGGCGGATTCCCTCCCCCCAAGCCCCCCGCCAGTGAGGTGCTGCTGACCTCTTAGCACCTCCCTGCTCCTCTGTCCATTCACTCCAGGAACAGTTACTGAGTATCTGCTCCGTGTCGAGCGCTGGGCTGGATGCCTGGATGCCTGGATACACAGGGAAAAAAACATGGTTCTCACCCTGAAGGGGCAAACTGGGAAGAAAGAGTCACCTGCTGGGGAAAGAGATGGAAACGGAAATGTTCCAAACAAGTGGAGAAGTATCTCCATGAGTTGGGTGCAGAGGGCTAGAGGGCACCCATAGAAGCTAAAGAGATCAGGGAAGGTTTCTGGAAGTGGAGGGATATTGGAGAGACCCGAAGGAAAGTAGCAGATGACGATAATCCAAGAAAAGCAGAAGAATGAAGAAGGCATCAGGCAGAGAGAGGCATGTGCCAAGCCCTGAAGGCTTGGAGAGGGCAGGGTGGGTACGAGTGCTGGGCAGAGAAAAGGTGGTGGAGGGGAGGCTGGGTGGTGGAAAGTGGTGGGGGGCACTGAGCCGCGGAAGGACTGTAATGAAGGAGCAAATGTCTGTACCAGGGGTTCTCAGTGTGGGCTGGGACCAGCAGCATTAGCATCACTCAGGAATTGTAGAATGCAAATTCTCAGGCTCACTCCAGACCTACCTAATCAGAAACCCTGATAACACCTAACAATCTGTGTTTTAACAGCCTTCTAGGTGATTCTGATGCATTGGTCTAAATGATTTTACCCTCCAGGGAACATTTAGTAATGTCTGAATACACTTTTGGCTGTAAGACTGATGGGGGTGAAGTATTACTACGAGTGTTTAGTAGCCTGGGATGCTGCTAAACATCTTACAATGCACAGGACAGGCCCCACAACAAAGTCCAAATGTCAATGGTGCAGCTGTTGAGAAATCCTGATCCTCCCTTTCTCTGTCTATCTCTCTTTCCTTCCTTCATTCCTTTCCTTTTCCTTCCTCCCTCTCTCCCTCCCTCTCTTTCTCTCGCTCTCCTTTATTCCTACTTGTCCTCTACAGACAGCAGAGCACTTGAAAGGCCACAAAATGCTCCTTTTCTGCATCTTTATTTATTCAATTATAGATAACCCTCCCCTTTTATCTAATAACTCACCATGACTAAGTTGACCTATGGCTAATGTAGGCATTATCTTATTTCTGCCCCAAAGGGTCCATTTATCTCCCTGGGAATGGGATGGGGTGGCTCAGAGTATAGGTGACAATCTCCAACCCAGGCCTGAAGCTGTAGGTCTTGGCCACTGTGCATATGAGCTTATACATGAGGCCCAAACAGCCAGGAGAGCTGATTTTGGCATGAAAGACAATTCCAGTGGAAGTGGAGGCTCCCACAGGAGATATTAGGGACAACTCTGAGCTGCTCCTCCAGACCACAGAAGTAAGCATGTCCACAGATAGTACAAAGTCCGAACAGAATGGTTTTAAACAAAGATGTAAAGTCACATTAAGAGTTTGGGACTAACCAATGGATAGGATTCTAAACTGATGGATGACATTGACAAATGCAAATAATTATATCCATTAGAAGAAGGATTACAGGGCAAAAAGAGTGAGTAAAGTGTAAAGTTACAAAGACAAACATTAGCAGTGCCCATCTAACACTTTCCAGGGGAGTCAGTGCCCCCAACATGAATGTTTAGTCTGCCTAACAGACCTATAATCCCATTGGGGTGGTAGGTGCCCCAGGCTTTTAAAGTCTGAAGCCATTAACCACCTCCATTATCCAGCTTCCCTGGCTCTGCTTTTAGGCTGTCACACAACCTTATGAAAACTGTCTTCCCCATGGTTTGCCCACATGGAGAAAATGCCCTGGTAAAGCTGATATGAATGTTGAGTCTGCTTGAGGGTCATGTTTCTCACTGAACATGAACCTGTCGGCCTTTTGATTTATAGCTCTGGCCTCTATTGAATTTACTCAGTCATCCTGAGTTGGTAGAGTCACCTCTGGGACACTGACAACATGGAGCTTCTGGACTTCCAAGGTAGAGAGAGGGCCAGACCAGGGACCATAAGGAATGACTCTGGGAGTCTGGTTCAGGCACTTAGCCTATTGTCCTCCTTTGGTCATCCTGACTCTTATAATGAGTCTTTTCTTCCAACTTCTACATTCCCATGATACTCAAAAAGCATGTGTGGTAGACTGAAGAAAGTGGCCACCATACTCTGCAGCTCCTCCCGCCAAGAGGTGGAGTCCATGTCCTATTTCCTCATCCCTGAATCTGGGATGACTGTGTGACTGGCCAATAGCACGCAGAGGAAGTGACCTCATGTGAGTCTGAGACTGGGCCTCGAGACGTGCATCTTTTGTCCTGGCTCTTTTGGACCCTAAGGTTGCTGAGTGTACAAGTCAAGCTAGCCTGCTGATCGATGAGAGACAAATGGCTCCACCACCCTGATCATTCCAGATGACAGCCAGACAAACCCCAGAAGCAAGGGTGTCCTGCTCAGGTACAGCTGACTGCAAATACATAAGGAAGTCCATGCAAGACCAAGAAAAGAGCCTCCTAGATGAACTCAACTTGACAATGTACAGAATCATAAGCTAAATAAATGGCTATTGTTTTAAGTATTAAATTTTGGAGTAGTCTGTCATGCAGCGGTAGATAACTGATAACAACAGTATTTGTGTTTTTAATAACTCCCAATTATACCCTGAACTTATTGCCACAGTTTCTCTCCTAGAGGCCATGGGATTTGCCACTTAACATAACATGATTGAGATTTATCTCATGTTATCTCAGGAGCCTCAATGGCTCCAGCAGAAAGGAGAGCCCTTGTTTCTTCCATCAAGATGCTAAGAGATTTGGGTAAATGCTACAGAAAATTTTGGGTTTGCCAACATTCACTTGAAGAGAAAGAGGAGGGGTAAATATGTAAAATTACATTTCTCAGATATAGACAGATTTCTGACCTTCAGCTGGCGGTCGGGATCTCCACTGCATAGAGAATTTACTGATACTTTGAATGATTTCCAGGCTGGGCTTAAGTTATTCATCACAACCTGAGGAAAAAAAGAGAGGAGTGGTGGGTTGGAGAGGTAGTGCTTGACATTTTCACATTTCAACATAAAAACTGCTTGAGAAACACTGCGGTGCTTATGAAAAGGACAATTGTCTGGAACAGGTGCCTTAATGAAAACGTGGAGTAGTAAACCTTTAAAGGGTGCCCACTAGGTGGATCGTATTGGGCAGAACTCTTGCGGTCACTGGCCTGGCTGTTATTTCATGAATAATGACAATAATATTGTCCAGTATGTGGATGCTGGAGATGACCCCTTCTATATCAAAAGAGGTTGGGATTAAGGAGATGGGCTTCCTCTGCCTCTGATAAAGGATCTCCAGTTCTGTAGGACTATCAGTCCTATGGCATAAATTCTCTTCTACTGAGGTCAGCATACGTAAAGCCTATTGGTGTGTGGGGGAGTGTGGCAGAACAATTCTGCTGCTGAAGAACTGAGCGGTCTTTGGTGACCTGTGACCTTGGTTAGATCAGATTGCAAGTCAGAAGAAAAGTTTCTGGAAGAAAAATCCCAGGAGTACATTTATACTATGTATGCTTGGGAGGCATAACAGGGCAGATCTTCAGAACTTCAGGATCACAAACTAAGACTGTAATGTCGTGAAACCCTTTTAAAAGCAGTTTACTAATCATGAACTTGGCTAAATCCTGCCTGAGAGTCTATTCGAGTCAAGTCTTATTCTGCCATCAGATGATTCAGTAATTCAATTTGGTTTAGTGTATTAGTATTTGCTCTGTGCCTAAGATTATAATGTGTACTCTAGGTCAGGGGCTCCCAAAGTGTGGTTCCTGGACCAGCAGGAACTTGTTAAAAATACAAATGTCTAGATTCCACCCAGACCTACTGACAGAAACTCTCGAGGTGGGCCACTAGGTGATTCTGATGCATGATATTTGAGAACCACTGCTCTAGGGTACATACAAATGAAGTTAAATGGAGTTCTGTCATATTGACTTTTCTTCCTATGAAGTTTTTAGTTAGCAGAGTCTTAGAATTGTAAAAATATTAATTCTCTATCTACATAACATTATTTTATAAGTGATTCCCTCTTCTCCTGAATTCCTTAATATAATGATGAATTATTGATTATACTGTAGGCTCATTATTAAATTTCCTTTAATGCATTAAAAAGTAGAAAAATAATGTTCCTGTGTGACTGCTTTTTGCTCTCATTCCCTGAATGAGCAAAGTGATAGTGAGAAGAAAAGTTAGATACAATTGTTTTGGTTAATTTAAATTTCTCACCTTTGTATAGATATACTAAAAAGTGAAGATGTTTCATTACAACAGCTTCGTAAAACTCAATAGCAGATCAAAATTTCAACTAGAAATGTCCTCTGAAATTAAAATCTGTGTGTGTGTGTGTATGCACACACACACACACACACATGTGCTTACCCAGAGAGAACGGTATTGCCTGGTATTTATTTTGTATCTATTGAGTAATAAAGAGGAAAAATCAATGTATGTTGATTGACTCATTGGAAAACTTTACAATCACATTTCTTATGAGATTCCAGGAGCCCCTTGCAATGGGGTATGGGGAAGAGTTAGAGGTTCTGGGAACAGGGGAATTTACCAAGAAGAGGGATGCCATCAGGAGTGAAGAAGTCTAACAATATGCCACCCCTCTTCTTTCTCCCTGCACATTCAAGTCCCCATGCATTGGCTGGAGCAAAGGCATGAACGGGTACTACTTCTGATTCTCCCCAACATTTAGTTACTTCTCCTGAAAGAACTTTGTTCCACCAAAGGAATCCTTATGTGGGAAAAAGTTCTATTTGGTGATGGTGATGGGGTGCCACTCAGGGAAACCATCCCAGTTGCATTTGAAACTATTCCCCAGTGAATAGTTTGTGACTGTCCAAAGAATCACATTGTACTATCACAGGGAGTGGACATACTATCAATATTCAACTCCATTCATATATTCATTCTTTTAGTAAACACACTTTATTAAATGCTAACCATGCACCAGATGACATACACAGAACTAGCCCGTCCAAGACTATTCGATTCTTGTTTACCTTAAATATGACATGAAAATTTCCCCTAATGCTACCTGCAACTCTGCTACTTCAGGAAAAAGGAAATGGATTTCCAGTGTGTGGTATGGGAACACAGCACCCCACTATCATCCTGAGAGAGTCATGAGAGTTCCTTCTTCCTTTACCCAACACTAGAAGCACCTTTCTCTCTCAGCTCCAAGCCATTCCTCCTTATCAATGCACTTCTCACCCCCACACAGTCTCTCTTGAACTGGCTTGTATATAAAATAAAATAAAAAGTGGAGACTAGGGTTGGTTGTTAAGTGGGTGTGTGGTGGTGGGTAGCGGGGGGTAAGATAGTGAAGGATAAGGCTCGGAGTCACGTGGAGAGAAGGTAGGAGGGTGAGAGGGAGATGCAGCCAGACCAAGTGACTGCTGATACAGGACAGCCGTTTGTACGACAGATCTGACATCAGTCCTGTGTATGGACTTTCCCTGGGGAGGCAGATTGGCTTCTCAAATCACAGCAAAGCTCAGGGTCAAACTCAATTCAAACCTCAGCTCTATCCCTTGCTCACTGGGAAGGTGACTTGACCTCCTCAAAGTTCAGTTTCTTCAACTGTAAAATAGGGTAATAATAATCATGTCAATGCATAGTTGTGAGAAGTAAATAAAATGATGCATATGAGGTCACTCAGTCAAATGCTTGGTACCTAGTCACATTTATTAAATATTAGCTAGTATTCATCTTTTTATTATTAATAAGTTGCTGGCTTTCTGCATTAAAGGTCAATAATGGAAAATCTGGGTGAGAAAGTGTCTCCTCTTATAACACCCACATTGAGAATAAAGAGCCCTCTTAAGGACTGGGAAGACTTCAGGTCTTGGGGGATAGCTACAGACATTAAGAAAGGGAAGGGGTTTCTCAAAACAGGTCAGTGTATCATCTTAAAGAGACGAGATGGCACAGCTGAAGACGGCTCTTCTCACCTCAGTTCGGTGCACAAGCTGCTGAGTTGCATCATCATTCATTCGAAAAATTTCCAGAAATGGGTCAGACTTACTGAAGAAATCCTACAATAGATAAGCAGAAATGAGTTGTTTCCCTACTCCCTGCACAAACACATTTGATCCAGCCCTGGATAAAATACCCATGAATTTGACCCTTCCTTGCTTTATTCTTCATCCCTGAGACCCACCTTTGGCTAGAATGAGCTGTATCTTAACCCCGAGTCCTTTGAGAAGTAAGGATTGGTTGACTGAAATCCCAAGTAGTCTTCAAAGATCCATCCAAATGCTGGTTCTCTAAGAAGCAGTGTATCTGCTGTCTTAAACATGTTAATTCTAGTTATTGTAAAGCCTATGTCTGATGACTACAGTATCTGGATCACTGTGGATCTGTTTTTATTATCTGTTTCTTCATTCTGCCTCGTGTTACGCTTGTTAATTTTTGATTAAATACTAGACACTGTGTAAAAAAAATTATAAAGGCTATAGATGAGTCTTCAGCTTCTGGCAAGCAATTAGAATGGAGGCAGTCACCTGAATCCAAATAGGACTGAGCGCTTTAGAAGCTGGTTTCTTCAAAAGTCTTTAAAGGCCCGACCTATTTCTGATTCCTTTATTCCTTGGGTATAATACTTAAAGGGCTCTCACTCAAAGACTCACTGTTTATGAGGGCTGTTCCTTCTTGACAAGCCCTCAAGGCTCATTTCTGTTTGTGAGACTCTGAAAGACTCTGTTTACTTCTATAATCTCTTGGCTCTATAGTTATTGGTTCAGTTTCTCTCTATGCTGCTATTTGCTAATTAGTGAATGCCTTGAAGGGATAAGTCACTCCAACCGTTGGGCTGCTTCCCTTCTCTGAAGCCTCTACAAATAACCCAAGCTCTCCCTGAAGTCCTGAACTCCAGTTTTACTTCCCCAATTCCATAAGACTATTAAAAGCACTGCTCAGTTTCTCTGTTTCTTAGTAGCTATTTTCTGCTAGGCTTCCCAGCTTCTCTATCCCTGGGTTTTATGAATCAGCCTTATGGAATTGTCTTGAGTGGAAAATCTGCATAGAATGTCTGAATCACCTCAATGGATTTCTCTTCTCTTCAGCTTCTCTGACCCTGAATCTTGACTGCCTTAAGACCCTCAAACAGATGTCTCTTGTATCTTGTCCAGTGTTTATAGTTGTTTTCAGCGGTAGAGTAATGTAAAACAAACAGGCACTTTAATACTGGAAGCAGACCTGTCCATATCTTTCTTTTAAACTTGGCTTTTTACCCTGATAGATTATAAACTCTCAGATGGGAGGAATTACGTCTTATTTTCCTTTATATTTCTACCATAGCATCTTCCATAGCATCTAGCTTTCAGTGGTACACAGTGTTTACTGAATGTATGAATGAATACATAAACGAATGAGCGAGGGACAAGAAAACCAGGTACAGAATAGGAGGCTATCTGAGCAACAGCTTTAATCATCACATTCTTACTATGTATTTCACTAGGTAATTCCCCGCCCCAGAAATCTAGACAGCAGCAAAGCAGAATAAAGCCTACAGCCATCCTAGTCTTTAGCTCGACAAAATACTCTCAGGGGATATACTGATCATGGAGCCCTTGTGCTTGATATTAAGATACAAGGAAGGATAAAACCTTTTCTCATCCCTCCAAAGGGCCATCTAGTTTTGTGCTAAGTACACACATAAACATAACCAAGGGCTAAGTATTAATGAATGAATGAATGAATGAATAACAGAAGAGGGAAAGTCAATGGATTTTGACTGCAAAATATGGTTGTGAGGAGGATGTTTCTAGGGAGGGAATGGAGTGAGTGAAGGTGTAAAAGAGTAAACATAGAAAGGACACACCAAGTAGCTGAATTACCCTGAAGCCTCAGGATGTGTAGGGGAGGAATCGGAGGCAGTACTGGTGGAGGTGGCTGCATGAGGTGAAGGGCCTTAAATGTGCATCCAGTGTTTGCACTTACCTGAGAGGCAGTGGGGAGCCACTGAAGGATTTTGAGCAGGAAAAAATAACATGGTTGGCTCTGTAGTGAAAACTTTGTAGAATACCTTAGAAGGAGGAGGGAGATGGGGATATCTGTCTTCCCTTTGGCTGTCCTCCCTACCCAACCAGGATCAAACACCCAGAGTCTGGAAAATACCGTTCCGCCCTATTTCTGAAGGTGCCTGATTGACAACACAGAGTTCATCAGTAAGTCTGCCCTGCAAAACTTGTCTCTCCACAAAAATGGCCCCTGCTTTCCTCCCAGACACACTTCTATCTGATTGTTACCACTATGTGTAACTGAACAGGACCCTATGGGGCCTTCCCGGGACAGGCACTTCCCCCATATCCTCTGCTTTAGCTTCTCTCTGAAGTACCCGGATAACAGTATTTGATGCACATTTCCTGAGTTGTTTTACAGGTGTGAAAACCTCCCACTAAATGGAAGATGTTAACTACTTGATGACCTGGAGCCTCCTGGAGCCTAAGGACTCATAATGTTAACCCCTGTGACACCATCCTGTTACCTCTCCATCAGCCAGTCAGAGAATTGTGCATGAGCTGATCACATACCCTGCGACCCCCTTCCCTCCCCGGGCATTTTAAAAATGCTTTGCCAAGAGAATTCCCTGGCGGTGCAGTGGTTAGGGTTCTGAACTTTCACTGCCTTTCACTGGAGGGGGTGTGGGTTCAATCCCTGGTCAGGGAACTAAGATCCTGAAAGCCAAGTGGTGTGGCCAAAAGAAAAAAAAAAAAGCTTTGCTGAATTTTAGAGCATAAGCCACCCATCTCCTTGTATGACGCTGCAATAAATCTTTCTCTGCTCCAAACTCTGATGTTTTAGTTTGTTTGGCCTCACTGTGCATCGGGCACACATACTTGCACTAACATACATATCTGCTCAAGACATTCGCCCTCGAGCCTATTTCTGTTTCAACACTCATGTTAGAGAACCAGAGCTTCCCTCCCCAATTCCTAGTGTGGGCACTTTAGCTTGTTCTGCGTGCCCTTGGGGCCCTTCTCCAGGAGCCGCAGGCTTCGACCCCTGAGATAGATTGTTGGTCCCTCAGGGAATGTGTATGTCAATTGTACTTAAGAATTGCTCAACACACTGGAGGAACGCTATCAGTTATTTTTCTTTTTCCTTTTATTCATAATTTTAAATGTTTGCTATCGTTTTTTTAAAAAATAGAAAATATAGAAAAAATAGAAAGAAGGAAAAAATAGCCCATAATCTCACCCATAATACCACAACTATCAATAACATTTGGATAAATTTTTTTCTAGAATCTAGACATAATTTTCTTTCTTTCTTTTAAAAAATATTTGTAATCATACACTATATACACTTTGGTACCCTATTTTTTTCTCTTGGAAGTATATTGCAATGTTTTTTTCTGCTTTTTTTCACATGCTTTTAAGCTACTATTAAGGATAGGCATGGAGTTGTTGTCAGGAGGACGTACTGTAACAGGGAAGAGCAAAATCTGACTCCATGTTGGATCTGTTTCTTTGACTTTAACCTTTGCTTTTCATTGCTTTTGTTACTATAATCATACATAATGGTCTGCCTCAGGGGACCCTGCCTCTCTGCCTGAATGTTAAACTAAAGGGCCTTTGTTCAGCTCACAGGGAGACAATCTGACCCTGCCCACCTATGAATGGCTGTAGAAAGGAAGAAATTCTCACATACCCTCCCCGATGCTGGCCAAGCCAGGCAAAAATAACGGCCCTTTTACTTTATTTCCTCACCTCCTCCCACTCTCTGTTCTATAAAAGAAACTGGCATCCAGACCCTGGTAAGATGGTTTTGGGGACACTAGTCTGCCATCTTCTTGGTCTTCCAGCTTTCCGAATAAAGTCACTGTTCCTTGCCTCAACATCTCATCTCCTGATTTATTGGTCTGTTGTGTGGTGAGCAGAGTGAGCTTGGACTTGGTAACAGTACTACAAATCAAGAAAAGAAAGATCAGGATATAATCTTCATCTTCAAGTAAATAAAAAGTCTTACATGTAGCACACTGGCTTTCAAATACTGATTCCACCATATACAGTCTGGGTGATGTAGGACAGGATATTTAATTTTTCCACATCTCAGTTTCTTTATCCATAATGGAGAAGGTATCAGCTTTTCCTCAAAGCAATGCAGAAAGATTATAGTTGCTGATGCACCTAAGTGTTGAGTCCAGTGCCTGGCACATGGTCAGCACTCAGAAAGCACTACTGCTATTTATTATTACCAATAAAAGAGAGAATGCTTGAGGACACTTATTAAAGCACTATACAAATATCAGGGATGATTACTTTTTTTTTTTTAGTTTTTTTTTTTTAAACATCTTTATTGGAATATAATTGCTTTACAATGGTGTGTTAGTTTCTGCTTTATAACAAAGTGAATCAGTTATACATATACATATGTTCCCATATCTCTTCCCTCTTGCATCTCCCTCCCACCCTCCCTATCCCACCCCTCTAGGTGGTCACAAAGCACAGAGTTGATCTCCCTGTGCTATGTGGTTACTTCCCACTAGCTATCTATTTTACGTTTGGTGGTGTATATATGTCCATGCCACTCTCTCACTTTGTCACATCTTACCCTTCCCCTTCCCCATATCCTCAAGTCCATTCTCTAGTAGGTCTGTGTCTTTATTCTCGTCTTGCCACTAGGTTCTTAAAGATATTTTTTTCCCCTTAGATTCCATATATATGTGTTAGCATACTGTATTTGTTTTTCTCTTTCTGACTTACTTCACTCTGTATGACAGACTCTAATTCCATCCACCTCACTACAAATAACTCCATTTCGTTTCTTTTGATGGCTGAGTAATATTCCATTGTATATATGTGCCACATCATCTTTATCCACTCATCCGATGATGGACATTTAGGTTGCTTCCATGTCCTGGCTATTGTCAATACAGCTGCAATGAATATTGTGGTACATGACTCTTTTTGAATTATGGTTTTCTCAGGTCATATGCTCAGAAGTGGGATTGCTGGGTCGTATGATAGTTCTATTTTTAGTTTTCAAAGGAACCTCCAAACTGCTCTCCATAGTGGCTGTATCAATTTACATTCCCACCAACAGTGCAGGAGTGTTCCCTTTTCTCCACACCCTCTCCAGCATTTATTGTTTCTAGAGTTTTTGATGATGGCCATTCTGACTGGTGTGAGATGATATCTCATTGTAGTTTTGATTTGCATTTCTCTAATGATTAATGATGTTGAGCATTCTTTCATGTGTTTGTTGGCAATCTGTATATCTTCATTGGAAAAATGTCTATTTAGGTCTTCTGCCCATTTTTGGATTGGGTTGTTTGTTTTTTTGTTATTGAGCTGCATGTGTTGCTTGTAAATTTTGGAGATTAATCCTTTGTCAGTTGCTTCATTTGCAAATATTTTCTCCCATTCTGAGGGTTGTCTTTTGATCTTGTTTATGGTTTCCTTCGCTGTGCAAAAGCTTTTACGTTTATTTTTGTTTTTTTAATTTGTTTATTTTTGTTTTTGTTTATTTTTGTTTTCTTTTTCCATTTCCCTAGGAGCTGGGTCAAAAAGGATCTTGCTGTGATTTATGTCATAGAGTGTTCTGCCTATGTTTCCCTCTAAGAGTTTGATAGTTTCTGGCCTTACATTTAGGTCTTTAATCCATTTTGAGTTTATTTTTGTGTATGGTGTTAGGGAGTGAACTAATTTCATACTTTTACATGTACCTGTCCAGTTTTCCCACCACCACTTATTGAAGAGGCTGTCTTTTCTCCACTGTATATGCTTCCCTCCTTTATCAAAGATAAGGTGACCATATGTGCGTGGGTCTATCTCTGGGCTTTCTATCCTGTTCCATTGATCTGTTTCTGTTTTTGTGCCAGTACCATACTGTCTTGATTACTGTAGCTTTGTAGTATAGTCTGAAGTCAGAGAGCATGATTCCTCCAGCTCCGTTTTTCATTCTCAAGATTCCTTTGGCTATTTGGGGTCTTTTGTGTTTCCATACAAATTGTGAAATTTTTTGTTCTACTTCTGTGAAAAATGCCAGTGGTAGTTTGATAGGGATTGCATTGAATCTGTAGATTGCTTTGGGTAGTAGAGTCATTTTCACAAAGTTGATTCTTCCAATCCGAGAACATGGTATATCTCTCCATCTATTTGTATCATCTTTAATTTCTTTCATCAGTGTCTTATAATTTTCTGCATACAGGTTTTTTGTCTCCTTAGGTAGGTTTATTCCTAGATATTTTACTCTTTTTGTTGCAATGGTAAATCGGAGGGTTTTCTTAATTTCACTTTCAGATTTTTCATCATTAGTGTATAGAAATGCAAGAGATTTCTGTGCATTAATTTTGTATCCTGCTACTTTACCAAATTCATTGATTAGCTCTAGTATTTTCCTGGTAGCATCTTTAGGATTCTCTATGTATAGTATCATGTCATCTGCAAAGAGTGACAGCTTTAATTCTTCTTTTCCAATTTGGATTCCTTTTATTTCTTTTTCTTCTCTGATTGCTGTGGCTAACACTTCCAAAACTATGTTGAATAATAGTGGTGAGAGTGGGCAACCTTGTCTTGATCCTGATCTTAGTGGAAATGGTTTCAGTTTTTCACCATTGAGAACGATGTTGGCTGTGGGTTTGTCATATATGGCTTTTATTATGTTGAGGAAATTTCTCTCTATGCCTACTTTCTGCAGGGCTCTTACCATAAATGGGTGTTGAATTTTGTTGAAAGATTTCTCTGCATCTATTGAGATGATCATATGTTTTTTTCTCCTTCAATTTGTTAATATGATGTATCACGTTGATTGATGTGCGTATATTGAAGAATCCTTGCATTCCTGGGATAAACCCCACTTCATCATGGTGTATGATCCTTTTAGTGTGCTGTTGGATTCTGTTTGCTAGTATTTTGTTGAGGATTTTTGCATCTATGTTCATCAGTGATATTGGCCTGTAGTTTTCTTTCTTTGTGACATCTTTATCTGGTTTTGGTATCAGGGCGATGGTGGCCTCCTAGAGGAGTTGGGGAGTGTTCCTCCCTCTGCAATATTTTGGAAGAGTTTGAGAAGGATAGGTGTTAGCTCTTCTCTAAATGTTTGATAGAATTCACCTGTGAAGCCATCTGGTCCTGGGCTTTTGTTTGTTGGAAGATTTTTAATCACAGTTTCAATTTCAGTGCTTGTGATTGGTCTGTTCATATTTTCTATTTCTTCCTGGTCCAGTCTCGGCAGGTTGTGCATTTCTAAGAATTTGTCCATTTCTTCCAGGTTGTCCATTTTATTGGCATAGAGTTGCTTGTAGTAATCTCTCATGATCCTTTGTATTTCTGCAGTGTCAGTTGTTACTTCTCCTTTTTCATTTCTAATTCTATTGATTTGAGTCGTCTCCCTTTTTTTCTTGATGAGTCTGGCTAATGGTTTATCAATTTTGTTTATCTTCTCAAGAACCAGCTTTTAGTTTTATTGATCTTTGCTATTGTTTCCTTCATTTCTTTTTCATTTATTTCTGATCTGATCTTTATGATTTCTTTCCTTCTGCTAACTTTGGAGTTTCTTTGTTCTTCTTTCTGTAATTGCTTTAGGTGCAAGGTTAGGTTGTTTATTCGAGATGTCTCCTGTTTCTTGAGGTAGGCTTGTATTGCTATAACCTTCCCTCTTAGAACTGCTTTTGCTGCATCCCATAGGTTTTGGGTTGTTGTGTCTCCATTGTCATTTGTTTTTAGGTATTTTTAGATTTCCCCTTTGATTTCTTCAGTGATCACTTCGTTATTAAGTAGTGTATTGTGTAGCCTCCATGTGTTTGTATTTTTTACAGATCTTTTCCTGTAAATGATATCTAGTCTCATAGCGTTGTGGTCGGAAAAGATACTTGATATGATTTCAATTTTCTTAAATTTACCAAGGCTTGATTTGTGACCCAAGATATGATCTATCCTGGAGAATGTTCCATGAGCACTTGAGAAAAAGTGTATTCTGTTGTTTTTGGATGGAATGTTCTATAAATATCAATTAAGTCCATCTTGTTTAATGTATCATTTAAAGCTTGTGTTTCCTTATTTATTTTCATTTTGGATGATCTGTCCATTGCTGAAAGTGGGGTGTTAAAATCCCCTACTGTGATTGTGTTACTGTCGATTTCCCTTTTTATGGCTGTTAGTATTTGCCTTATGTATTGAGGTGCTCCTATGTTGGGTGCATAAATATTTACAATTGTTATACCTTATTCTTGAATCGATCCGTTGATCATTATATAGTGTCCTTCTTTGTCTCTTATAATAGTCTTTATTTTAAAGTCTATTTTGTCTGATATGAGAATTGCTACTCCAGCTTTCTTTTGATTTCCATTTGCATGGAATATCTTTTTCCATCCCCTCAATTTTAGTCTGTATGTGTCCCTAGGTCTGAAGTGAGTCTCTTGTAGACAGCATATATACAGGTCTTATTTTTGTACCCATTCAGCCAGTCTGTGACTTTTTGTGGGAGCATTTAATCCATTTACATTTAAGGTAATTATCAATATGTATGTTCCTATTCCCATTTTCTTAAATGTTTTGGGTTTGTTATTGTAGGTGTTTTCCTTCTCTTGTGTTTCTTGCCTAGAGAAGTTCCTTTAGCATTTGTTGTAAAGCTGGTTTGGTGGTGCTGAACTCTCTCAGCTTTTGCTTGTCTGTAAAAGATTTTAATTTCTCCATCAAATCTGAATGAGATCCTTGCTGGGTAGAGTAATCTTGGTTGCAGGATTTTTCTCCTTCATCACTTTAAATATGTCCTGCCACTTCCTTGTGGCTTGCAGAGTTTCTCCTGAAAGATCAGCTGTTAACCTTATGGGGATTCCCTTGTGTGTTATTTGGTTTTTTTCCCTTGCTGCTTTTAATATGTTTTCTTTATATTTAATTTTTGATAGCTTGATTAATATGTGTCTTGGCGTATTTGTCCTTGGATTTATCCTGTATGGGACTCTCTGTGATTCCAGGAGTTGATTAACTTTTCCTTTCCAATATAAGGGAGGTTTTTAACTATAATGTCTTCAAATATTTTCTCAGTCCCTTTCTTTTTCTCTTCTTCTTCTGGGACCCCTAGAATTCGAATGTTGGTGCATTTAATGTTGTCCCAGAGGTCTCTGAGACTGTCCTCAGTTCTTTTCATTCTTTTTTCTTTATTCTGCTCTGCAGTACTTATTTCCACTATTTTATCTTCCAGGTCACTTACCCGTTCTTCTGCCTCAGTTATTCTGCTATTGATCCTGTCTAGAGTATTTTGAACTTCATTTATTGTTTTTCATCATTGCTTGTTTACTCTTTAGTTGTTCTAAGTCCTTGTTAAATGTTTCTTGCATTTTGTCTATTCTATTTCCAAGATTTTGGATCATCTTTACTATCAGTATTCTGAATTCTTTTTCAGGTAGACTGCCTACTTCCTCTTCATTTGTTAGGTCTGGTGTGTTTTTGCCTTGCTCCTTCATCTGCTGTGTGTTTTTCTTTCTTCTCATTTTGTTTATCTTACTGTGTTTGGGGTCTCCTTTTCGCAGGCTGCAGGTTCGTAATTCCCGTTGTTTTTGGTATCTGTTCCCAGTGGCTAAGGTTGTTTCAGTTCGTTGTGTAGGCTTCCTGGTGGAGGGGACTAGTGCCTGTGTTCTGCTGGATGATGCTGGATCTTGTCTTTTTGGTGAGCAGGTTCACGTCTGGTGGCGTGTTTTGGGGTGTCTGTGGCCTTATTATGATGTTAAGCAGCCTCTCTGTTAATGGATGGGGCTGTGTTCCTGTCTTGCTAGTTGTTTGGCATAGGGTGTCCAGCACTAAACTTGCTGGTCGTTGAGTGAAGCTGGGTCTTCGTGTTGAGATGGAGATCCCTGGGAGATTTTCGTCATTTGGTATTACGTGTAGTTGGGAGGTGTCTTGTGGTCCAGTGTCCTGAAGTTGGCTCTCCCACCTCTGAGGCACAGCCCTGATGCCTGGCTGGAGCACCAAGAATCTTTCTTCCACACAGCTCAGAATAAAAGGGAGAAAAAATAGAAAGAAAAAAAAGAAAGAGGATAAAATAAAATAAAGATAAAATAAAGTTATTAAAATAAAAAATAATTATTAAGAAAAAAAGAAAAAAAAATTTTAAGTAAAAAAAAAAATAAAAAACAATGCACGGACAGAACCCTAGGACAAATGGTGAAAGCAAAGCTATACAGACACAATCTCACCCAGAAGCATACACATACACACTCACAAAAAGAGGAAAAGGTGAAAAAATAATATATCTTGCTCCCAAAGTCCACCTCCTCAATTTGGGATGGTTCAATGTCTATTCAGGTATTCCTCAGATACAGGTACATCAAGTTGTTTGTGGAGCTTTAATCCGCTGCTTCTGAGGCTGCTGGGAGAAATTTCCCTTTCTCTTGTTTGTTCGCACAGCTCCCGGGTTTCAGCTTTGGATTTGGACCCGCCTCTGCTTGTAGGTCGCCTGAGGGTGTCTGTTCTTCGCTCACACAGGACGGGGTTAAAGGAGCAGCTGCTTCGGGGGCTCTGGCTCACTCAGGCCAGGGTGAGGGAAGGGTATGGATATGGGGCGAGCCTGCGGCAGCAAGAGGCCAGCGTGACATTGCAGCAGCCTGAGGAGCACCGTGCATTCTCCCGGGGAAGTTGTCCCTGGATCACGGGACCCTGGCAGTGGTGGGCTGCACAGGCTCCCAGGAGGGGTGGTGTGGATAGTGACCTGTGCTTGCATACAGGCTTCTTGGTGGCTGCAGCAGCAGCCTTAGCATTTCATGCCCATCTCTGGGGTCCGCACTGATAGCCGCGGCTCGCGCCCATCTCTGGAGCTCGTTTAGGCGGTGCTCTGAGTCCCCTCTCCTCGCGCACCAGGAAACAAAGAGGCACGAAAAAATCTCTTGCCTGTTCGGCAGCTCCAGACCTTTTCCTGGACTCCCTCCTGGCTAGCTGTGGTGCACTAACCCCTTCAGGCTGTGTTCACGCGGCCAACCTCAGTCCTCTCCCTGCGATCCGACCGAAGCCGGAGCCTCAGCTCCCAGCCCCGTCCGCCCTGGCGGGTGAGCAGACAAGCCTCTTGGGCTGGTGAGTGCTGGTCGGCACCGCTCCTCTGTGCGGGTATCTCTCCGCTTTGCTCTCCGCCCCCTTGTTGCTGCCGCTCTCCTCCGTGGCTCTGAAGCTTCCCCCTCTGCCACTTGCAGTCTCCACCCGCAAAGGGGCTTCCTAGTGTGTGGAAACGTTTCCTCCTTCACAGCTCCCTCCCACTGGTGCAGGTACCATCCCTATTCTTTTGTCTCTGTTGTTTCTTTTTTCTTTTGCCCTACCCAGGTACGTGGGGAGTTTCTTGCCTTTTGGGAGGTCTGACGTCTTCTGCCAGCGTTCAGTGGGTGTTCTGTAGGAGCAGTTCCACGTGTAGATGTATTTCTGATGTATCTGTGTTGAGGAAGGTGATCTCCGCGTCTTACTCTTCCACCATCTTCTCCTCCTATTTTTTTTTTTAATGTTAGTAAGAGCTCTTTTTTTAAAAAAATAAATTTATTTATTTATTTATTTTTGGCTGAGTTGGGTCTTCGTTGCTGTGTGTGGGCTTTCTCTGGTTGCAGCGAGCAGGGGCTACTCTTCATTATGGTGCACAGGCTTCTCATTGTGGTGGATTCTCTTGTTGTGGAGTACAGGCTCTAGGCACGTGGGTTTCAGTAGTTGTGGCATGTGGGCTCAGTAGTTGTGGCTTGTGGGCTCTAGAGCACAGGCTCAGGAGTTGTAGTGCAAGGGCTTATTTGGTCCACGTCATGTGGGATCTTCCTGGACCAGGGCTTGAACCTGTGTCCCCTGCATTGGCAGGTGGATTCTTAACCACTGCACCACCAGGAAAGCCTCAGGGGTGATTACTATTAAGAAGACATCTGATTTCTGAAAATAAAACAACTCATAAGCAGCTCAAATGCATCTAAAATGTACACTCAGAGATTCATAGTTAAAAACAACAAATCTGTGTCTAATTGTGTAGTTACTTGACCTCAATCTGGAATTTTCAGTTTCCTTTGCTTGACCATCAACATTAAGATGGCCCTTGGGGGCTTCCCTGGTGGCGCAGTGGTTGAGAATCTGCCTGCTAATGCAGGGGACACGGGTTCGAGCCCTGGTCTGGGAAGATCCCACATGCCACGGAGCAGCTGGGCCCGTGAGCCACAATTGCTGAGCCTGCGCGTCTGGAGCCTGTGCCCCGCGACGGGAGGGGCCGCGATAGAGAAAGGCCCGCGCACCGCGATGAAGAGCGGTCCCCGCACCGCGATGAAGAGTGGCCCCCGCTTGCCGCAACTGGAGAAAGCCCTCGCACGAACCGAAGACCCAACACAGCCAAAAATAAAATAAATAAATAAATAAAAAATCAAGTAAAAAAAAAAAAAAAAAGATGGCCCTTGGGACAGTTCAGTACAATGAAAATTAATGATATAGGCATTTTACTGAAGTTTTGCTATGGTAAAATGTTTTAATAACTTGGAGGCTATGCCCCTGCTCTTTTAGTCCAATATGAAAGAAATTTAGTCAAGTGAGAGGTCAGTAAGCAATCAGCTGAGGTTTGAAAGAGAAAAGGAAGCAGTGCATAGCCATGACAATGATCATGAGAACAGAATGTTGGAACTAGAAGAGATTGTTTGAATGATATGGGGTCATATCCCGACTCTATAGCTTCCTCGCCTTGTGACTTTGGGCAAATTCTTTGACCTCACTATGCATCATCTGTAGACTGGAAATAATAAGACCCATTTTTAAGAATATGGTGAGCTTTGGGGGTAATGTAGTTAGACACCTGACACCTGGTACATTGTAGATACTCCTGAATGATAATTTGCTTTCATTAATGCAGGCTGGATTAGTTTTCAGGCAGGCATACTTGAACATAGTAAAATCACAGCGCAACATGAGAGAGTTAATGTTGCTATAGAACAGCGGTCGGTAAAGTATGGTGGGTGGCCCAAATTCAGCCCACTGCCTGTTCATTAGGGTTTTTTTTTTAGTTTTTTCTTTTTTTTTAATTTATTTATTTACTTTTTGGCTGCGTTGTGTCTTTGTTGCTGCATGTGGGCTTTCTCTAGTTGCAGGGAGTGGGGGTTACTCTTTATTGCAGTGCATGGGCTCCTCATTGTGGTGGCTCCTCTTGTTGCAAAGTGTGGGCCCTAGAGCATGCAGAGTTCAGTAGTTGCGGTGTGTGGGCTCAGTAGTTGTGGCTTGCAGGCTCTAGAGCACATGCTCGGTAGTTGTAGTGCATGGGCTTAGTTGCTCTGTGGCATGTGGTATCTTCCTGAACCAGGGCTTGAACCTGTGTCCCCTGTATTAGCAGGCAGATTCTTAACCACTGTTCCAGCAGGGAAGTCCCCCACTGCCTGTTTTTGTGAATAAAGTTTTATTGGAACATTGCCATGCTCATTCATTTACGTATTGTCTATGGCTGTTTTCATGCTGCAAAGGCAAATGTGCATAGTTGGGACAGAGACCATACAACATGCAAGTCTAAACTATTCACCATCTGACCTTTATAGGAAATGTTTACCAACCTCTCCTTCAGAGAGAGATTCAACTGCTTATACAGCACCCCATCAAACTAGCATCATGGCAATATTAAAAAATACAGCTTATAATGATCATGATTACATATATGAAGAGCACCAGTGTGAGAATCAGTTCCAACACACCGTCATGAATACTTTCTCAGGAAAGGGAGGAGAAAGAACACTTTGTCAGTTTGAAAGTTCCAAAGTGATTACATTCATATCTCTACTTGTTAGATTAATCACCAACTAGCTGCTAATGTAATAAATGTGATTTAGGAGTTAAAAAGCCTATCTCTCCACAAAGTGAATTGCATTAACAGTAGACAAATAAGTTATTTCTTGCAAACCTCATCTATTTTATATGCGGCTCTCATGAAGCCTACTTCTCAGATTTCAAGGACTCTGGATTTCCGTCCTGAATAGATAGCTGCTGGTTTCCTGGACAGCATTGGAAAGGGGAGTTAAAAATGACAGAAAATGACAGAAAAGGGACATTATCTGTCATTGTGGTTTGCAAAAGTACTATTATATTCCACAGTAGCAGTTCTCAAACTTTTTGGTCTCAGGACCCTTTTACACTCTTAAAAATTATTGAGGACACCAAGGAGCTTTTGTTTATGTGGATTATATCTGTCAATATTTTACCATATTATAAATTAAAACTGAGAATTTTAAAAAATATTCATTTGTTATATCATTTTAAAAGTAATAAAGATAAACCTATGACATCATAATAAAAAATAACATCTTAATGGGATATAATTATATTTTCCAAATGTATAAAATTGTCAGGAGAATGATATTATTTTACATCTTTGTAAATCAATTTAATGACTAGATCAATAGAAAGCAGCAGGATTCTCATATCTGCTGTTGCATTCAATCTGTTGTGATACTAGGCATCATGTAGCTTCTGGAAAACCACCGTACACATGTGACAGAATGAGAGTGAAGGAAGAAAATAATGTCCTAGTATTACCATGAAAATGGTTTTGACCTCATGCATTCTTCCGAAAGGGTCTTGGGAACTGGGACCACACCTTGAGGACTGCTGCCTTGTAGCATACGTACCCTCACCTTCCTCTTCTCTGGCTCCCCACTTCCCCGAAATACACGGGAACATAACCAAGTTCTCCACAGCCCAAGACCAATCCAACTTGTATTCATTAACCCTCTGCCCTGAAGAAGATTTAGATTGTAGTTAGGCAAACTGATTGAGTCCCTCTCTGTTACTGATTATCTGTGAGTGTGTGTGTGTGTGTCCTTTGGTAAGTCATTTCACATCTCTGAACCTCGATGTCCTCATACGTAAAAGAGGGCAATTGTATTAGGCAGAGCTTTCTACCAGAGGTATGTGGATACCTGGAGGTTACCAGAGTTACTGCAAGGGCACTGGGGTTCCAGATCTCCATAACTATTGTCTGAATTGGATATAGTGTATATTCCCCACATATTCATACTGCAATTTTTCAAATGTATATAGAAATTAGTTGCTCTCATGATACTAATTAGCAAAATGTTTTAAATTGAAAGATTTGTTTATTTCAGTGGCTTTTAGTCATGGTCTATTTTCTCAATTAATATAAGATTAACTGTTAACATGCAGGTAGCTACACCCTCATTTAGTGCTAAAGGCTAGAAGGAGGTCGTCCTTGAGAACCTCTGGGAACGCTTTTACCAGCTATGACGTGAAATAATTGTCCTCTATTATTCTGATTCTATCACAAAAATACTGTGGCGGGTTGCATTTTCCACTACAATGTCCACTGTCCACACGCTTTTCTACATTATGACTCCCCAATCAAGGCATGGAGTCGCTCTCCTCCCCTCGACTCTGGGCTGCCTTATGACTCACTTGCATGACTTTGAAGCCTAGGTCAGAAAAGGTCACACAGCTTTTGCCTGCTTCTCTTGGGGTGTTCTCTTGGGAAAAGCCAGCCACAATGTAGAAAGTGTGACAAACCTAAGACCACCATGAAGGCAGTCTAGCTGACTGAGCTGGTGGAGCCCAGCCTTCCAGCCGTCCCATGTGCCAGGCATGTGAGTAAAGCTCCTCCACCAGCTGAGTATAACTGAAGAATTGCCCAGTTGAAACCTGCCTGAATTTCTAACCTCAAAATTATGACATATAATAAAGTAGTTGTTAGTATAAGTTGTCCAGTTTTGAGGTGGTTTGTGATGCAGAAATAGATAACCGGGCAGCAGTGTCTTTGTGTAAGTCATCCGGCCTTGCTGAGCCTCTGTTTCCTGAAGAGGTTGTGTGAGATGATCTTCATGGTACCATCTTGCTCCTCAACTCTACAACTTTACTGTCTCTCCACTTGAGACCATTCACTCCCCAGTCCACTGGAGCAATGGCCTCTGCTTTTGTCTGAACAGGGCCTGCTCCCCTCTGGGTGACTGAGTCTGGGAAAGATACCACCATATTATGGAGGACCTGGCATCTCCAGCTCTGTGGTATTGGGGTCTCAGCAATGAGCAATTGAGGGCCCTGGACAATCAGCACAGCTGAGGGTGGGAACGGCCATCAAGAACCACGGTAAGTGCTGCATGGGGCTCTTTCAGTTCTGTTAGCAAGCAAGCGCTCATTTGAATGAAGGGAAACTGCTCAAACACCTTAGAGCCAATGGACCCACTAACAAACCCCCATGGCCCCTTGCATTATAACATAAGTCAGCTAGAGGACATGACTAAGTGGAAAGAAGCCATTATAAGCCATTAAGTGAGTAACTTAAAACTGCAACACACTGACCCAATGGCTTATAATTGTCACCAGGAAAGATGCTACAAAGCAGTCTGGTGAGTTATTCTGAAACTTGAAGATGACGGGAGAGAAAGAGCACGATGATCACAGGAAGTGAGGGATAAGAGCTTACACCCCACAGACATCAACGCACTCTACAGTTCCCAGCACCTCGCTCATCTAATGTCAAAAGGTAGCAGTTTGTGAAAGTGTTACACAATCTACTCAGGACAAAAAAATCCAAATATAATTCCTTCTTAAGAACAAAGTCTTTCCTAATGTCCCCAGGCAGAATGGATTACCCTTTTCAGGATTTTCTGATTGTGTATCATCCTCTTATGGCTCTAGTATCATTATAGCACTTGTGATTTAAATTGATGTGTCACTTAGATGGTGAATTCCAGGTTGTGGGTGTAAGGGTAGTTCAGAGTGTGCCCTTTTCCCGCCAACTGATGCATAACAAGCATACAACAAAGGTTTGGTAAATGAATGATGAACGAGTGGATAAATGAACAAATAAGAGAGTGAATTAATGAATGCATAGATGGACTGAGTACTTTTTGTAGGTGAAAATGAACTATGCCAGGATATAAACTGCTGCTTAAGACTATGGGGAATTGCTTGAGTGCTTTACCCTTTCCAGCCTAATGCCTGTAAGCGATTGTTTGAAAAAGCAGTCCCACATCCCCGTATCGCCTCTTCCTTAGTTGTACCCTTGGAAAATGGAGTCCTTTGTGAATACATTTATGGATATGATGTGCTTTTTGACTCAAGGATATGGTTGGAGGGAAATAATAAATATATGGTGAAGTTGGAGAGGAAACTTTTTTTTAAAGGGATGGTGACTGTAGAACTTTTTCTGTATACACAAGACTAATACGGCCTGTGATGGGGAGGAAGTTGTGAGATATAACAGAAAGAGTACAGATGGGAGTCAGACTGACATGGGACTGAGTCCTCAGTTTTACCACCAACTAGCAGGGTATGGTGGCTATGAGCATGTGCTTTGCAGACCTCCTACTCCAGGGAGTGTAACCTACCATGGGCCCCAGCTGCTGTGCTCGGAAATCCAACCCTGCCCTCACTCTGAGGCCAGGCTGCCTGTGGGCTGCTCCCAGCCAGTGCTGTGTGTGTAGGGGCTATAAAGGCACTCATGGGAGACACAGGACTCTCTTGCTGGCCAATTTTGGCTCTAGGACTCCTTGATGGCTTTGTGGAACCTTCCTTAGACTACATGGCATTGCAGGAGCTGCCACTTCTCTCCTGCTCTCCTTTACTTATATTCAGACTTACTTTGTGGTCTGTCAGCTCTCCCAGTTTTCCTACCAATGTTCCCTACACAGGCATTTCTTCTAATAAAATTCTTGCATTGTTAACCCTGTCTTGTTGTCTGTTTCTTGGACTATCTGGATAACACATGGACTGACCTTAGACAATTACTTCATCTTTGAATCTGTTTCTTCATCAAGGTCCAAACAGGGTTAGTAATACCTGTTACAAGGGTGCTATACGAATGATTAACTGTGATCATACTTGAAAGGTTCTTAACCACGTACCTGGCAAATATAGATGCTTAATAAATGTAACTTTTCTTCCCTTTCACATCTCTTTTCCTTTGAAAAGTTCCCAGAACTGGGGTTAAATTGCATTTACTTATGCACATATGACCTGTGGCATTTGGGAAGAAATGAAGTCTTAGTGTAATAAAATGGTGGTCCTGTTTTAATTATAGTCCCTCCCACTTCTCATTAACTGCTTCTCAATTTGGGGGAAGCCTAACTTTGCAGACCTCTCTGAAATCTTTGATGTGTTTAATAATGTGAGTTGAAAGGGAAAAAATAGCTGTGAGGGAGAATCTTATTAAGCTTTGTGTGCTAGTTTTATTACTACCTTCAATAAAGCGGATGCCAAACACTTTACCTTGTCATCCAGTTTCCGTGCGTTGAAGGCAAGTTCAACGTAGTCATCATTGCCAGATAATTCCTCAGCAATCACCTAAAGGAAAAAGGAGACATCAGGTGCAGTGGCAGTTCGACAACTAAGCCCAGGAATTCATGAACAATTTAGCTCATGTCTGATCCAAAAAATCAACAAAGACTGACATTTGGCATGGAGTTTCCCACAACCCAGTGAAGATGGCACAGCATCTCCAGGTGTACAGGGAACTCCCTAGAACAGACCACAGAAGATAACTAGATCTCATCTGTGCTGAGCATGAAAACATGAGATATGGGGTGTAAGCTAAGGGAAGAGGTTTTGGGGGAGCAATTAGGAAGAGCTTCTTCCTTCAAAGGTCACACAGCACTGAATGGCACGTCTATAAATAATTATATACATTTTCTTCTTTGGGAACTGACAAAAAAGGAGGAGCAGGCAGCAATATTTCTTCACTGTTTTGAATTACACCAACAAGGGGTGGGGAATAAACTGGTCTCTACATCCCTTCCAGACCAATGGTTAAAAGGTCACCAAAGAAATGTTTTAATTCCAATGTTTCAAAAAAGACTGTCCCTGGGCTTTGAGAGAGAGTGAGCGAGAGAGAGAGAGACAGAGAGAGAATAAGGAAATAAACCCTTAAATCGCAAGAAGACAGAATTCCTGACAAAGACTTTGACATAAGTGAAGAGATAATAACCTAACACCCTTTTTCATAAAAGATCACTTCCCAATATTGAATAGTGACTCTCAAAACTTTGAAACAAAAACTGGTGGAAAAAGAAGCAAGGAGACCGGCCTGAGGAGCAGGGGTGGGAGCTTCGAGACTAAGGCAGCGTGAAAGCCGTGTGGAGGACAGGCTCTTGGTGCTCCAGCCAGGCGTCAGGGCTGTGCCACTGAGGTGGGAGAGCCAAGTTCAGGACACTGGTCCACAAGAGACCTCCCAGCTCCACGAAATATCAAACGGTGAAAATCTCCCAGAGATCTCCATCTCAGTGCCAAGACCAGCTCCACTCAATAACCAGCAAACTACAGTGCAGGACACCCTATGCCAAACAACTAGCAAGACAGGAACACAACCCCATCCATTAGCACAGACGCTGCCTAAAATCATAATAAGGCCACAGACACCCCAAACACCCTACCACACGTGAACTTGCCCACCAGAAAGACAAGATCCAGCCTCATCCAGCAGAACACAGGCACTAGTCCCCTCCACCAGGAAGCATACACAACCCAAAGAACCAAACTTAGCCACTGGGTACAGACACCAAAAACAACGGAAACTACGAACATGCAGCCTGCAAATAGGAGACCCACAAAACAGTAAGTTAAGAAAAATGAGAAGACAGAGAAACAAACAGCAGATGAAGGAGCAAGGCAAAAACCCACCAGACCTAACAAATGAAGAGGAAATAGGCAGTCTACCTGAAGAAAAATACAGAATAATGATAATAAAGATGATCCAAAATCTTGAAAATAGAATGGAGAAAATAAAAGAAATGTTTAACAAGGACCTAGAAGAACTAAAGAGCAAACAAAAAGTGATGAACAACACAATAAATGAAATTAAAATTCTCTAGAAGGGATCAATAAAAGAATAACTGAGGCAGAAGAACGGAAAACTGACCTGGAAGATAGAATAGTGGAAATAACTACTGCAGAACAGAATAAAGAAAAAAGAATGAAAAGAATTGAGGACAGTCTCACAGACCACTGGGACAACATTAAATGCACCAGCATTCGAATTATAGGGGTCACAGAAGAAGAAGAGAAAAACAAAGGGACTGAGAAAATATTTGAAGATATTATAGTTGAAAACTTCCTTAATATGGGAAAGGAAATAGTTAATCAAGTCCTAGAAGCACAGAGAGTCCCATACAGGATAAATCCAAGGAGAAACACACGAACACACATATTAATCAAACTATCAAAAATTAAATACAAAGAACAAATATTAAAAGCAGCAAGGGAAAAACAAGTAACACATAAGGGAATCCCCATAAGGTTAACAGCTGATCTTTCAGCAGCAACTCTGCAAGCCAGAAGGGAGTGGCAGGACATATTTAAAGTGATGAAAGGGAAAAAACTACAACCAAGATTACTCTACCCAGCAAGGATCTCATTCAGATTCAATGGAGAAATTAAAAGATTTACAGACAAGCAAAAGCTAAGAGAATTCATCACCACTAAACTAGCTTTACAACAAACTCTAAAGGAACTTCTCTAGGCAGGAAACACAAGCGAAGGAAAAGACCTATAATTACCTTAAATATAAATGGATTAAATGCTCCAACCAAAGGAGATAGACTGCCTGAATGGATACAAAAAGAAGACCCTTATATATGCTGTCTACAAGAGACCCACTTCAGACCTAGGGACATATACAGACTGAAAGTGAGGGGATGGAAAAAGATATTCAATGCAAATGGAAATCAAAAGAAAGCTGGAGCAGCAATTCTCATATCAGAAAAATAGACGTTAAAACAGAGACTATTACAAGAGACAAAGAAGGACACTACAGAATGACCAAGGGATAATACAAGAAGAAGATATAACAATTGTAAATATTTATGCACACAACATGGGAACACCTCAATACATAAGGCAAATACTAACAGCCATAAAAGAGGAAATCGACAGTAACACAATCATATTAGGGGACTTTAACACCCCACTTTCACCAATGGACAGATCATCCAAAATGAAAAGAAATAAGGAAACACAAGCTTTAAATGATACATTAAAGAAGATGGACTTAACTGATATTTAAAGGACATTCCACCCAAAAACAACAGAATACACATTTTTCTCAAGTTCTCATGGAACATTCTCCAGGATAGATCATATCTTGGGTAACAAATCAAGCCTTGGTAAATTTAAGAAAATTGAAATCATATCAAGTATCTTTTCCGACCACAACGCTATGAGAATAGATATCAATTACAGGAAAAAATCTGTAAGAAATACAAACACATGGAGGCTAAACAACACACTACTTAATAACAAAGAGATCACTGAGAAATCAAAGAGGAAATCAAAAAATACCTAGAAACAAATGACAAGGAAAACACAACGACCGAAAACCTATGGGATACAGCAAGCAGTTCTAAGAGGGAAGTTTACAGCAATACAATCCTACCTTAAGAAACAAGAAACATCTCAAATAAACAATCTAACCTTACAGCTAAAGCAATTAGGAGAGAAGAACAAAAAATCCCCAGGGTAACAGAAGGAAAGAAATCATAAAGATCAGACCAGAAATAAATGAAAAAGCAATGAAGGGAATGATAGCAAAGATCAATAAAACTAAAAGCTGGTTCTTTGAGAAGATAAAAAAAATTGATAAACCATTAGCCAGACTTATCAAGAAAAAAAGGGAGAAGACTCAAATCAATAGAATTAGGAATGAAAAAGGAGAAGTAACAACTGACACTGCAGAAATACAAAGGATCATGAGAGATTACTACAAGCAACTCTATGCCAATAAAATGGACAACCTGGAAGAAATGGACAAATTCTTAGAAATGCACAACCTGCCGAGACTGAACCAGGAAGAAATAGAAAATATGAACAGACCAATCACAAGCACTGAAATTGAAACTGTGATTAAAAATCTTCCAACAAACAAAAGCCCAGGACCAGATGGCTTTATAGGTGAATTTTATCAAACATTTAGAGAAGAACTATCATCTATCCTTCTCAAACTCTTCCAAAATATTGCAGAGGGAGGAACACTCCCCCACTCATTTTACGTGGCCACCATCACCCTGATACCAAAACCAGATAAAGATGTCACAAAGAAAGAAAACTACAGGCCAATATCACTGATGAACATACATGAAAAATCCTCCACAAAATACTAGCAAACAGAATCCAACAGCAAATTAAAAAGATCATACACTATGATCAAATGGGGTTTATCCCAGAAATGCAAGGATTCTTCAATATATGCAAATCAATCAACATGATACACCATATTAACAAATTGAAGGAGAAAAACCATATGATCATCTCAATAGATGCAGAGAAAGCTTTCGACAAAATTCAACACCCATTTATGATAAAAACCCTGCAGAAAGTAGGCATAGAGGGAACTTTCCTCAACATAATAAAGGCCATATATGACAAACCCACAGCCAATATCGTTCTCAATGGTGAAAAACTGAAACCATTTCCACTAAGATCAGGAACAAGACAAGGTTGTGCATTCTCACCACTATTATTCAACATAGTTTTCAAAGTTTTAGCCACAGCAATCAGAGAGGATAAAGAAATAAAAGGAATCCAAATTGGAAAAGAAGAAGTAAAGCTGTCACTGTTTGCAGATGACATGATACTATACATAGAGAATCCTAAAGATGCTACCAGAAAACTACTAGAGCTAATCAATGAATTTGGTAAAGTAGAAGGATACAAAATTGATGCACAGAAATCTCCTGCATTCCTATACACTAATGATGAAAAATCTGAAAGTGAAATTAAGAAAACCCTCCGATTTACCATTGCAACAAAAAGAATAAAATATCTAGGAATAAACCTACCTAAGGAGACAAAAGACCTGTATGCAGAAAATTATAAGACACTGATGAAAGAAATTAAAGATGATACAAATAGATGGAGAGATGTACCATGTTCTTGGATTGGAAGAATCAACATTGTGAAAATGACGCTATTACACAAGGCAATCCACAGATTCAGTGCAATCCCTATCAAACTACCACTGCCATTTTTCACAGAACTAGAACAAAAAATGTCAAATTTGTATGGAAACACAAAAGACCCTGAATAGCCAGAGCAATCTTGAGAAAGAAAAACGGAGCTGGAGGAATCATGCTCCCTGACTTCAGACTATATTACAAAGCTACAGTTATCAAGACAGTATGGTACTGGCACAAAAACAGAAATATAGATCAATGGAACAGGATAGAAAGCCCAGAGGTAAACCCCCGCACATATGGTAACCTTATCTTTGATAAAGGAGGCCAGAATATACAGTGAAGAAAAGACAACCTCTTCAATAAGTGGTGCTGAGAAAACTGGACAGCTACATGTAAAAGAATGAATGCAGAGCTCTCCCTAACACCATACACAAAAATAAACTCAAAATGGATTAAAGAGTTAAATGTAAGGTCAGACACTATAAAACTCTTAGGAAAACATAGGCAGAACACTCTATGACATAAATCACAGCAAGATCCTTTTTGACCCACCTCCTAGAGAAATGGAAATAAAAACAAAAATAAACAAATGGGACCTAATGAAACTTAAAAGCTTTTGCACAGCAAAGGAAACCATAAACAAGACCAAAAGACAACCCTCAGAATGGGAGAAAATATTTGCAAATGAATCAATGGACAAAGGATTAATCTCCAAGATTTACAAGCAGCTCATGCAGCTCAATAACAAAAAAACAAACAACCCAATACAAAAATGGGCAGAAGACCTAAATAGATATTTCTCCAAAGAAGATATAGAGATGGCCAACAGACACATGAAAGAATGCTCAACATCATTAATCATTAGAGAAATGCAAATCAAAACTATAATGAGATATCATCTCACACCGGTCAGAATGGCCATCATCAAAAAATCTACAAACAATAAATGCTGGAGAGGATGTGGAGAAAAGGGAACCCTGTTGCACTGTTAGTGGGAATGTAAATTGATACAGCCACTATGGATAACATTATGGAGGTTCCTTAAAAAACTAAAAATAGAACTACCATATGACCCAGCAATCCCACTACTGGGCATATACCCTGAGAAAACCATAATTCAAAAAGAGTCATGTACCACAATATTCATTACAGCTGTATTGACAATAGCCAGGACATGGAAGCAACCTAAGTGTCCATCAACAGATGAATGGGTAAAGAAGATGTGGCACATATATAGAATGGAATATTACTCATACATTAAAAGGAATGAAACTGAGTTATTTGTAGTGAGGTGGATGGACCTAGAGACTGTCATACAGAGTGAAGTAAGTCAGAAAGAGAAAAGCAAATACTATATGCTAACACATATATATGGAATCTAAAAAAAAAAAAAAAGAAAAAAAATGGTCAGAAGAAACTAGGGGCAAGACAGTAATAGAGATGCAGACCTACTAGAGGATGGACTTGAGGATACGGGGAGCGGGAGTGGTAAGCTGGGATGGAGTGGGAGAGTGGCATGGACATATGTACACTACCAAGCATAAGATGGATGGCTGGTGGGAAGCAGCTGCATAGCACAGGGAGATCAGCTCGGTGCTTTGTGACTACCTAGAGGAGTGGGATAGGGAGGGTGGGAGGGACAGAGATGCAAGAGGGAGCAGATATGGGGACGTATGTGTATGTATAGCTGATTCACTTTGTTATAGAGCGGAAACTGGCACACCATCGTAAAGCAGTTATACTCCAATAAAGATGTTAAAAAAAAAAAAAGTCGGGAGAAAAACAATAATAACAACAACAAAAATATAGGGACCAATGTAGCTGCATATAGGTTAAACCACTTCTAAATCAAGTTAGGACTTCACCATGCATTCAGAGGCCATAATGTGTGGACACCCTTATCACATTTGTTATGTGGAGATACTGAGCTTTAATTCAATTTTATCTCCATTCTATCTGAGCTCAACTTTTCCATTATGAGTTGGGTTCATCTGTTCTGAGTACACATTGGTAGCCTCTGGAAATTTTTATTTTACACATAATATTAAAGCTAAAAGAGTTGTCTAAAGAGGGAAGGATCCCTCCAAACGTGTGAGCACCTGAAGAGTAGGGAACATGGGTCCAGATACATAGTGAAAACTGAAGAACTGCTTGATAAACCAGAAATCATCATATTTAGATTTTTCATGCAATTATCTTTTGTCCCGTATCATCTTAATGCCTCTTACACTCCACTTGAGCCTCTTACACTCCACTTTAACTATTTTTTGGTTACAGACACCTTTGGAAAGATGATGAAAGTTATGACCTCCATTTGCAAAGCCTAGAAAATTTTGCACATATTTTCAAGTGTTTTCCGGATGCTATGGAAGCCATTGTTCTGATCCAAGGACACAGGATTAAGAGGAGTATTTAAATATTTAAAATTAGGAAGGAGATTAAGTTTTTCTGGGCTGTGTAGAGAAAGGAAATTCCCAAGATGCCTTAGAGAAAAGTGACAAGATGAGCTTTTGTTCACCTGGGAAAGAACCGTGGCAGATCTCACAACTGGGTTCACCATCCCAAGTCTTATCTAGGATTGTGGGCTTTGGCAGTGAGCCCGTGGGTCCACGGATTTTTAGAGTACAAATGGCGTCTTTAAAGACCGTTTGAACCATTTGTTCATGATTGAACGTGGCAGTGAAGAATAAGCTCTGACATGACCGTGTCATTTTAATATTTAATATTCAAGCCAACAAACTCAGCTAAGCACTTGTGAGAATGGTCCTAACTTTCACCAGTGGAAATAAAATATTTTTGGATTTTTCCTTTAAAAAATGGCTTAACATTTTTAAAATGAATCAGTCACTTTCAAGTTAAAAAGGAATGTTGAGAGGAACTTAGGAGGTTTTCCTCCCGAGACAATCTGCCTTGCAATCAATTCAGATTCTCCTGGTACTTTTTTCTACCTATTATTATTATTATTTGTCCACACAGCTAAATGGTTAGACTATCTTTCTCAAGGGCGTTAATACAAGATGCCAAAGTTTCAAATACTGGAGTTCTACTTGAACATTTAATATTTTATTTAGAAATACTTCCAGTATTGCCTTATAGAACATTCTGCAATGACAGAAATGTTCTGTAATATGCACCGTTCAATATAGCATCGGCCAGCCGCTTGGAACTACTGAGCACTTGATACGTGGATAGCGGAAGGAATGACTATTTGCTTTTATTTAATTTTAAATAATTTTAAGCTCAAATAATCACATGGCTGCCAAATAGAACAGTACGGTTCCAGACTATTATATTAAAGAGGAGAGTTAAATGCTGGGCTCTCTCGTCCTTAGGCAACAGACCAAACCTTGGACTAAATGCTATTAGAGCATTTTTTTTTTTTTTTCCTCAAGAAACTGAGAAACAGGGACAGGTAGCTTTTTTTCACCGGGGGTGGGGGCGGGGGGGTGATAGGTAGCTCTGATGATTTGAAAACTCCAGACAATTCTGTATTCTTACTGTGCTCAATAACTCCATCTTTGTCCCCTGCTAAAACCTACATTTAATTACAGAAGTGGTTAGTTGAAGTGAACGGCCTTACTTTCAAATCCTTTTTCCTACAATGGAAAGGTCAAAATTGTATTTTCAGGAAGGATAAAGATGGAAAAAAGAAAGGGCAACTGGGACAGTTGAGCAGTTGTGGGTTCAACTCCCAACATCCAGAGGGTCAGCTTCCCACGTGGCTGGGTCGGACCAGCCAGCTCCATCTGGGATCCTGGGCAGGTGGCTGCTTAGGGAGGGCTCACCGTGATGGAGGATTTCCCTGCCGTGTTCCCGTGCTTCAGCAAGGATTTGGACAGCTTTCTCTGGGAAACAATCTGTACAAAAGGAAACACAAGGTGGAGATACTAGTCATATACTTGCAGATATACTCTTTAGTATTTCCCTTACAAAATTTTGCACTTACAACTCTCCTTGAAATTATGACATCAATGTTCATTTATTTTCCAATGTTCTTCCACAAACCTCTCCTAAATACATATCATTCCCTTCTTTCCTCTTATGGCTTGTGCTGTAAGTGTGAGTGTGTAAAGGATTACAGATAATTCAGTAATAATGGAGGTGGCTTAATCATTGTTGAGACATTTATATTAAAAGTAGACAAAACATGTTGGATATGTACATTAGCATAAAGGAGATGAAGTTTCAGAATGATCTCAAATTAACACTAAAACCTCTGTGCCGAGTGGAGGATGGGGTGAAGGGAGGAAAGAAACTCAAGGTCTAAATATACACCTCCTGTATCGATAAGCTCAAGGGTTCTATTTTTAATATATTCAATAGGAAGCAATAAAGTAAGTCATGAGGAGACTGATGCTCAGACAAGCCAAAAGGAGTAACTGAAGTCCTCTCCACTGGGAGCTATTCTCAGCAGAACCTGCCCCATCCCCTCTTGTTTTCTTTTCTGAAAGGGAAAGGTGGCAAGGCAGTGTGGCCCTGATGGGCCTGAACCCCAGGATTCCCCAGGATTCCCAGAGGAGACAAGGCTTAAAAGCCTCGAGTGAAAGCCATGCTCTGCTCTCGGCAGAGGGAGAGCCTAGTCCCCTGCTGTGGGCGGCAGCTTCTATCTGGATGGCCCCAGTGATCCCCACTTCCTGGTGTTCTTGCCATTGTGTAATTCCCTCCCCTTGAGTGTTGGGTGGATCCAGTGATTTGCTTCCAATGAACAGAATACTACAAAAGTGATGGGATATCACTTCAGGGATTAGGTTCCAAAATCACTGACTTCCTTCTTGCTCATCATCTCTCATTCTCTCTCTTAGAGCCTTTGCTCTGGGGAAAGCAGGCTGCTAGGTTGTGAACAGCCCTGTAGGAGCAGCCCACATGGCCAGGAATTGATGTCCCCACTCAACAGCCAGTGAGAACCAGAGGCCAGCCAGCAGCCACACAACAGCCTGGAGCAGGTCCTCCCACAAGGTGAGCCTTGAGATAACTGCACCTCGACAGCAGCCTTGTGAGAGACCCTGGTCCAGAGGACCCAGCCACGCTTCCCCAACTCCTGACACACAGAAGTTGTGAGACAATAAGTGTTTGTTTTCAAGCTTTCAACTTTTGCAGTAACTTTTAATGCAGCGATCGGTAAAAGTACACGTAAGAAGGGGAAGGAGATCACTGTGAAAAGTGGGGACATAAACCCATTCTATGAAATCCTTATATATTTTGTCTCTGTGTTAGAGCAATAAAAATATTAGGAGTGTGTTAATATCAAATGCAAAAAGTTCAGAGACCTTCCTTAGGCCAAGCAGATTTAAAGATCCTAATGTTCAGTCTGCAGTCATCTGAAGAAGGAGTGTTTCTATAAAGAATCACCAGGTGATGATGATGATGTTGATGATATCAATGAGAGCAATGGGAACTCCCATGTAAGTATACAGATTATGTGGGAGATGCCTTATTCATTCCAAAAATCATTATCTAGTCCCCAAAATACGACAAACTTGGTGCTAGGCACTAAGAATAGAGTGGTAAGCAAAGTCAGATGCAATAGCTGACCTCATGGAGCTTACATTTTAGTGGGGGAGATAGTAATAAACCAAATGGTCAAACAAATATAACTCATCACAAAGGAGAGATGCACTGGCCATGGTGGAGATGATGAATGGGGTGAATGAGGTGGACCACTTATGAATCTCTGGCAGCAGTACAGGTGAGAGGTAATAGTGGCTATGGAGATGGAGAGAAAAGACCGGATTTATAAGATAGTTAGGTGTAAAATAGTCAGAATTTGGAAATGGATTGAATACGGAAAGAGTGGGAGGCATCCTAAATGTATCACTGGATCAGAGAGTTATGCCCTTCAGTGAGTTAAGAGTCACAAGAAGGGGACATTAAATTGGAAGGCAAAGAACAAAGTTTGGGGCAGAAAACAGACTGGAGTAGGTTGAAGAGGAGAGAAAGAGGAAGAAAATGGACAAGAAGAAAATTCTTTCAATAAGTTTGGCTATATAGTGGGGAAGAGAGAATAGACCCTGAGGGGAAGGAGAAATTCAGTAAGGTTTTTGTCTTAGTGGTCATTTTGCTGCTAACTTTACAGCCCCACAAATTTGGTATTATTAATTTCCTTTTATAGCAGAGCAAAGTTGGACACAGAGAGTTTAAGTAACTTTCCTAAGGCCATAGAGCTAGGAGGGAATGTGGCTGGGATTTGAACATAGGTCTGACTCCAGAAACTGATCTCCAGTTACATTATGACTGGTAAGCGAACTCCTAAAACAGGTTCAGAAAATGTTCACAGCTGGATTTGTACTACATGTGTTTGCTTTTAAGCCCTAGATCTCATGTTAGTGCTTAAGCCTCAATGTGTAAGCATGGAGAAGATGGTAAAGAAATAATCAAGTTAAACCTTAAGAATGAAGTAATCTGGAGACACTGGCTTTGGTTAAGTGCAGTGTAGCATAATGATTAAGAACATAGGTTTTTTATTTATAGTTGACTATCAATAAAATGACATGAAAAAATTCAGGTGATAAAGGAATTGGCTTTCCTTTCCATAGTTAATTCTGAATCCAAACTCACCTTTCCCACCCTACTCATTAAGAATGTTCCAGTGTTTTTAGTACGATCGGCAAAATCATTATTTCCCCCACCCCAATTCTCAGATTGTCACTTGTTCTAGAAAAGCTACCATTTCCTAGAATAATGTAGACATTATTTTTTAAGTTGAGATAAACCAAAACACAGAGGAAACACAGAAGACAAACAGCAAAAGGACATTAGAAGACTTTGTGGTTTCTCTCTAGGGGTTTTTCAGTGGAGAGTGGAAGGGAAGACACATGAATAGATGACAAAACAAGGGTCACTGATAAGCAGTAGCCAGGTCAGTATCTCTCTAAAGAAAGGTAACAGATTTATTTGGGAACATTATACCCTGTTCCCAAATAAATCTGGTCTCAGAAATACTTTGGTCCACTGTCACTGCGTTTCATCCACATTGGTTACCTACCCCAATAACTCCAAGTGACCCCAACAACCTTGTCAGCCCTGAGATGATCCATGCATTGGGTTACCAGGTATTGGTAGACTGTCTTTACAGACTGTGTCTTCCAAGATCCACATTCTCTTTCTTCAAGGAAGACCAAGGATGGTACCAGGTCTCTCTTCTCACTCTTCTTTAGAAATGCCAACATTTCCATTTGTAGGGTCTGAAGAGAATGCTACCACATATCACCTCCTGCCTTTTACAAATGCTAGGAAGACAAGCAATTTCCCAGGAAATATTCCTTCTTAAGAAATGGTCATATGGGTAAACAAGTGGCTAATCAAGCAGGCATTCAAACAAACATTCTACAGCCCCAGGCCTCCAACTCAGCTCCAAAGAATGAGTAATAACTAAGGTTTCAAACCTTTCATTGTAATAATGATTGACAGTGAGTTGCCATTGGCATTGCCATTCTTAGAACTTCGGGCAAAAATAGTAGGATGCCCAGCTGAAGCAGCGATCTATAGAGAAAAGTCTATTTGTTGCCAATTCCCTTCTCACGCAGGCTTTGTTGCAGCTGAAGCAACTGCATCATACTCAAAAACAGCCTTAGGTCTTGTCAGAGGATGAGGGGTTTAGAGTGACAAGGACTTACACTTGTCCCAGCTGATACTGAGGCCAACAAATAGGCAGCATTTAGCACTGGGCTAAAGGGGATGCACTTGTCAGAAGTCCTCTAATTTGATTCTTCTCACCCTATAGTGGGGTCACAGTTGCAATCCTTAGACTTCAATAGAAGGATGAAATATTGGGGGAGGAAACACTCTTATTAGCAAAGTTGAATCAGAGGGACATTAGCACCATCAAGTCCCTGATCTGCATTCACACATGGATCTGGGGAGGAAGTGCTTCTCTCCCTGTGAAGTGGGTGGTATTCTAACAGCAGGGATCCTCATTTTCAGGGAAGTCCACTGTTTCATTTAGATAAATGGGAACAAAACCAGGAGAATAAAAAACATTTTGGTCAATATTTCAACAAGTGTATGTTCATCTGGATTTGCTTACAAAGACTTTCAAAGCAGTCATTTTGGGGACTAGACAGTCGTCTTTCATGAGATCTCTTTTACTGAGAATATCTTCAGATTATTTCTGGAAATTGCTTTAAGACTCTATTGCAAAAACAAACATTTATTGAACACCTTTTCTGTGCCAGGCACTGTTCTGAGGTAACAGTGGTGGACAGGTGAAAACATATTTACAATACTTGACATTCGCACCTCTGTTAGCCAGAATTCATAATGCCCAAAGCAAGTGTCAGAGAACTTTCATTTCTTAAAAAGTAAGTAAATATTGTATGAAAAAGTCTTTGTGTAGATAAGTCTGGAAATCGCACGATTAGAAAAAGTTTGACATCTTTAACTGCAGGATATTAACAGAGCTTTAGTTGTGAATCACCCTGAGCACAGCCATGGAAGGAGCATTCTTTACACTTTTTTGACCCCAGAACCTTTTGTCAAGGAGCATCCCTGGTGTTCTGCAAACTAGCAATTACTACTCCCGTCACTACAGGGTACAACCAAGGGTTCCTGATGGCTCCTGTAGCAACAGAGGGGGACTGGTCCAGATCCTCTCAGGCCTGGCTCTTGCAGAGCTGGCTGGGCTCCCAACAGCCAGCATTGGCATCTCTTTGCCTACAGGTTCTTCTGGAGTCTGTGCCTACTGTCCACAGGAACAGTAAGCTGAAAGTGGGGGGGATTAACACCCTTGAGAGCAGAGTCAACCAACTGATGGGCTTTGGCACAGAAACCCCGCAGCTCCTTTGGCCCAGGGATGGGGGTAACTCTGCAGTGTTTGTTCTGCACAGAAGCTGAGTTTTCCCAGTGGATGGAGTTCCAGTTACTCCCAGTGGTGATTCCTTAGACATCACAGCCTTTGCTTTATTGACCACTCCCCCTTTCCTGCCACTTCTCCACTCGCTTTCTAGTGTTTCCTTCACTTTCCAAATAATCTACTTTCCAATCCTTGTCTGCTTCTGGGAGACACTACCAAAATTCAACTCTGTGTCAGATAATGTATTGAGCATTTCACATACATTATCTCATTTACTGTCATTTAATGAGCAAAACTCTCTTGCCCCAAGCAACTGGGATGAGAGAAGCAAGGCTTTGAGAAATTGAGTTTATCTAAGGTCACATAGCATTATGGACTGAATTGTGAACCTTCCCACCCCTCCTCCCCTTCATATCTTGAAGCTCTGACCCACAATGTGACTGTATTTGGAGACAGGGTCTATAATGGAGATAACTGAGGTTAAATGAAGTCGTAAGGGTGGGACCCTAATCCAACAGGACTAGTGTTCTTATAAAAAAAGGAAGATCCATCAGAAGTCTCTCTCTCTCTTTCTGCATATGTACACCGAGGAAAGAGTATGTGAGGACACCATGAGAAGGTAGCTGTCTGCAAGCCAGCAGGAGAGATCTCACCACAAACTAACCATGCTGTCACCTTGATCTTGGAATTCCAGCTTCCAGAACTATGATAAAATTGCCATTGTTTAAGCCACTAGTGTGTGATATTTTGTTATGGCAGCCCTAACAGGTTAATACACATAGCTTATAAGAGTTGAAGCCAGGATTCATTCCTTCACTGAGTATCATATTTATTGAGCATCTATTATGTGCTGGGTATTGAGAATAAAATGATGTCACAAGACAGGCACACAATTGCCCTTCCAGCGGTAGCCACACAAAACCCATGTCAATTCCAACTCTGCAAGGAGAAGTAATGTCATGCCATGAGAGGGGGACTCATCAGATCCAGGAGGTCAGGTAAGGCATTTCTGAAGAAACTGCTCCTGACCTGAAGGCTCAGGGATGATAAGTGAGTAGTGAAAAGGAGAGGGATTAGTAGGTACCAAGGGTATATATGAGTATGAGGAGCAGGCTGAATATGAGGGACAGAAAAGAAGACTTTTAATTTATCCCCAGAGACCAGGTTCTTGGCCATGTTGTCCTCTGATTGACACTAGGTACTTTAGCAACATTGGCTATGGTAGGTAAAAAATGACTCCCTAAAGATATCCATACCCTAAATTGATGAAACCTGTGTGTATTACCTTAAATGGCAAAAAAAAGTGTTTACAGTATAATTAAGTTAAGGATCTTAAAATAGGGAATTTATCCTGGGTTATTTGGGTAGACCCTAAATGTAATCTCGTGTCCTTATAAGAGGGAATCAGAGGGAGATATAATGACATACACTCAGAAAGGATGAAAATATGAAGACAGAGCAGAGAAATACTTGAAGATGTTGGACATGGCAAGGAATGGATTCTCCCCTAGAGCCTCCAGAGGCAGCACGGCCCTGCTGACACCTTGGTTTCAGACTTCTGCCCCCAGGACTATGAGAGAATAAATCTGTGTTATTTCAAGCCACTAAGTTTGTGATAATTTGTAACAGTAAACACAGGAAACTAATAGACTGACTTAGCCCATGACCAGGTTTAAAGTTCCAGGAAAAGATGCCATGATGGCTTCAGTGATGACTGATTTTAAGGAAATCCCTACCTTCCCATTTCCCTCCCAAGACTGCTGGCCAATATTACTTCACCTGATAGAAGTCAGACCCTCTCAAGATAAATATGCCTGAAGACCCTGGCCTTGACACTCTTCCTCCCTCTCCTGGTCATCTTGCTCCCACCACTGACCCAAAGAAGCCAAAAATCCTATCTGAGCACATAATAACCGCTGAGAACCTCGGCATCTTGTGTGTACTACCAATAAAGGGAAGCCTTAAAACGGTTTTAAAGATCATTAAAAAATAGCCTTTAAGAGCTATGCTTTTTCTTATGCTGTTCCCTCTGCCTAGGATGACTCATACCTTCTCCCCTCAATTGGCAAATTTATTCATTTTTAAGATCTTCATTAGAAGTTTGGGATGGTTGCTGTGGTAGGAGGGATGTGAAGTCACCCGTGGGATGGAGAGCTATTCATTCTCCCCTCACGCGTGTCCTCCCCTCCTCATCCTAGCTGGTTCCCTGCAGCAGCAGCAGCAGCAGCATGGCCTGGGTTGCTAGAAACTCAGACTTTCAGGGCCCACCGCAGACCTGCTGAATCAGAATCTGCATTTTGCTGAGGTCCCCAGGTGACCTGCATGTACATTAAAACTGAGAAGCACTGAGCTACAAAGTAAGAATTGCACATTGACAATTTCAGTACAATATGATCAGATTTAAAGGATTTCTAGAAAAGGGCTTTAAAATGAATCTGTTCTGCTGATTTTGACTTTCACTAAAGGTAAAGCTGTAGGAGCTAAGAAGCTTTCTCAGCCATTCGGGAGAGAGAACGGTGACACGCGTGTGTACGTATGTTTTATGTAAACTCAGTCTGGTCCTCAGCTCCCCAGTGGAGACCTACAGAAGGACCAGCCTAGAGAGAATGATTCCAAGTGACAGGAGTGATAGGTAATCTGTTTGCTTGGGCTTCCTGTCTTGAGATTTCTATTAAGCAGGGTTCTAATTACCTCAAGTGTAATTACAGGCTTTTACCCTTTCTCTGACTTCATTAGTAAGGGACGGAAAGAGTTTTGGAGAGGGATTTAAGGACTGCCTGTGTATTAATTATGCACCTTTGCCTCCTCATCACAAATGACCTGGTCCAAAGGCCACCTCCCCACCCCAAGCTAAGCTGTACCACATGGCGATCAGGAGAAAGAGAAAGAGCTGTGTCTCCAAGCAGCTGCTGCCTAGGGTAGGGCACTGTGTCAGGTCAAGGGCACAAGGCAGCTTTTCAACCATTGCCTTGGCAGGCGGTGACTTGTCTTCAGTGAGGCTGGCAACCAAACACTAGTAGTCCACAGGACAGAAGAGGATGGGAGAAAGCCCTTGACCATTTTTACGTGAAGGATGCAAATTCCAGCTTTCAGGTTGTTAGACTAGGTTAACTAGGTTGTCAACAGGTGAAGAGACCAGAAGCTCAAAGATAACTAAGGTAATAAAGCTATTGAAGAGTCATGATACTACTGCAGGAAGAGCACTTACTGTGTGCCAGCCACTCCTCTGAAGTGCCTTATGTGTACTGATTTATTTAATTCTCATGACAGCCCTGTGGAGTAAGTATTATGCCCATTTACAGATAAGAAAATGAAGTATAGAGAGTGTATTGGTTTACTAGGGCTGCCATAACAAATTACCACAAATTTACATAAAAGAACAGAACCATATTCTTTCATGGCTGCAGAGGGCAGAGTTTGAAATTAAGGCATCTGTGGGGGTCGTGCTCCCTCTGGAGGCTCTAAGGGCGATTTCCATATCTAGTCTCTTCAGTGTCTGGTGCCTGCCACTGTCCCCTGGCCTGTGGCTGTATCACTCCACCTCCTTCATGAGGCCCTCTTCTGTATGCGTCCCTGCTCTGTGGTTCCTTTATAAGGACAGTTGTCGCTGGATTTATCCCACCTGGATAATCCAGGATGAGATCTTCATCTTGAGATCCTTAATTAGATCTGCAGAGACTTTTTGTCCAAATAAGGTCACATTCACAGATTGTGGGGCTGAGGATGTAGACATATTTTGGGCGGCCACCATTAGGTCCACTACAGAGAGGCTAGGTGACTTGCTCAAGGTTCCACAGCCAGGAAGTAGCAGAGTTGAGATTTGAACCCAGTCAGTCCAGCCCAGAATCCATCCCCTCTCTGCTGCCTCCCATAAATGACAGAGGCTGGACTTGATCTTGCGCTAAACCCTGCCAGATGTGTGCAGTGATTCACACTCTCCTTGCCCTGGGGGAGCTGACCTCAGAGGGGCATTCCCTCTCCCTCAGACCACTGCAGGGGCCACTTAACTGGTCCCCTAGATTCACTCTTGTTACATAATGTAGAGTAAGAGCCACACATGATGATAAAGAAGACGTGGTGTGTGTGTGTGTGTGTGTGTGTGTGTGTGTGTGTGTGTGTGTGTATGTATATATATATATAATGGATTATCACTCAGCCATGAAAAAAAAAATGAAATAGTGTAATTTGCAGCAACATGGAGGGACCTAGAGATTATCATACTAACTGAAGCAAGTCAGACAGAGAAAGGCAAATACCATATGATATCACTCATATGTGGAATCTAAAAAAATGATACAAAGGAACTTATTTACAAAACAGAAATAGACTTACAGACATAGAAAACAAACTTATGGGAGACTTCCCTGGTGGTCCAGTGGTTAAGAATCTGCCTTCCAATGCAGGGGATGCAGATTTGATCCCTGGTTGGGGAACTAAGATCCCACGTGCCATGGGGCAACTAAGCCCATGTGCTCTGGAGCCCGCATGCTACAACTAGAGAGAAGCCCATGCACCGCAACGAAGAGCCCACTCGCCTCAATAAAAGATCCCACATGCCGCAATGAAGATCCCGTGTGCCGCAACTAAGACCTGACACAGCCAATTTAAAAACACTTACGTTACCAAAGGGGAAAGGGAGGGGAGGGATAAATTAGGAGTTTGAGATTAACATATACACACTACTATATATAAAATAGATAATCAACAAGGTCCTACTGTATAGCACAGGGAACTATATTCAATATCCTGCAATAATCTATAAGGGAAAAGAATCTGAAAAAGAATAGATATATAATGAATCACTTTGCTGTATAACTGAAGCTAACACAACAGTCTTAATCAACTATATTTCAATAAAAAAATTAAAATAAATAAATTAGTAAAAAGAAAAAGGTCACGCATGAGGGTCCAAATGCTGAGCGTGATGTGGGACCAGGCAGGGTAACCTCTCCAAGCCTCAGTTTTGTCTTCTGTGAAATGGTGATGATACTATCCACCCCACTGGTTTATCATGTGCATAATGAGTAGCAACAAAATCCCAGCATCAGGCCCATAGAGATGCTTAGGAAATGCTCCTTCCTCTTCTTTTCTTTCCTGTCTAATCAATTCCCACAAAGAGATGATTATAGTCATTGATTTGCTTGGACTGGGGTTCTGGCAGTGGAGTGTAAAGAGAGGTAGAGAGTAAAGATATTTAAGACACTGAGTTGATGGGGCTTTGGGAAAGGCTGATGGGTGGGCTGTGGGGCAGAGGGAGTGAGTGAGTGGTGCAAGGGAAGACTCCTCGGTTTTGGGTCTCTGTATCTGGGAGGACAGAGGTGTCATTCCCTGAATGGGGCAGATGGAGGCTGTGGGCAGGGAGAGCAAGAGGACATGGTGAGCTTGATGTGGGGTTGTTGAGTCTGAGGTACCTGTGGTCATCCGAGTGGAGTCAGTATCTAGATACTGTTGGATACATAAATCTGGGGCATATAGGAGAGGCCTGAGCTGGGAGTCTCCAACATGGGGATGATGAATGGAAGGGCAGGAGCTGAGGAGGAAATATATGAAGGAAAGAAAGGAGCGGTCTGAGAATGAGGCAACTTTCCCAGACTGAGAACAACAGCAATGTCTTCTCACTACCTGCAGCCTCTGAACACACCCTGTGGGGGCCCAGCCTCCTCCCTCCCATGGGTGAGGGCCTGAGAGATCACAGGCTGTGTCCTCCCTGCTCAGGCTGGGGCTATGCTCCGTGGGGGACAGCCAATTCAGGGCAGGGGCTGTCTTCTTTTCTGTGTGTTGATGGAGGCTTCAAAAGGAAGAATATTAAAAGTGCAAGGCATACACTAGCAATGAAATATCAGAAAGAGAAATTAAGGAAACAACCCCATTTACCATTGCATAAAAAGAATAAAATGTCTAGGAATAAACTTACCTAAGGGGGCAAAAGACCTGTACTCTGAAAACTATAAGACGCTGATGAAAGAAATTGAACATGACACAGTTGGAAAGATATGCCATGTTCTTGGATTGGAAGAATCAATATTGTTAAAATGACTATACCACCCAAGGCAATCTACAGATTCAATGCACTCCCTATCAAATTACCAATCACATTTTTTTCACAGAAGTGGAAAAAAAAATTTAATTTGTATGGGAATACAAAAAACACTGAATAGCCAAAACAATCTTGAGAAAAAAGAATGGAGCTTGAGGAATCACTCTCCTTGACTTCAGACTATACTACAAAGTTACAGTAATCAAAATACTATGGTATTGTCATGAAAACACGGAGATCAATGGAACAGGATAGAAAGCCCAGAGATAAACCCATGCACTTATGGTCAATTAATCTACAATAAGGGAGGCGAAAATATACAGTGGAGAAAAAATAGCCTCTTCAATAAGTGGTGCTGGGAAAACTGGACAGCTACATGTAAAAGAATGAAATTAGAACATTCTCTAACACCATATACAAAAATAAGCTCAAAATGGACTAAAGATCTAAATGTAAGACAGGATACAATAAAACTCCTAGAGGAAAACATAGGCAGGACACTTGTTGACATAACTCGCAGCAATACTTTTTTGAATCCGTCTCCCAGAGTAATGGAAACAAAAGTAAAAATAAACAAATGGGACCTAAATAAACTTAAAAGCTTTTGCACAGCAGAAGAAACTATAAACAAGTGAAGTAAGTCAGAAAGAGAAAAAGAAATACCATATGCTAACACATATATATGGAATCTAAAAAAAAAAAACAGGTTCTGAAGAACCTAGGGGCAGGACAGGAATACAGACACAGACGTAGAGAATAGACTTGAGGACATGGGGAGGGGAAAGGTAAGCTGGGACGAAGTGAGAGAGTGACGTGGACATATATACATTAACAAATGTAAAATAGATACCTAGTGGGAAGCAGCCGCATAGCACAGGGAGGTCAGCTCCATGCTTTGTGACCACCTAAAGGGATGGGATAGGTAGGATGGGAGGGAGACGCAAGAGGAAGGGGATATGGGGATATATGTATATGTATAGCTGATTCACCTTGTTATAAAGCAGAAACTAACACACCGTTGTAAAGCAATTATGCTCCAATCAAGAAGTTAAAAAAAAAAAAAAAAGAAACCATAAACAAAATGAAAAGACAACCTATGGAATGGAAGAGAATATTTACAAATGATGCAAGCAACAAGGGATTAATTTCCAAAATATACAAACAGCTCATAACGCTCAATATCAAAAAACAAAACAAAACACTAAGCAACCCAATAGAATAAATGGGCAGAAGACCTAAACAAATAGATATTTCTCCAAAGAAGACATACAGATGGCTAACAGGCACATGAAAAGATGCTCAACATTGCTAATCACTAGAGAAATGCAAATCAAAACTACCATGAGGTATCACCTCACACCAGTCAGAATGGCCATCATTAAAAAGTCTACAAATAAATGTTGGAGAGGGTTGCATTAACATGGGAAGATATATTTTTTATGTGAAAAAAGCAAGTTACAAAAAGCATGTATAAGTCACCAGATGGTTGTTTTTTAAAAAGGAACTGTATGTATATGCATACATCAAAAAAAAATCTAGAATAACATGCACCAGAATATTTAAAAGCTATCTGTCAATGTTGGATGTGGGCCTCACGGTCCTCCAGCAGAACAGAGGGAGGGTCTGGGGGTCAAAGACCTCCAGCAGTTGTCAGAGCCCAATATCCGCTGAGTGGTCCCATTTCCACGGGGCTGTTGTCTTGTTCTCCACGTGTGCTGTCTCAGAACCCACTCACCCGATTGTGGTGTGCTCCTTCCTATCCCACTTACTCCAGGCCTGGGCCCAGATCAAGGATCCCTGCTTGCCTGTGGCATGATTGGTGAACTCTGGGACACAGAGATTTAAACTTCCCATCCTCATGGGCCCGTGAGGGTTCTTAACTTATTCATTAGTAGCGCTCCAAGCCCTCTCAGGTCTCTTCTGTAATCAAAAATAATGTTACAAGATGTCAGAACCAGATGCAGAATAGGATGGGTGATGCAGGCTTTATAGAGGTCGTTTCCTAGTCATCCTCTAAATCTTGTGTTGAAAGTGCTGGTTCGTGTTACCCACAGGCCAAGGCACAGAAGTGCCCAGGAGCTGCAGTGGGGACATCATCTGGGAGTCGGGAGGCCTGGGTTTTACTCCCCGACTTGCAAATGGCTTGCACTTAGGCAAGTCACTTCAAGGTTCAGGTGCTTAGCAGGAAATGTGGAAATATGGTACGTTCCCCTCAGGGGTTCTGTGAGAATGAAATGAGATGTTTGGTGCAGTTTTCAGCATAAGGTCTGGCAGTATATAAGAGCAGTCACTCTGCCCTCTGCCTAGGCTGCTTTCCTGGATTTCTCTGCGTGGCTCATGCCCACACTTTTTTCTGGTCTCTGCTCAGAAAGGGCCTCCCAGACACTCCTATCTAAATGAGCACCTACCCCCTTCCCATCACTCTCTATCCCTTACCCCATTGGAATTTTCCTTCATAGGACTATCACTGTCATTATTTTATGTAGGAACAGGTAAGCTCCACGACAACAGGGGTTTGTCCCCTTTTATCACAGCTGACGTCCCAGGGACTAGAAGAGTGTCTGGCATACAGTAAGTGCTCAATAAATGAATGAATACATACATATTTATTTGAATGAGTGAATAAATGTATATTAGCTTTTTATTATCATTGTTGGCATTGATGTGTTATTCACTGAATGAATGAATAAATGAATGAGTACATGTCAGTTATTTTTATCTGATTGTTATCCTTAACTGGTACATAAGCAATAGGTCTGTGCCCATGGAAGGGTGAGGCCTGAATACTGTAAGTTTCTCAGACTCTGTGGTCCAGGAGTATTGCAGATAAACACTCATAAATGAGGTGTCCATTTGCAGATGTCTGTCACAGGTCTTCCTGAGCTGGGAGAAAGATACAGGAGTCAATTTATCAACGTGTGGAGAAGGTCACTTCCTTCTTGACCTCATTGAGCAGTTTACAGTGATAGCTTTTAGGGAGAATTACTCTCCAATTTTTCCAATCTGCAAAGGGTTGTAGAAGTGGGGGTGATACTGGCCTCAGGTAACTCAGCACCTGGGATACAACAAGGCCCCCAAATATCAGTCTCCTCCCTTCAACTGAGCACTTATAAGAAAGTCAGTGAGGGGAGATTTGTAAAGGGATATGGATCTTTTTCTTATTAGGTATATGAAACAGAAGCCCAGAGATAGTGCAGCTTGGGGGTGAGGGAGGAAGAGCTTAGTGCTCTGACTCTGAATCCAAATGCCTGTTGTTGCATCTTGGCTCTGCCACTTAGGAGGCGTGGATCTTGGTCTGGTGTTGATGATGATGATAATTGTCATGATGATGTTGATAGCACCAAGCTCACAAATGTCTGGCATATGATCAGCACTTGGTAAATGTCAGCTATGAAAATGATTTATTATCATGAAGGGACTGTAAAAAATATTGTCCTAATTGGGACACTTGAAAATGAAAGGGAACAGTGTTAATAATTAAACCATGACAACATGTGTGAAGTGGGGCAAGTGGAGTCTAGGTTATGGTATCTTTATGAGGGTACCTCACATGCAAGGATGAATTCCCCCTGCTTGGAAGTATTTAAGCAGAGGCCAGGAGCACCAAAGGCTGACGCCTACGCTGTGCTGGCTGAACTCAACTGGATTTTTTTTTTTTTTAATTGTGTTCCGCATTCCTCCCACCTTTTAAAGGGAACGCTATTTATTTATTTATTTATTTATTTATTTTTGGCTGTGTTGGGTCTTCGTTTCTGTGTGAGGGCTTTCTCTAGTTGCAGCGAGCGGGGGCCACTCTTCATCACGATGCGCGGGCCTCTCACTGTTGCGGCCTCTCTTGTTGCGGAGCACGGGCTCCAGACAGGCAGGCTCAGTAGTTGTGGCTCATGGGCCTAGTTGCTCTGCGGCATGTGGGATCTTCCCAGACCAGGGCTCGAACCCGTGTCCCCTGCATTGGCAGGCAGATTCTCAACCACTGCGCCACCAGGGAAGCCCCCATCAGCTGGACTTTTGTCTTCCTCTCTGTTTCAAGCTCTTCTGATTCCACTGGAACCCTGTCTGCAGGTTCTCTGTAATATTAATTTTCCTGGTTCAAGTCTTATTGTGGGGAGAGAGGTCTGGAGGACTTCCTTTCCTTTGTTGCTGATAACTGCGTTGGGGAGTGTGTGCTGACCTCAGCCCCCTGGTGGGCAGATGTCAGGGAAGAGTGGGTGAGCACTATAATCAGCTCACTCGGGGCCTTGACCGACCTGCCCAGGTGGACAGAGGAGCCTCAAAGGCTCACCTTCCATCCAAAACAAAGTTAATGAATTCACACTCGGCCTCATTTTGCCCTTGAATCTGAAACCAAGACTCTTGGGAATGATTTTGTAACCCAAGCAGTTATTGTTTTTTCTCCTTTTAAACTTCATTAGTTTAATTCAAAATAAAAATATTTTCTTTCTCAAATTAAGCTTGAACTGGAGATTCTGGACTTTGGGGGAATGTCAGAACCTCTTTGCAGTTCCAGTGAAGTTTCCTTAACTTATTCGTTATTAGTGCTCCAAGCTCTCCAGGGTATCTTCTGTAATCAAAAGCAGTATAACAAAACATCAGAATCAGATTACCCAAGGAAAACCTCCTTCCTGTGGGCAGTGAGGTGGGAATCAAGGCTTTACCTGCAGCATCTACAAAGTTCTTTCTCAAAAACCTAACAGAAAGCACAGCCTCATCATCAAAAAGTTGACAAATAATAAATGCTGGGGGGCGGGTGTGGAGAAAAAGGAACCCTCTTATACTGTTTGTGGGAGTCTAAATTGGTGCAGTCACTATGGAGAACTGTATGGAGGTCCCCCTAAAAACTAAAAATAGAATTACCATATGATCCTGCAATTGCACTCCTGGGTATATATCTGGAGAAAACTCTAATTTGAAAAGATACATGCACCTAAATGTTCATAGCAGCACTATTTACAATAACCAAGACATGGAAGCAACCTAAATGTCCATTGAGAGGTGGATGGATAAAGAAGATGTGGTACATATATACAAATGGAATACTACTCAGCCATAAAAAAGAATGAAATAATGCCATTTACAGCAACATGGATGGACCTAAAGATTATCATACTAAGTGAAGTAAACCAGAGAAAGACAAATATCATATGATATTGTTTATATGTGGAATCTAAATAAAAAAGGCACAAATGAACTTATTTGCAAAACAGAAATAGAGGGCTTCCCTGGTGGCGCAGTGGTTAAGAATCCGCCTGCCAATGCAGGGGACACAGGTTAGAGCCCGGGTCTGGGAAGATCCCACATGCCGCGGAGCAACTAAGGCCATGCGCCACAACTATTGAGCCTGCGCTCTAGAGCCCGTGAGCCACAACTACTGAAGGCTGTGCACCTAGAGCCTGTGCTCTACAAGAAGAGAAGCCACCACGATAAGAAGCCCGTGCACCACAACAAAAAGTAGCCCCCACTCACTGCAACTAGAGAAAGCCCACGGGCAGCAATGAAGACCCAACACAGCCAAAAATAAAAATAAACAAACAAACAAACAAACAAAAAAATATATATATATAAACAGAAATGGACCCTCAGACATAGAAAACAACTTATGGTTACCAAAGGGGAAAGGGGTGAGGGAAGGATAAATTAGGAGATTGGGATTAACATATACACACTACTATATATAAAATAGATAACTAACAAGGACCTAGTATAGCACAGGGCACTATACTCAATATTTTATAATAACTTATAAGGGAAAAGAATCTGAAAAAGATTATATATATATGTGTGTGTGTGTGTGTGTGTGTATACACTGAATCGTGCTATATACCTGAAGTTAATGCAACATTGTAAACCAACTATACTTCAATAAAAAATATATATCTGATATATATCTATATATCTATATATAGATATATATATAAAAAGAAAGCACAGCCACAGCAGATACCTCACTCAAAAGCATTTCTCACTAATTCCCAAATTAGACATCTTTACATGTTTTAAAGTTTTTCAAAAGTTTAAGACCTGTACAATACTAGGTATCATATTCTTCTATGTGAATATGAGTTCTTCTAAGTCAGGATACAGGCTTGATTCTTTTAAAAAATTATGATGTTTTTACTAACATTCATACTAACTTTTTCCTGATTATAGAGGTGATATATGTTCCTTTTAGAAAATATAGAAAAACATGGAGGTGACATGAAAAATCACCTATAACCCCACACTCTACATGCCTTCATTCTTGTCATTTAAAAATATTTCCTCCTAGTCCTTTGGCCTACTAAGAAATGAGTACTTGAAGAGCTAGTAATATTTTTTCCCCACCTTCAGGAGAGAAGACCAAGAAGAGGTTAGTCTTCTGATGGCTACATGTGATGTTCAGAAAATTGTATGGTAATTGGTAACTAAATTTCATAAGTTGCCAAGCTAAAAAAATGCAGTAATCTTCTCAGGTTTTAAAATAATGGCAGTAAAACATAAATATATTTTAAAAAATTATTTTTGGTAAATAAAAATATTTGGTAGAGAATTAATTTGGGGCTACTATATTATTTGGTGAATTGACTTTCTGGTTATTTGACTTCAGCAAATTGGCCATTTGGCATATTGAGTATTTGGTTCACAGTGTTGTAGTGTCTCATGCTTAAGGGCTGAGACAAGCCTAGGACATTTTTATTTAAGGCACTCAGAATGCTGATAATTGAGAAGGTATAACCAGATGAGGCTGGGAATAGACCAGGACCAGATGGTGGAGACAGCCTGTGTGAACCCCAAGAAGACAGGATTAGGGTGGGTTTTTACAGCCAGTAGTTCTTTGTTGGGTGGAAGAGCGATTGGAATGAAGGCTGGCTGGCAACAAGCAAAAGTGGTAGGTCTGGTAGAGGTACCAGTAGCTGCCTTCAAACCCAGGTGGCACATGTGTCTCTCCGTATGGGTAGACAGGTCTAGGGTGCCCTGGCCGGGTAAGCTGAAGGCTGAGTGCCTGCACCAGCCTGCCTTAAAGAGTTGACCAGGTCAAACACCTAGAGCTGCTTTTCAGTAGTAACATGTCAGTGCTTGCAAATTCTCACCCAGTTTCAGGTCACTTGCCCTCCTCCCTTGTACACATATGGAGCTAAGAGAGGTACCATATTCCTGTGAATGTATGTGGAACAGGGCCTGTAAACACATGCCCATTTTAATTGCCACTAAATATATCTTTTGAAAACTATCTTTGAAATTAAGTAGACACAAGGAGCTGCTTTTCCAGGGGGCACCTCAGGCGGGAGGTACAATCTGTGGCTGAATGACATCTATGATTGGCAGGCTCAGTCCTGGATGAGAAGAGAAGCGGTGGGGTGGGGGAGTTGAGGGGAGGTGGGCAGAGAACATCCTGCAAAGGGGTGAGGATGCAGGGAGGGATGCTTTACTTTCAGAGACAAGGGGAAGGAAAGAGATGAGTGAGAATCATTGACTATTAGAATTGGAAGGAACTTGGAGATTTATCAATACAAAACCTTCCCTCTACAGATGAGGTTACTACATCACCAAGATCCCACAGGGACTTGGTGGCAGATCCAGGCCCCAGGGCTCTTGACACCAGTCTAGGACACCATAGAGGAGATTTAAAGGTACAAAAGGAGACACTAGAGGAAGCAGAGGGGTTTCCCTAGTACCCAAATGTAAGAAGATTACTTGCTGGACAAAGATAGCAAAGAAAAAGGGAAGAATTAATTTTCTTCTCATTGGAGAGCTAGGTGTGCTCACCCACAATTGCCCTGTGTGAATCCCACCTTCCTATGAGCAGAACAGTCAACATGGAAGCAGCACTGCTTCCCAGGATTTCTCAGCTGGTCCATGACAGCTGAGATAACACTTATTGATGACATCATTCATCAGTCATGTGGCTTCTGCCTGCAGTAATTCTGCAAAGTTAGGGAAAGCTTTTCATGTGAGCAGCAGAAGGAAAATGAGTTGCCTGCTATAATGTGTAAATTTGACTCCCCTGGGCCATCAATTTTATGCCATGAGGATACTGGATGTTATGCAACAAAAAACCAACCTTGGGAATCTCACTGTGGGCTTTATATTGAGTTTGGATAGCACCCTTTGCACCATCAAAACCCCAGTCCCCACTGATTGGGTCCATCCCAGCCTGAGACCAAATGCACGTAGATCACTGAAAGCTTGTGGTCAGCAATCCTTTCAGGGGTCACTGTGGCTTATCTAATGCTAACATTCACCTGTGTCAGGAGAAGAACCAACATTCTAGGTAATAGGTCCATTCAACTATATTGAGTGGATAGGAGAAACAAACTTTGGAAATCAAGATCCTCACCGAGAATATAAACTCAAAGCCATGTGCATGGTCCTTTGTGGGACTGTAAACTTTATGAAGCAATTTTTTTTTCCTGTCTCCAGATATTTTCGTTGTCCTCCTTAATTTCTCTAGATAATTACCCCAAACATTAGTTCTTTTGTTATTAAAACTAGTGATACACTGTCCAAGATTCATTGGCATTCCTCCCCCAAGACTCTGTGACAGTGGTTCTCAAAGTGTGGCCAGCAGCATCTCCATCACCTGGGAACTTAGGAAGGCAAATTATCTGTGTTCTCACTAAATCTTCTGAATCAGAAACTCTGGGGGTGGGGTCTGTACTACATGTTTTAATGAGCCTCCACCTGGCTTTGTTAAGTTCAAGTTTGAGAACCTCTGCTCTGTGGGAAGATGGCACATGATTCTTCTCTCATGAATGAGAGTCAGAGCCCCCCAGAGAGCCTTGAAATCCTTTGAGGTGTTAAAGATTTCCCTGCTCACTTATGATGACAGGAAGCAGGAGGTTCTTGGTTATAATAGATATCTTCTGACCTTTGGGGGAAGAAATACACTGAAGAGCAGCCACATGACAGAGAGAGGAAGACTTCACACAGTGTAACTGTCCTCCAAGCCAAGGAGGAGAGAAAATGCCTGCAAGGGAAGCAATGATGAAACCCAGGGCAACCATGAATTTGGATAATGGGTTTATGCAGCATGGTTTAGGGTGAAAAGACCAGGAGGGAACACCTTCTGGATGGTGAATTTGTAAGGTTCTTTTTTGGGAGGTTAACCACTATTTAAGAAGCTGTGTTATATTTAAAGCGGATTCAGTGTGCAAACCTTGAGGAGAGATAATCAAAGCTATTTTTTTTTCCCCAAGAGAATTCCTATGTTGCCTCTATCAGCTTTGTATAAGACAAACTTAAAAAAAACAAACTAGCAAGGTAAACTCCAACCCAGATTTGCATTAATAGCTGCTACATCATAATTTACACTAGTTAGTGATAAACTATTAGAGCAAGTGGAAAAGAGTATGATTGTGTTCAATTAAGTTGAGGTCTAGTGGGTGCCCAGCCCAGTGGCTGGTAAATAAAAGTGCCTAGAGAAAGGTAGCTGCTATATTTATTATTTTTATTATTTCAGACTCACTGTCCACTGGATTGGTGCATGATGGAGTGGAAAAATATGGGGATGAATGAATGAGTTAATAAGCAGTGACAGAAAATGAAGGCATCACATTAAAGAAGGTCTGCTTGCTGTTTGAGATAGTAAGGGGTCGCATTTCTCCCTGGCATGCCCTCTGTTGGGTGCAGCAGGAACGGGGTTTAGTTCCTGGTCTTCTTTCAGCCAACAGAAACCCAAGGATGGTCTCCACGGTCATCCAGAAGGCATACACAGCTTTTCGAGCACCTGCATCTCTGTGATTCGCCCCCCTCATCCATCTGCCCAGAACACACAGTTCTGCCTTGAGTGCTCTTGGAGGATGTGAACCTTCATCTGGCATCACCATTCAGTGGTAAGTCACTTGCTGTGCTGGTACCCAACGTCAAGGTCAATGTCAGTTTCTAGCTTGCTGAGGGCTGCTATTTTCCCTTCCGAAAGGCCATGAGTCCTGCTGGTTCACATGGCAGAATGAGAATGTGACAAACTCAGACGGGTAGAGCAAGTACCTGTACACAGCCTTGAGGAGAGAGGCTCTGAATGTGTGACTTTCTGGATGGGTTTTGGGAAGTCTTTTATCTTTCCCTTTGGGCTTCAGTTGTGGAAGATAAGAATGGGAACATCTGTCCCAAATTACTTCAGAGATCTTACTTGAAACCATTTTTACTAAAAATAGCCCTATAAGAGTAAATATTATACACAAACTGAATCTTTGACTGTATAAAGCATGCAAAAAAACCTAAGGCAAAATTATAAGTTCAGTTTCACTAATTGCCCAGGACATGGGTTCTATCATAAGGTTTTCACCTGTTTTCCTTCCACATTCACTTCTGAAACAATGTTGGTCCCTACAAGTGTCTGTAGTGGTATCTCCTTAATAACAGGTTCTAGACCCTGAGTGCTCTTTCTGTGCCAGGGACCTGCTAAGCACCTTGTAAGTATTTCCTCACTTGATCGTCACACTATTTCTTTCTTTCTTTCTTTTTTTTTTAACATCTTTATTGGAGTATAATTGCTTTAAAATGGTGTGTTAGTTTCTGCTTTATAACAAAGTGAATCAGTTATTCATATACATATGTCCCCGTATCTCTTCCATCTTGCGTCTCCCTCCCTCCCACCATCCCTATCCTACCCCTCTAGGAGGTCACAAAGCACCGAGCTAATCTCCCTGGGCTATGCGGCTGCTTCCCACTAGCTGTCTATTTTACATTTGGTAGTGTATATATGTCCATGCCACTCTCTCACTTTGTCCCAGCTTATCCTTCCCCCTACCCGTATCCTCAAGTCCATTCCATAGTAGGTCTGCCTCTTTATTCCCGTCTTGCCCCTGGGTTCTTCTGACCAATTTTTTTTTCTTTTTTCTTTTTTTTAGATTCCATATATATGTGTTAGCATACGGTATTTGTTTTTCACTTTCTGACTTACTTCACTCTGTATGACAGTCTCTAGGTCCAGCCACCTCACTACAAATAATTCAGTTGCATTCCTATTTATGGCTGAGTAATATTCCGTTGTATATATGTGCCACACCTTCTTTGTCCATTCAACTGTTGATGGACACTTAGGTTGCTTCCATGTCCTGGCTTTTGTAAATAGAGCTGCAATGGACATTGTGGTACATGACTCTTTTTGAATGATGGTTTTCTCAGGGTATATGCCCAGTAGTGGGATTGCTGGATCGTATGGTAGTTCTATTTTTAGTTGTTTAAGGAACCTCCATACTGTTCTCCATAGTGATTATATCAATTTGCATTCCCACCAACAGTGCAAGAGGGTTCCCTTTTCTCCACACCCTCTCCAGCATTTATTGTTTGTAGATTTTTTGATGATGGCCATTCAAACCGGTGTGAGATGATATCTCATTGTAGTTCTGATTTGCATTTCTCTAATGATTAATGATGTTGAGCATTCTTTCATGTGTCTGTTGGCAATCTGTATATCTTCTTTGGAGAGATGTCTATTTAGGTCTTCTGCCCATTTTGGGATTGGGTTTTTTTTGATTTTTGATATTGAGCTGCATGAGTTGCTTGTATGTTTTGGAGATTAATCCTTTGCCAGTTGCTTCATTTGCAAATAATTTCTCCCATTCTGAGAGTTGTCTTTTCGTCTTGTTTATGGTTTCCTTTGCTGTGCAAAAGCTTATAAGTTTCATTAGGTACCATTTGTTTATTTTTGTTTTTCTTTCCATTTCTCTAGGAGTTGGGTCAAAAAGGATTTGTTGTGATTTATGTCATAGAGTGTTCTGCCTATGTTTTCCTCTAACAGTTTGATGGTGTCTGGCCTTACATTTAGGTCTTTAATCCATTTTGAGTTTATTTTTATGTATGTTGTTAGGGAGTGTTCTACATTCATTCTTTTACATGTAGCTGTCCAGTTTTCTCAGCACCACTTATTGAAGAGGCTGTCTTTTCTCCACTGTATATTCTTTCCTCCTTTATCAAAAATAAGGTGACCATATGTGCATGGGTTTATCTCTGGACTTTCTATCCTATTCCATTGATCTATATTTCTGTTTTTGTGCCAGTACTGTACTGTCTTGATTACTGTACCTTTGTAGTATAGTCTGAAGTCAGGGAGCCTGATTCGTCCAGCTCCATTTTTCTTTCTCAAGATTGCTTTGGCTATTCAGGGTCTTTTGTGTTTCCATACAAATTGTGAAATTTTTTGTTCTAGTTCTGTGAAAAATGCCAGTGGTAGTTTGATAGGGATTGCATTGAATCTGTAGATTGCTTTGGGTAGTAGAGTCATTTTCACAATGTTGATTCTTCCAATCTAAGAACATGGTATATCTCTCCATCCATTTGTATCATCTTTAATTTCTTTCATCAGTGTCTTATAATTTTCTGCATACAGGTCTTTTGTCTCCTTAGGTAGGTTTATTCCTAGATATTTTATTCTTTTTGTTGCAATGGTAAATAGGAGTGTTTTCTTAATTTCACTTTCAGATTTTTCATCATTAGTGTATAGGCATGTAAGAGATTTCTGGGCATTAATTTTGTATCCTGCTACTATACCAAATTCATTGATTAGCTCTAATAGTTTTCTGGTAACATCTTCAAGATTCTCTATGTATAGTATCATGTCATCTGCAAACAGTGACAGCTTTACTTCTTCTTTTCCAATTTGGATTTCTTTTATTTCTTTTTCTTCTCTGATTGCTGTGGCTAAAACTTTGAAAACTATGTTGAATAATAGTGGTGAGAATGGGCAACCTTGTCTTGTTCCTGATCTTAGTGGAAATGGTTTCAGTTTTTCACCATTGAGAACGATATTGGCTGTGGGTTTGTCATATATGGCCTTTATTATGTTGAGGAAAGTTCCCTCTATACCTACGTTCTGGAGGGTTTTTACCCTAAGAAGTGGGTGTTGAATTTTGTCAAAAGCTTTCTCTGCATCTATTGAGATGATCATATGGCTTTTCTCCTTCAATTTATTAATATGGTGTATCACGTTGATTGATTTGCATATATTGAAGAATCCTTGCATTCCTGGGATAAACCCCACTTGATCATAGTGCATGATCCTTTTAATGTGCTGTTGGATTCTGTTTGCTAGTAATTTGTTGAGGAATTTTGCATCTATGTTCATCAGTGATATTGGCCTGTAGTTTTCTTTCTTTGTGACATCTTTGTCTGGTTTTGGTATCAGGGTGATGGTGGCCTCGTAGAATGAGTTTGGGAGTGTTCCTCCCTCTGCTATATTTTGGAAGAGTTTGAGAAAGACAGGTGTTAGCTCTTCTCTAAATGTTTGATAGAATTCGCCTGTGAAGCCATCTGATCCTGGGCTTTTGTTTCTTGGAAGATTTTTTAATCACAGTTTCAATTTCAGTGCTTGTGATTGGTCTGTTCATTTTTTCTATTTCTTCCTGGTTCAGTCTCGGCAGGTTGTGCGTTTCTAAGATTTTGTCCATTTCTTCCAGGTTGTCCATTTTATTGACATAGACTTGCTTGTAGTAATCTCTCATGATCCTTTGTATTTCTGCAGGGTCAGTGGTTACTTCTCCTTTTTCATTTCTAATTCTATTGATTTGAGTCTTCTCCCTTTTTTTCTTGATGAGCCTGGCTAATGGTTTATTAATTTTGTTTATCTTCTCAAGAACCAGCTTTTAGTTTTATTGATCTGTGCTATCGTTTCCTTCATTTCTTTTTCATTTATTTCTGATCTGATCTTTATGATTTCTTTCCTTCTGCTAACTTTGGGGTTTTTTTGTGTTCTTCTTTCTCTAATTGCTCTAGGTGTAAGGTTAGGTTGTTTATTTGAGATGTTTCTTGTTTCTTGAGGTAAGATTGTGTTGCTATAAACTTCCTTCTTAGAAATGCTTTTGCTGCATCCCATAGGTTTTGGGTGGTTGAGTTTTCATTGTCATTTGTTTTTAGGTATTTTTTGATTTCCTCTTTGATTTCTTCAGTGATCTCTTGGTTATTAAGTAGTGTGTTGTTTAGCCTACATGTGTTTGTATTTCTTACAGATTTTTTCCTGTAATTGATATCTAGTCTCATAGCATTGTGGTCGGAAAAGATACTTGACACGATTTCAATTTTCCTAAATTTACCAAGGCTTGATTTGTTACCCAAGATATGATCTATCCTGGAGAATGTCCCATGAACACTTGAGAAGAATGTGTATTCTGATGTTTTTAGATGGAATGTCCTATAAATATCAATTAAGTCCATCTTGTTTAATGTATCATTTAAAGCTTGTGTTTCCTTATTTATTTTCATTTTGGATGATCTGTCCATTGGTGATAGTAGGGTGTTAAAGTCCCCTACTTTGATTGTGTTACTGTCGATTTCCCCTTTTATGGCTTTTAGTATTTGCCTTATGTATTGAGGTGTTCCTGTGTTGGGTGCATAAATATTTACAATTGTTAGATCTTCTTCTTGGATTGATCCCTTGATCATTCTGTAGTGTCCTTCTTTGTCTCTTGTAATAGTCTTTGTTTTAACATCTATTTTGTCTGATATGAGAATTGCTGCTCCAGCTTTCTTTTGATTTCCATTTGCATGGAATATCTTTTTCCATCCTTTCACTTTCAATCTGTATGTGTCCCTAGGTCTGAAGTGAGTCTCTTGTAGACAGCATATATATTGGTCTTGTTTTTGTATCCATTCAGCCCGTCTATGTCTTTTGGTTGGAGCATTTAATCCATTTACATTTAAGGCAATTATCTATATGTATATTCCTATTACCATTTTCTTAATTGTTTTGCGTTTATTATTGTAGGTCTTTTCCTTCTCTTGTGTTTCCTGCCTAGAGAAGTTCCTTAAGAATTTGTTGTAAAGCTGGTTTGGTGGTACTGAATTTTCTTAGCTTTTGTTCTTCTGTAAAGCTTTTAATTTCTCCATGAAATCTGAACGAGATCCTTGCTGGGTAGAGTAATCTTGGTTGTAGGTTTTTCTCCTTCATCACTTTAAGTATATCCTGCCACTCCCTTCTGGCTTGCAGAGTTGCTGCTGAAAGATCAGCTGTTAACCTTATGGGGATTCCCTTATGTGTTATTTGTTGTTTTTCCCTTGCTGCTTTTAACATTTGTTCTTTGTATTTAATTTTTGGTAGTTTAATTAATATGTGTTTTGGCATGTTTGTCCTTGGATTTATCCTGTATGGGACTCTCTGTGCTTCCTGGACTTGATTAACCATTTTCTTTCCCATATTAGGGAAATTTTCAACTATAATCTCTTCAAATAGTTTCTCAGTCCCTTTGTTTTTCTCTTCTTCTTCTGGGAACCCTATAATTCGAATGTTGGTGTGTTTAATGTTGTCCCAGAGGTCTCTGAGAATGTCCTCAATTCTTTACATTCTTTTTTCTTTATTCTGCTCTGCAGTACTTATTTCCACTATTTTATCTTCCAGGTCACTTATCCATTCTTCTGCCTCAGTTATTCTTTTATTGATCCCTTCTAGAGAATTTTAAGTTTCATTTATTGTGTTGTTCATCACTGTTTACTTGCTCTTTAGTTCTTCTAGGTCCTTGTTAAACGTTTCTTTATTTTCTCCATTCTATATCCAAGATTTTGGGTCATCTTTACTGTCATTATTCTGAATTCATTTTCAGGGAGACTGTCTATTTCCTCTTCATTTTTTAGGTCTGGTGGGTTTTTGCCTTGCTCCTTCATATGTTGTGTTTCTCTGTCTTCTCATTTTGCTTAACTTACTGTGTTTGGGGTCTCCTTTATGCAGGCTGCAGGTTCATAGTTTCCATTGTTTTTGTTGTCTGTCCCCAGTGGCTAAGGTTGGTTCAGTGGGTTGTGTAGGCTTCCTGGTGGAGGAGACTAGTGCCTGTGTTCTGGTGGGTGAGGCTGGATCTTGTGTTTCTGGTGGGCAGGTCCACGTCTGCTCATGTGTTTTGTGGTGTCTGTGGCATTATTATAATTTTAGGCACCCTCTGTGCTAATGGATGGGATTGTGTTCCTGTCTTGCTAATTGTTTGCAATAGGGTGTCCTGCACTGTAGCTTGCTGTTCATTGAGTGGAGCTGGGTCTTGGGGTTGAGATGGAGATCTCTGGGACATTTTCACCGTTTGATATTTCGTGGAGCTGGGAGGTCTGTTGTGGACCAGTGTCCTGAACTTGGCTCTCCCACCTCAGTGGCACCACCCTGATACCTGGCAGGAGCACCAGGAGCCTGTCCTCCACACAGCTCATAATAAAAGGGAGAAAATAAAGAAAGAAAGAAAGAAAGAAAGAAAGAAAGAAAGAAAGAAAGAAAGAAAGAAGAAGATAAAATAAAATAAAATAAAGTTATTAAAATAAAGATAATTATTAAGAAAAAAAAATGTTTTAAGTAATAATAATAAAAAAAAAACGGACAGAGAGAACCCTGGGACAAATGCCAAAAGCAAAGCTATACAGAGAAAATCACATACAGAAGCATACGCATACACACTCACAAAAAGAGAAAAAGGGAAAAAATTTATATATATCATTGCTCCCAAAGTCCACCTCCTCAGTTTGGGATGATTCTTTGTCTATTCAGGTATTCCACAGATGCAGGGTACATGAAGTTGATTGTGGAGATTTAATCCGCTGCTCCGGAGGCTGCTGGGAGAAATTTCCCTTTCTCTTCTTTGTTCACACAGCTCCTGGCGTTCAGCTTTGGATTTGGACTCGCTCTGCATATAGGTCGCCTGAGGGCCTCTGTTCTTCGCTCAGACAGGACGGGGTTAAAGGAGCAGCTGATTAGGGGGCTCTGGCTCACTCAGGCCGGGGGGATGGAGGAGTACAGAGTGCGCGGCGAGCCTGCGGTGGCAGAGGCCGGCGTGACGTTGCACCAACCTGATGTATGCTGTGCGTTCTCCCGGGGAAGTTGTCCCTGGATCACGGGACCCTGGCAGTGGTGGGCTGCACAGGCTCCCGGGAGAGCAGGTGTGGACATTGACCTGTGCTTGCTCACAAGCTTCTTGGTGGCTGCAGCAGCAGCCTCAGCGTCCCATGCCCGTCTCTGGGGTCCGTACTGATAGCCACGGCTCACGCCCGTCTCTGGAGCTCCTTTAAGCATCACTCTTAATCCCCTCCTCTCGTGCACCAGGAAACAAAGAGGCAAGAAAAAGTCTCTTGTCTGTTCGGCAGCTCCAGACTTTTTTTTTTTCTTTTTTCTTCATGCATTTTTTTCCTGATCCAGTGTGTTTATTTTGTATTGTAAGTGTATTGTGTGATACATACTACAAATGGAAAAAAAGTCAATAGATTTAATTATATTTATCTGAATATTTGATTAAATGAAGCAAAACAAAAAACCTTCAAGATTATCTTTTAAGAAATTTCAAAATTGATTGGAACTATACCTTATTAATATTTTCCCTCATGTGAGAGTTATACAATTTATACAGTTTTGCCACTTTGAAATGTATATTTCAATATCTGATTTTTATTTATTTTATTTATTTATTTATTTATTTTTTAAACATCTTTATTGGAGTATAATTGCTTTACGATGGTGTGTTAGTTTCTGCTTTATAACAAAGTGAATCAGTTATACATATACATATGTTCCCATATCTCTTCCCTCTTGCATCTCCCTCCCTCCCACCCTCCCTATCCCACCCCTCTAGGTGGTTACAAATCACCAAGCTGATCTCCCTGTGCTATGCGGCTGCTTCCCATTAGCTATCTATTTTACGTTTGGTAGTGTATATATGTCCATGCCACTCTCTCACCCTGTCACATCTCACCCCTCCCCCTCCCCATATCCTCAAGTCCATTCTCTAGTAGGTATGTGTCTTTATTCCCGTCTTGCCACTAGGTTCTTCATGACCTTTTTTTTTTCCTTAGATTCCATATATATGTGTTAGCATACTGTATTTGTTTTTCTCTTTCTGACTTACTTCACTCTGTATGACAGACTCTAACTCCATCCACCTCACTACAAATACCTCCATTTCATTTCTTTTTATGGCTGAGTAATATTCCATTGTATATATGTGCCACATCTTCTTTATCCATTCATCTGATGATGGACACTTAGGTTGCTTCCATTTCCTGGCTATTGTAAATAGAGCTGCAATGAACGTTTTGGTACATGACTCTTTTTGAATTATGGTTTTCTCAGGGTATATGCCCAGTAGTGGGATTGCTGGATTGTATTGTAGTTCTATTTTTAGTTTTTTAAGGAACCTTCCTACTGTTCTCCATAGTGGCTGTATCAATTTACATTCCCACCAACAGTGCAAGAGTGTTCCCTTTTCTCCACACCCTCTCCAGCATTTATTGTTTCTAGATTTTTTTTGATGATGGCCATTCTGACCGGTGTGAGATGATATCTCATTGTAGTTCTGATTTGCATTTCTCTAATGATTAATGATGTTGAGCATTCTTTCATGTGTCTGTTGGCAATCTGTATATCTTCTTTGGAGAAATGTCTATTTAGGTCTTCCGCCCATTTTTGGATTGGGTTGTTTGTTTTCTTGTTATTGAGCTGCATGAGCTGCTTGTAAATCTTGGAGATTAATCCTTTGTCCGTTGATTCATTTGCAAATGTTTTCTCCATTTCTGAGGGTTGTCTTTTGGTCTTGTTTATGGTTTCCTTTGCTGTGCAAAAGCTTTTAAGTTTCATTAGGTCCCATTTGTTTATTTGTGTTTTTATTTCCATTTCTCTTGGTAAAGTAGCAGGATACAAAATTAATGCACAGAAATCTCTTGCATTCCTATATGCTAATGTTGAAAAATGTGATAGGAAATTAAGAAAACACTCCCGTTTACCATTGCAACAAAAAGAATGAAATATCTAGGAATAAACCTACCTAAGGAGACAAAAGACATGTATGCAGAAAATTATAGGACACTGATGAAAGAAATTAAAGATGATACAAATAGATGGAGAGATATACCATATTCTTAGATTGGAAGAATCAACATTGTGAAAATGACTCTACTACCCAAAGCAATCTACAGATTCAATGCAATCCCTATCAAACTACCACTGGCATTTTTCACAGAACTAGAACAAAAAATTTCACAATTTGTATGGAAACACAAAAGACACCGAATAGCCAAAGCAATCTTGAGAACAAAAAATGGAGCTGGAGGAATCAGGCTCCCTGACGTCAGACTATATTACAAAGCTACATTAATCAAGACAGTTTGGTATTGGCACAAAAACAGAAACATAGATCAATGGAACAGGATAGAAAGCCCAGAGATAAACCCACACACATATGGTCACCTTATCTTTGATAAAGGAGGCAAGCATATACAGTGGAGAAAAGACAGCCTCTTCAATAAGTGGTGCTGGGAAAATTGGACAGGTACATGTAAAAGTATGAAATTAGAACACTCCCTGACACCATACACAAAAATAAACTCAAAATGGATTAAAGACCTAAGTGTAAGGGCAGACACTATCAAACTCTTAGAGGAAAACATAAGCAGAACACTCTATGACATAAATCACAGCTCCAGACTTTTTCCTGGACTCCCTCCTGGCTAGCCGTGGTGCACTAGCCCCCTTCAGGCTGTGTTCATGCCGCCAACCCCAGTCCTCTCCCTGGGATCCGACGTCCGAAGCCAGAGCCTTAGCTCCCAGCCCCGACCCCTCCCAGAGGGTGAGCAGACAAGCTTCTCGGGCTGGCGAGTGCTGGTCGGCAGCGATCCTCTGTGCGGGAATTTCTCCGCTTTGCCCTCCGCACCCCTGTGGCTGCGCTGTCCTCCATGGCTCCAAAGCTTCCCCCCTCTGCCACCCACAGTCTCGGCCCACGAAGGGGCTTCCTAGTGTGTGGAAACCTTTCCTCCTTCACAGCTCCCTCCCACTGGTGCAGGTCCCGTCCCTATTCTTTTGTCTCTGTTTTTTTTTTTTTTTTTTTCCCTACCCAGGTACGTCGGGAAGTTTCTTGCCTTTTGGGAAGTCTGAGGTCTGGTGCCAGTGTTCAGTAGGTGTTTTGTAGGAGTTGTTCCACATGTAGATGTATTTCTGATGTATTTGTGGGGAGGAAGGTGATCTCCACATCTTACTCTTCCGCCATCCTGAAGCTCCTCCCCCGTCACACTATTTTTTGAGGCCAGCATTATTATATCCATTTTACAAATGAAGAGACTGAGGTTTAAGTAGCTGCAGGAATTTGCCTCTGGACATACACCTGAGCACGGCTGAGCTAGGATATGACCCTAGTCCACCCAGCTTCATGGTGTAGCATCATGAAACAGCGCCTCAGACCTGACCATGCCATTCCTACAGCTCCCATGTCCACCAACCCCTGCCCAACTGAACAGTGCAAGGAAAAGGGATCTTCTCTCATTGCTGAAGTTATGAAGAAGAAAAATGATTTTTTTTTGCTTGATCATAGTAGAGAGAAAAATTTGAAAAAAACTAGAAAAACTTCCATCGTCACCAAAGGTTCACAACTTGTCAAACTATGAAGAGTGAAGAAGTCTGCCCCCCTTCACAGAGCTCTCATGACAACCGCATTTGTCTGTGTGTTACTCTACACATAGAAAAGGATTTTGATTTCAAGACATCAAGCTCACACTTTCACCTAAGAAAATGAAATGTTCTTACATACTCAATGATTTTTTTAAAAACCCTTTATGAGTTGTTCATATGTGGCATGTTCAATGAATTTTCTTCCAAAAGTAAAAATAAAGCAGCCTCTTTGAGAAATCTCATCACTTTCCTGCTACCAACTACCATCTATAGGGGGCCAGCTTCCAAATCTGTGTCATCTTCAGATCCACATGGTCAAGCCACCAAGTGGCAATCTCCTCTGGGCTCTTCACAGACATCCTGAGCTTAAGGCATCAGCATTACATCCTACTCCCCATCCCACTCCTCCATCCAATTCCCCTCAAAGACAGCCAAGTCACTCCTCCAGTAACCTAAGCCAGATGCCAGTGGACCACTCATCCCGCACCCAGTCTCTAAGACTTGCTGGTTGTGCTCTTGAACAAACTCCCCTCTGCGTCTCCTCTTCTCAACTTTCATCACCACTGCTCTCCTCAGCTCTTTTCTATTATTATAACAACTTCCTAACTGGTTTCCCTGCCTCCACATCCATCCTCACCCATCCACCATTTACAGGAATACCCAAGTGACCTTTTTAATACACACATCCAGTCTTGGCCCTGCCCTTCTTAAAGCCCCTCAGGGCCTTCAGTGCATCAAGTCCGAGCTCTCCAAACTTTAGTGAAGGCCTCATAAAATCACATGGTCAGCTCCTCCTCTCCTGTCTAGCCTCGTTTATCCCTTTCCCAACTCACTTGCCCATCCCTCCATGCTGGGTTACTTAGAGTTCTCTAAGGTTCTCATGCTGCTGTGCCTTGGTGTGTACCAGTCATTTTGCCTGGAGAGTCATTTCTTTTCTCTGCTGTTGAATCCCTACCCACTCTTTGAGATTCCGGTCTAGAGTGAGACACTTTTCGTATGAGACCTCCTCAGTGCTTAACTCTAGGCAGAGGCAAGTCTTTCCACCATAGACTTTGGAACACAACTCATTATAGCACTTAGTAATATGCATTTTGATGATTTATTTACTGGTCTGTGTCTCTCAGCTAATTATAAGCTCTTCTGGTGCAGGGCCCCTTTCTTTTTCATCTTTGTGCCTCTAGCACCTAGCACAGTATTTGGTGTACCCAGGGCACTCTCTAAATGCTTGTTGAAAAAAATGAATAAATGAAAGAATGAAACTTATCCTGTCAAAATAAAAGTTCATACTGATCTGAAACTTTCAAAATTAACTAATCAATAAATTTGACTTGAGCACGTGTGATATATAAAGCATGACGTTGCCTTAGGCACAAATAAGTGCTGAATGTGGCCTCTGGTTTCAGAAACTTGTAATCTGGGGACCAGATAAATATAAAAATAAGTGCTAATTATAGAGAGAAATTATTTTAATGAGCTGATAAAAAGAACCTTCTCAAGGCAATGTAGAATGAGCTGCATGAATGAAATGGAGATGGGTTACAGGAGCTTGGAATTTAAAGAGGTCTCTATGGTTTGGGAAAGGGGTTCTATGGAGTATGGTTCAATCAGTTAGACTTCACATTATAAGTAGCAAAAAGAATTAGCCTATAGCAAAGGGAAGTTATTTTTTTTAAATTAATTAATTTGTTTATTTTTGGCTGTGTCATGTCTTAGTTGTGACATGCGGACTCAGTAGTTGCGGCACACAGGCTTAGTTGCCCCAAGGCATGTGGGATCTTAGTTCCCTGACCAGGGATCAAACTGGCATCCCCTGCATTGCAAGACAGATTCTTAACCATTGGACCACCAAGGAAGTCCAAAGGGAAGCTATTGGCTGAAATTCCCGGGGCAGGCTGGCTTCAGACAAGACTCTATCTAGAGTGTAAAGAACATTACTCAGTTTCTCTCTTTTTCCCCAGTAGCTCCACATTCTTCTCTTGCAGGGTCCATTTCCACCTCACAGCCCTACCTTTTCTTTCCCAGAAGGCTCCAGGAAATATACATTTACATCTCGTTACACCCGATTAGTTACATACCTTCCTTGAATCAATCACTGTTGCCACAAAATTAAGACATCCTTATTGATTTAAGCCAATGAGTGGCTCCCCAAAGTGTGGGAAAGGTCAATGGCACCAGTCACGTGGCCTATACTATGAGAGGGTGCGTTGTTTAAGTATATGCAGGATACCCAGTAAGGCCAGCAAGTCACCCTGGGGTGAAGTAGTGTGACTCAGGAAGCATTGCTGACTTTCTGCTCATGTCCTTTTCCCCCCTTAAGCCACAATGTCAAAAAAATTTCTCACAACAGGGGGCCTCCCCACATTATCTTTTCCTAAATAATGGCAGAAGAAAGAGCTCTGAATTAAAGATCAAGAACTCTTGATTTCTGTCTTGGCTCTGTCAAGGCATTGAATCTTTCTGTTTCTCAGTTTGTTTACTATGAAATGTGGATGATGACACCTGTCCTCCCAGTGTCGTCGGGAAAGTCAAGTGAAATGGGAGTTTGAAATTAACAGATGCAAACTAACATATGTGAGATGGATAAACAACAAGGTCCTACTGTATATCACAGGGAACTATACTCAATATCCTGTGATAAACTGTAATGGAATATGAAAAAAATGTATATATGTATAACTGAGTCACTTTGCTGTACAGCAGAAATTAACACAACATTATAAATCAACTATACTTCAAAAAAATAAATTAAAAATAAAAGCCAGGTGAAATGATCAGTTTGAAAGCCCTTTCAAAAGCATCAAAATATACTTAGGAAGGACTATTGGTAATTCACCCTCAGTGCTCATGTCTACATATTCCTCATCTTGAGAGATTAAGACGATTATGCCAATGCACCCCTCAGTTTCTCTGTTCCCTCCACTCCAGGCCGTCTGGCCATCTCTCAGTTCCTCATTACTCCGTATCAACCCTGATGCTTTACACTCAAGTAATGGGAAACCTCACCCCAAAGGGCTTTGACGGCAGGACAGCTTACTCCCTCCTAATGAGGAGTCCACAGGTAGGTGGGCTCCAGGTACGGGGTGTCAGGCCTGTCCTGCCATATCTCTTGGCTCTGACCTCCCCAAGGGCTGCTCTTATCCACAGTCTCCTGCAAGACGACTGCAGTGGTTCCAGGACTCTTCATGTGTATCTCTTTTGCTAAGGCTAGGAAACCTTTCCAAGAAAAATTCTTATGTCTTATTGGTTAGAACTGCTCACAAGCCCACCCCTAAACCAATGTCTGGAAAAGGGGGATGGGATTCATATGATTGGTGGAGATTCCTCAGGATTCACTTTTTGAGCTAGGGATAGAGCCATTTTCTGCATGGCCGCATGGTGGAAAATCGTCTGAAAATGATCAGGGTCTGACAGCTGAAAGAGGGAGGAGATTGGCTACTGGGTGGGGGACAACCAGAGTCGATATAGCAGATGCTGTCAGGGACCTGCTCTTATCCCCAGGTCCTATGACCTGAGTGCACAGCACTGACTTCTGACCACTAGCACTTGTGTTTCTTTGCTTGAAAACTTCTTCTGGTCTTTCCCACCCATGCAATAAGCCATAAATGCTAGGGGATTACTATTTCCACGCTGGGAACAGCCCTCAATGACTGTTGAGAGTATATACACCCCCACATGTATAAAAGCTCCAGTTCCCTCATCCTGAGGGTGAGATCACTCTTTGGTGTTTGCTCTGCACTGGCCTCTAGAATGTCGTAGCCCCATTACATTCCAGCTACCCATGTCCAGTAGCTGGCTGGACAACACACCCTCCCAGGCTGCCCTCCTCTTCCTGCCTCACTTCTCCACTCCACCATGGTGCTTCCTACACCTCCTTTGACTTCCTATCTCAGAGTCGGCTTCTTGGGAAGTCCAAATGAAGATACCATATGCCAAACTCCTTCCTGAATCCAGAGACTCTGTACACAGTGTTCCCATCTGCTCAGAATGTGTTTCCTCTCCCTGCTCCCGCTCCCACTCCCTTCCAGTTTCAGTGGAAATGTCACTTCCCTCTGGAAGCCTTGTTTGAGCCCTTGTCCACCTGAGGCCATCCTTTCATTGTTTGTTCTCCTCTTCTGTACTTCTCCTTAAGAATGGTTGTGATATAATTAATTGTGTGTGTAATTAATTTTTTTACATCTTTATCCCCAACTAGATTGTGAGCTGCTTGAGGGCAAGGACAATGCTTCTGGCCTCCCACTCTATTGTTGGCTCCTGGCACACTGCCTGGCACAAAGTAGAGGGTCAAGGACTGGCTGGATATGGGAAAATGAACCTTATGAAAGATGTAAGTTTGAGGGTCATTCACACAGAAAAAATTATGAAAGCTTTAGATAAAATATATTTTATTTACATGATTCTTAATGGATCTACATTTATTTCTTGGGACAGAATATAACTTATTTTTTAATATAACTTTTATACATAGAAGGGATGCCCATTGTCTAAGGGAGAATCTTAGAATGGTTCCTTTATATCTATAAAACTGCCATTTTAGTCACCTTTTAATTTTATTTATACATTGCAGAATTCCATCTCAAATCCACTATTCTTTCATTCATTCATTCATTCAATGCCTACTTATAGGACACTGTACCTGGCAAGACTCTAGAACTATCTGCTCTCGACTCTTTCCAAAAGCCATGAGAGAGACATATAATGACCATCATATAATATATGAGGGAGAACATCCCAGGTTCCCTGTGTGCCTCCCCTCAGCTCTACTTCCACAGTAGGCTTTTGGCTTTTACTGAAGAAGCAAGGAACAATCTTATGAAATCAATCACTATATTTGCCAGAAAAGGGTAACTGAGGGCTTGTCTATTTTGTCAGTGCTCACATGGGAGAAATTTCCTTTAGTGACAAGTGGCATGAGGCAGGGTGAAAACAGCAAACAAACATGCATGCTTGCCATCTCTCTGCCAGGCAGACTCTTTCTTACTAATCCCTAAACAAGACCCTTACCTCTGCATGGGATTAATTCAGATTTTGTGAGGTTTATATAATTTGGAATCCTTCTTTGTGAAAAAAGTACAAAACTACAAATAAAAACGTGACACAGAGCTTTGGAAGGGTCCACACAAGTGAGGGGCTCTGAATTTTAAGCTGCACTGGTTTCCTAGTGAATCAGCATCTGACCCTGATTAAGACTGGCTGGTCCTCCCGCCCCTTAGCCCTGCATGGTTACTCTGACCTCTATGCTTTATGCTTTGCCTGAAAGGCTTCCCTCCTCTTTCTTCTTCAATCCCCGGACCATATTTCTTCAAAGTTTGGCTCCGCAATGCTTTCTCTGATTCTCCCCAGCAGAAAGCTCTCCCTTCCCTGCAGGCCCACAATCCTATGTACAGAGCCCAGGATATGTTGTCTCATGATGGCTTAGAGGGCATCATGAATGGCTCTATTTGAGGGGCATATACTGTGCCTTCTCCAATTAGTCTTGGGCACAGGGACTATTTCTTCATTTAGGTTTCTCCTCAGCACCTACTCAAGTTCTGGGTACAGCAGTAAGGGAAGGGGAAAAGGAAAGGCGTAAGAAAGGCAAGATGATGGGGTGTGGAGTGAGGCTCACCTGGTTGTAACTCTGCCCTCGTTAGTGCAGGACCTCAGGCAAGTCACTTACCTCTCTAAGTCTTCATTTCTCACTGACAAATGGATATAATAATGATGTTTATTTCCCATCATTGTTGTGAGGATTAAGTAAAGCATTTATTCATTCACCAAATATCTATTTAGCCCTCTCTTGGGCTATTTTTGGCACCAGAGGCTTGGAATACACGTGACTCAGGGATACTCCCTGTGTGGCGGTTCCCATAGTTGAGTTGGGAGATAGAAGATTATGATGTATCAGGATAAGGCTATAGCAGACACTCAACTGGAGCAGAGCAGGTGCTCCATAAATAGTCGTTAAATAAATGACTGACAGAATGAAGGAATTCAGAAAGCAAAAATGATTATCTTTGCAAGATAACACTTGATATATTTGCAGCATCATCCAGATGTAAGTATAATGTTGAATATAATGGACATGGCAGTGCATGGAACATCATGAAATGCTGCATGTTAAAGGAAATAAAATCAGCAGAAAGAAAACAAGGGTTGAATGAGAGGAGAGAAGACAAAAGGAAGGAGAAAGGCCCTCAGAAGGCAAAAAGGGAGGAAGGGCACCGTGGACTCACCTGGCCAAGTGTGCACTCCATGCCGCCCAAGAAGTCAGCCTCCTTAAGCTCATCGTGGTTGCTGCTGATGTCGTGGACCTCAAACCGCAAGCGCTGCACCTCCTCAAAATAAAAGTCCACGGTAAACAGTTTTGAATACACTGGGTTGATGCAGGTGCGAATCACCTCTGTTCTGTCAACCTGCAGAAGAGAGAAAGAGAAAACTCATCAGGGATCAGGGCTTTGTATCATTATCCTTCATGAGGATTCATCTTACGGTGCTCTGTCTCATTCCAAACTGTCAATGCCCTCCACCAAGTCACCAGGGTGAGCAATTTGGATGTCTTCAAGGATGCATCTTCAGAGAATAAGCCATGTTTCAAGGAGGAAAATCATAGAATAATCTGAGCTTTGTATTTAAGGGTTTAGAGCACCTTGTATTGTTAAATAACAGGGCAACGAGATGGATTGATTATTAGGGGCTGCCTGGAGCCTCAGGATGAGAAAGAGTCTGAGGGCACGTTTGGGTTCAGGAGAAAAGAAATCTATATTCAATTCCTGAAGTCTGAGGGGCACAGTCAGGGCAAAAGACCATGTAGAAGCCCCATTTTAGCCAACTCTACTCTAGTATGAGTGTCATAGTTCATGAATCCCAGCATACTGAAGGGGAAGGACATGAAAAGGGATATGAAGATAACTGCCTGTGGTCTCAAGTGTACCTTTTGTTGGGTTTACACATGTTGAATCGGTCATTTCAGTCCCCGGGACCTCAGTTTCCTCATCAACCAGTGAGGGTTAGAGGATTAGAGGATGAAAAGTCTCTTTGTGCTCTAATGTTCCAGGAGAGAAGACTTCCCAGGCCTTCTCTGGTAATAACTTTCCATTTCTCTCTCACTTTCTGCTATACTCTGTGCCCCTGGAGGCTGACTTCTATGGACTGACTTTCCTGGGCTCCCTTGACCTCTGGGTTCTGGGTGGAGGCAGCCAGAGGGGAGACTTGGCAGGAGATCAGAAGGACATAGGCAGTGTCTCCGTCCCTCTACACACAAGTCTGCTAGGGACTCCCATCCAAGAGGGAGCTGCCGCCAGGATCTGGTGACACAGTCCTGACCCTCAGACAGAGGGGTGGTAATGGCTTTCGCTGCTGCCACGCTGTCCTTTTTCAGCTCCCTTACGCCTGCCCAGGCACATGCAAAGAGTCTCTGTGTGAAGAGTTTAGCCCTTTGAGTGAAACTCTGGGTATGCCACCTGCTTTCTGCTAGTACCCCCACCACTAAAGTTCTTCTCTTCCACGTCTGTCCCAAGTAAGAATACTCAACACCATTTATATTCTGTGAAGCCTTACAGGACCAAGTTACAGATAACCCAAGATCCTACAGTATCTCTCAAAGGGAGATATCCATCACTCATATTTTATGGGTCAGTTGGAGCCTACATGAACTGTCAGCTTTCAAATAGAAACATCGTTTTGTGAATGAAAAATATTGCCTGCCATATCAGTAAACAAAGGATGTTGCAGCCACCAAGCCATCACATTATAGCCACACTGATGGTGAGCCCTGAGGGAACTCAGGATGGAGAGCCGGCTGCCAAGCCCTCAGCCACTGCAGCCACCACCACGGGGCACCATGAGGGGATCAGGATGGAGAGAAGAAGGATACTGGCCCCAGGTATCTGAGATGCATATGAAAGGAATGATTTCAGTGAGCCCAGACTCTTGCATCTTCCCATACATAGAAAAGCACTAAATTTCATTAACTTGAGATATATGGTTTTCTTTAATTAAGAGTAATCTTTTGATGTTCCCACTACCTGGTCTTTGTTGCAAAAACTCCTATATATCCTGGCTCCCCACCTTGTTTCTTGGGAGAAGTCTCTCAGGGTTATTTGAGATGCTGTCTCCCAGGCTTGAAGTGCTCAGAATGTCCTCTGAATAAAACATAATTCTCAACTTTTAGTCTGTGCAATTTTTTTCAGTCGACAGTTTATTGGATACGTCCCAAGAGTCATTCATTAGCACAAACTGTAAAAAACATCTCCCCACTTTCATTAGAGTACAAGGAAAGTTTCTCAATAAAATCAGGGAAACCATTTTTGATCATATCATGTGTGTACACGATATCCAGCAAAGAAAATTGGATACACTCTTGAGTTTAGGGCTTGGTCCCTGTCCCTGTCCCTTCCTATGCAGGGCCCTGTGTGAGAGAGGGTTACCCTGTAAGGAACACCATCTGCTATTCCTGGTGGGATGAATGATCCAGGTTATGAGGAGGAGAATATGGTCCTTTTATGTCCCTGTGCAAGAGACAGAAAAACCAAACCCCAACCCACTGCTGATTAGCAGTTGAAAACAAGCTATTGTACAGACCAATGGTTATTTGACTCTTCCCGTGAAGACTCAGCTTCTATTTGAGCTGAATTTTATATCTTTTAAAATGTTCATTCTGGGGCGGGGGGGGGGGCAGGATTGCATATGTTATTGGTTAACTGTGTGGGTACAAGGATTTACTGTATTGGCATAGTTCTTTTCAGTTTATTAAGAGATTATGGTTTTGAGTAATAGTAAAATTCAGAGATCACAAACTGGTAGTCTGCAAGTTCACACTTACCTTGAGGTGTTTTATTCATCCTACTTAAACGTAGTTTTCTCTTAATTTGTCAACAGAAAACAGCCTCTATTTCTTTTTTTTTTTAATTTTTATTTATTTATTTATTTATGTATTTATTTATGTATTTATTTATGGCTGTGTTGGGTCTTCGTTTCTGTGCGAGGGCTTTCTCTAGTTGCGGTAAGCGGGGGCCACTCTTCATCGCGGTGCGGGGGCCACTCTTCATCGCGGTGCGCGGGCCACTCACTATCACGGCCTCTCCTGTTGCGGAGCACAGGCTCCAGACGCGCAGGCTCAGTAGTTGTGTCTCACGGGCCTAGTTGCTCCGCGGCATGTGGGATCTTCCCAGACCAGGGTTCGAACCCGTGTCCCCTGCATTGGCAGGCAGACTCTCAACCACTGCGCCACCAGGGAAGCCCCAGCCTCTATTTCTATTGCCCTCCCTTTGGAAAAAAATCATATTATCTGGCAACCTGGGACTACATTCATACATGGCAACCACTGCGGGCTGCCCCATTCAGATGGGCATTTATTCTCCATTCTCCAAGCTCTTCACCCTCAATGAATTGCCCCGCCTGACTTCTAGAGGCATTTTTGCAACACTTGGTCCAAATTCATAGCATCATGAGCCATATGATAAGAGATTTAATTATATTCATGTGGTGCCTTTTGGTAGAAGATTTTGAAATAATCTCCAAGAAGTAACTTATAGGTGGATTCTCAAGACACAGAAAAGGTTCTTTCCTCAGGGCTAGAAGAACAGAGTCCTAGCCAGGTTTAGATGATAAGAGACAGAAGATGGAAACTCTAGTCTTTGTTTCTCTGCTTTAACCACCCCAAAGGGCGCAAATGGCTGATGTGCACCAATCCTGCTGATTTTCTTCTCACTTCTTGATTTTCAAATGCTCATCCCACATAGACATCACACCACACCTCAGATGGACCATCCAAGGCAACACTGAATGGCTTGGTTTTGTGAGGGAGAGGATTGGCTTGGAAAGAAGTTAAGTAACAAACATTTGTATTACCAAGATAGATAATTCCAAGGATAATCTCAGGGCCATTGAGACCCTTGAGTATGGATGCTCAGGACTAGGAGGAGAATGGTGATGGGGAAATGCTCGTAACACTCACAGATGTTTCAAAACATTCTGCATTTCCAGTCAGTATGGGAGATGCATTCTTTTCTGGAGACTGAAGACAGGTTTAACCTGAGCAATAGAGCCTAGGATGGCTGATGTTTCTCATTGAAAGGTGTCAAGGTCAAGGCAGTTGTTTCCAAAGGACCAGCCATTGACTGGTGCTGCTGGTTGCATCAGAATCATGGGGCAATAGTAATATTCCACTGTATATATGTACCACATCTTCTTTATCCATTCATCTGTTGATGGACATTTAGGTTGCATCCATGACTTGGCTACTGTAAATAGTGCTGCTATGAAGATTAGGGTGCATGTGTTTTTTTGAACTATGGTTTTCTCTGGGTATATGCCCAGTAGTGGGATTGCTGGCTCACAGCCATAAAAAGGAATGAAATCGGGTCATTTGTAGAGACGTGGATGGACCTAAAGAGTGTCATACAGAGAGAAGTAAGTCAGAAAGAGGAAAGCAAATATCGTATAATAACGCATATATGTGGAATCTAGAAAATGGTATAGGTGATCTTATTTGCAAAGCAGAAATAGAGACACAGATGTAGACAGCAAATGTATGGATACCAAGGCGGAAAGGGGTGGGGTGTGAAGAATTGGGAGACTAGGATTGACACATGTACAATATTTCTTTCTTTATTTATTTGTGTAGCCATGTTTTTTCATTCTTTTTTTTTTTGCATTTTTTAAAAACATCTTTATTGGAGTATAATTGCTTTACAATGGTGTGTTAGTTTCTGCTTTATAACAAAGTGAATCAACTATACATATACATATATCCCCATATCTCCTCCCTCTTGGGTCTCCCTCCCACCTTCCCTATCCCACCCTTCTAGATGGTCACAAAGCACTGAGCTGATCTCCCTGTGCTATGCGGCTGCTTCCCACTAGCTATCTATTTTACATTTGGTAGTATATATAAGTCCATGCCACTCTCTCACTTCGTCCCAGCTTACCCTTCCCTCTCCCCATGTCCTCAAGCCCATTCTCTACGTCTGCATCTTTATTCCTGTCCTGCCCCTAGGTTCTTCAGAACCTTTTTTTTTTTTTTTGATTCCATATATATGTGTTAGCATATGGTATTTGTTTTTCTCTTTCTGACTTACTTCACTCTGTATGACAGACTGTAGGTCCATCCACCTCACTACAAATAACTCAATTTCATTTCTTTTTATGGCTGAGTAATATTCCATTGACACATATACATTATTGATACTATGTATAAAATAGACAACTAATGGGAACATACTGTATAGCACAGGGAACTCTATTTAATGCACTGTGGTAACCTAAATGGGAGGGAAGTCTAAAAGGGAGGGGATTATCTGTATGTGTATGGCTGATTCATTTTGTTGTGCAGTGGAAGCTAACACAACATTGTAAAGCAACCATACTCCAATAAAAATTAATAACAATAAAAAAAGAATCAATGGGGCAGCTTTCCTTAACACTGAGATTCCTGATCCCTATACTCCAGGTTCTGATTCAATAGGAGTAAGGGAATCCCCAAAATCTGTATTTTTAAAGGTGTTCTTAGGCAATTTGAATGTTGGAATATCAGAGTAAAGGAACTGAAGAGACAGAGGGTCTAGCTCTTGCTCTTGTGTGAGGTTTTTTTTTGTCAAGGTTTTAAAAAATCTTGCTTTCTTTCTGTTACCCAGTCTGCAAAACTGTCAACACTTCTCTCCTCTGCAGTTGTAATGACTGATACCCCAGTGTTGCTTATGGTTTGCAGAACATACTCACACACATTTTTTTTATTTGGTTCTTATAGCAATCATGTGATGTAGCTTTATGCTATTTTATATATGAGTAAAATCAAGGTCAGATGTCAGTACAAAGTACTGGATGACAGAATGGGCAGTGAGCTCAGGCTTTTTGACCTCAAAGTCTGGACTATTTTTCTTAATTCATGTTTCTTCATGAGCATCCCTAGACAGAAGGAAAAAATGCAGCTGGGTTATGATATGATGATGATAGAATCAATCATTAGATATTGCTTTGGATGAGATGCTCTTTTAAAGAATTTCATCTAAAACATTTTTCAGTAGAACAGTAAAGTTCATAATAGTTAATGCTTATGGAAGGCCTGGTGTGTCACAGGCACTCACTTTTAAAAATACATTATTGAAGTATAATTTACATAAAATAAACCACATCTATTTAAAGTGTACCATTCAGTAAGTTTTGGTATGTGTATAGACTTGTGAAACCATCCCCACAATCAGGTAAAGGCACCCATTAACCCCTACGGTTTCCTTATGCTTCCTTTTAATTCTTCCTCTTACCCCTTCCTGCCTTTGTTTCCAAGCAACTACTGGCCTGTTCTCTGTCACCATAATCAGTTTGTATCCTCTATAATGACATATAAATTAATTGTACACACTATGTAGTCTTTTTGTCTTTTTCTTTCATTCAGTGTAATTATTTTGAGATTTATTCATTGTGCATTAACAGTTCATCTTTTTTATTTCTGAGTAATATTTCATTGATGGACTGTTTCCAGTTTGACTGTTACACATAAAGCTGCCATGAATATTCATGTACAAGCATTTGTATGAACATATATTTCTTCTCTCCAGGAGTGAAATAGGTATATGTTTAACTTTTAAAATTCTAATAAGTGTGTAGTGGTATCTCATTGTGATTTTAATTTGTGTTTTCCTAATAACTAATGATGTGGAGCATCTTTGCACTTCCTTATTTGCCATCTGTCTTCTTTGGTAAAGTGTATGGTCAAATCTCCTGACAGGCACTCTCTTTTCATCCTTATGACAACACTGTGAGGTAGGTACTATTATTACCCCCTTTACTGGGAGGTAGAGAGACCCTATAACTTTCCCAGTATCATACCGCTTGCAAGAGGTAGGATTTTTCATCTTTATGCTATATAGTCATGCAAATTTGAAGCTTTTTCACCTAAATCCTCTTGCTCAAAGTAATGTACAAACCAGATAACAGGCATAAGATATGGAACTTTTGGGGAAAGTCAGTGAATGAGGCTGTAGTTGTGTCTCTGGAGATCTGGTTTGTCCACTGGGCATACTGGAGATACAATGGGGGCCTTGAACACTGCCCACGGAGATTGAACTGTGTAGGGGACAAGGTCAGTGTGTCATCAAAAAGAGTTCAAGACTATGCACAGAATGGCCATCTGTTCCCAGAGGCTCCCAAGGGCTGGGACTGACATAGGCAAAGGAGGTGAGGTGATTGGGAGGTGAGCGCTAAACAATGTGCTGGAGAAGTGGGGAGAAGGTAAAGTCAGGAGCCAAAACTGATGTCAGTCACTGAATGCTCTAAGGTTTCCTAGAGAAGTACAGGTCCCTATCCCAAGGATAACAGGGCTGGTGAAGAGTGACATCATGTGCCAGAGAGAGACATGAAGGCCCCCAGGGCAGGCGTATAATTAGATATTATTTCAAACTGATATTCTTTAAATATTTCTGCAATATTTATTTAGTGAGGGTGAGGAGAAACTAATTTTCTCTGAATAAATAATGGATAACGTTATGATCAAAAATAAAGGATGGATTACAGACAATTTTTCAAACCATGTAACTTCCAAAGGGACATATTAAACCACATAAAATTTAGATAATAAGTCACTGAGTCACCAGAATTAGCATTATTCAATTTCAGCTGCTTGTGGCTGCTGATTTCAAGTGCCTGGCCAAGGAGTTGGCAGGTTTGTCCTACCACTGCAACAAACAAGTCTCTGGTCTTAAAATCACTCAACAGGAGGAGAGAGGTTGGTGCTAGTGAAATATGGCTTTTATTTTCATTGTAAGTGGATTCTCTACTTGAATAGGACTAACACTGTAACATTTTGCTGGTTATGTAAAAAGAAGTCACCCGTGGGAACCTGAATTTCCTGATGCCATTTTTGTGCTATGTCTTCATGCTTGCATCATTTCTGGCTGCCTGACTGGTGTGCCTCACAGTCGGTTCCTGCTCACCAGGTCCTATGAGTGAAAATATGCCTGAGTATTCAGCAACCTTTGCTTCTCCTTCTCTTATCATAACATCCTGGGCTGAAGCTGATCTCTCACCTGGACACATGTGGTCCTCAATGGGGGCAATACTCACTTTCCCAGGGGACATGTGGAAATGTGTAGGGGTGTCTGGGGTTGTCACAATGATGGGGTGACATCCCTAGATGCTAAATATCCTACAATGTGGAGGTTAGTCTTAATCAACACAGAACTGAACACTCTTCAAAGCTAGTGGTGTCTCCTATTTGTCCAATCCACATTCAATCCCAGCTAAACAAATAAAGAAACTTCTCCAAGGGTCTTTTGGTCTCGGACCATGCATATGAGTGGACTTACTAGCCAAGATATGAATAGTGGGATCCTTAAGAGAGAAACTCCAGAAGACATCCCTACTTGAAGCAATCATAGTAGTTGTGTTATGAATAACACACTTCACAGAAGTCACCTCCTTAGGAATTTTTACCCTTGCTTAGTAAATTATTTAAATTTATCCTGGAAATGAATGGCAACTTGAGTGGTGACCAATGATGATGGTAACTTTTCTGCACAGGCAAAGAAAGGGGTGAGAGAAAAAATGATGTACCTTTATCATTCACCTTCTTACGTTCCTGTAGAAGGTGTTTTACATGTTATTTTCAGTCCTTATCTTCATTAACTTTAAAACAAACTTTCTTTCACAATGTAACGTTTTTAAAATTGGGATGCGTGTTATAATCGATGACATGCCATTGTTTAACTGAAAGTATATTTTTGTTAACTGGTGATACATAAAATAGTACTTCAGTGTACCAATGACTTATCATTTTACCAATAAGTCTATTAAATATATCATCCTTATTTTGCAAATGATAAAATAAAACTGCATCAGAAAAGCAGTGGCAAAAGAAAGGATCAAACTCAGTATCTCCAATTTCAAAATATATGCTCTTCCTACTTTATGATTTATTATGGGTTGAATTATGTCCCTCAAAGTTCATATGTTGAGTGTATCAGAATGTGATATTATTTGGAGATACAGCTGTTACAGAAGTTAGAAGTAAGGATGAAGTCATACTAGAGTGAGGTGGATCCCTGATCTGATATGACTGGTGTCTTATAAATAGGGGATATTGGACACAGACATTGGACACACAGGGAGATGCCATTTGGACATGAAGGAAGAGATTGGAGTGACACACTTACAACCCATGAGACACCAAAGATGACCAGCAAACCACCAGAAGCCAGAAGAGAGGTGTGGAACAGATTCTCCCTAGTGCCCTCAGAAGGAGCAATACCTGGCAACACCTTGATCTTGGACTTCTAGCCTCCAGAACTGTGAGACAATAAATTTCTGTCATCTAAGCCACCAGTCTGTGGTAGTTTCTTATGGCAGTCCTAGTAAACTACACATCACTCTACCTCTCTCAAGAAGCATCCAGATTCATCTCTGAAAAGGCACTCCTCACCCACCCCATGGCAAAATCTTCAAATGCTCTACAGATTAAATTGAACGAGTGATCCAGGGTTACAAAAGTCAATCCATTGACCACCCTCCACCCCCACCCCCACCCACCCCCGCCTTATCTTTCTGCTATGCCCTTCACCTGGCTCTCAAGGAACAGGGCCTCTTGTGCGAGCTGGGTTCTGTTTACAGAGCCCTGGGAATTAACCTGCTGGAGGACCTGGAATGAGACAGTCCTTTAACCACTGGACTCAGCCCAGGCTTGTGCTGTTGAGTAAACAGCAGAGCCACATCACCTCGCCCAAGAGTGGGGCTCAGAAGTGAATGAAATGAGCATCACCTAGAGGTACCTTCAGAGAGTTCTCAAGGGCCACAGGGATTGGTCCTGGGTCTTCTTCTTCCTTTGTTGCCCTCCTCAGTCCCTGTTGACAGGGGTCTCAAGTATGCACTGCTGCATCCTCCTCAGGTGTTCCTCTTCCCCAACATGAGTGTCCAGTGTGTGTGGCTTAGTTCCCATGGTCCAAAATTCCTATGTTGAAACCTAAGCCCCAGTGTGATAGTATTAGGAGGTGGGGCTTTGGGAAGGTGATTAAGTCATGAGGGTGGAGTGCTCATGAATGGGATTAGTGCCCTTATAAAAGAGACCCCGAGAGCTCTCTTGCCCCTTCTGCCATGTGAGGACACAGCAAGAAGACGGCTAAGTGTTTATTAACCAGGAAGCAGGCTCTCACTAGACACCGAATCGGTCGATGCCTTGATCTTGGACTTGCAGCTTCCAGAACTGTGAGGAATACATTTCTTCTGTTTATAAACCACCCAGTCTATAGTATTTTGTTATAGCAGCCTTAACAGACTAAGGTTTTTAAACTATGTGGTTTAGAAATCTTAATGAATACACAGTTCAATTTGAGGACCAGTAATATTATATTACCAGCTGCTGTGGCTCAGCCCCAAGGTGCATGGCGACCAGAAGGACCGTGTGATCTACTCTGAGCACCCCCACCTCCTGGTAAGACTGTGTGTTGGCAAGTTTCTTCTTCATTGGGAGCTGCCATTTTGACTGCTGCCCATCTTGTTACAGGATAAGAAGACTGAAGGAAATAACTAAGTTGTGAGCTGATTTACTTGATGGATTATCCAACTGAGCACTCCATTAACTGCCACATTCCCAATATGTGAAATGAGAGTTAGTGAATGTGGTGATTAGTCTCCTTTGCATCTGCAGATCTTTCTGTTCTGCTCTGTTCCCCAGGAGACTGGCTGCATGAATTGCTTTATTATGGTTACTTTGTCAACTTGCCTCTTCAGCCAATAGGAGACATCAGTAGGATATCAGAAAGTGGGAAGAAAGAGAGGTCAGTGTGTTTTGCTTGCCCCCTTCCTGCCCCATGCTTCAGTTTTAGGTAGTGACTATGTCCCCCCACCCCCACAGTCCCCTCCTAGTAACCCTTCCTGCAAGCCTCCAGCTCTCACTGGGTTCCAGTAACACTGCCATCTCCACCTACCCATCAAGCCCAGTGGTACCTTCCCACTGTTGCTACTCCCAGAGCATCTCATCATCCCTTGCTGATCCCTTGAACTTTGCCCATACATCTCTACGTGTGTCATTAACATTTCTTCTGGAAGAGACTTCAGAATCCCAAGGGCAGGCAAAATTGTGTCCGGCCTGGTGGCTCATGATGAATGAATTATATGGTCTTTTAAGAGTCTGAAAACTGTTGATCCATATATTATTCATGTGGTAACTTCCTCTTAGCCTCAACATCTATTCACCAACCGTGTTCAGTAATAGATCATAAGGAACATTTACTGAACACTTAAAATGCCCCAGGCATTATTCTAACCAATTCACATGTACTGTCCCACTCAATCATCCCAACAAACCATCCCATTATCACTATTTTATACATGAGAAAACGTAGGGTCAAAGGAGTTAATGTGCCCAAGGTCACTCAGCTGTAGTGATGGGGCCACTTGAGATTCCCCTTAAAACTCTTTCCTGGGACATGACCATATCTCTTGAAGAGGACATATCTCTTCAGGTACCCTCTCAATATAATGGTTTCAAGCAGAGCCCTTCCCAACGCTCAAGACTCCAAATGTTCTTTGACAGGAAAACAATCTTTAACGTCTTCAGCTGGGAGACAGACCCTGAAAAGGCTTTTTGATGTGACTGTGAGGGTCCAGCATGTCTCTCCCTGTCTTCACACCTTCTTTCCCCCTTCCTTTATATTTTTCTCTTCAAGTTTCTTCCAGTTAGCTCATTCCCTTTTGGGATAGATCAGGAGAAATATGGATGCTCTAAGCAGAGAGGACATAAGAAGAGTCTAAAACATAAATGGTGTTTTCAATCCTAAATCAACGTCCTTCTACCAGACTCCAGCTGTAAGCTGGCACATGAACATCAAATGATCAGAAACTGCCTGACAAAACTCATGCCTGTCTGCTGAAGGAAATCAGAGCCTGCCAAGGTGGGGGTGGGAAGGGACTGCATGACAGATCACTCCGAGTTGTAGCTCCTGTCAGATCCTCCTCATGAGGGAGCTTGGAGGCTAATCCCACACAAGTGTAAAGCAGTTTGCACTTCACTCAGATGCTGGTTATTAACAAGATGGTCCCACCGCCTCATCTCTCTGTCACAGCTGTAGAGTCCTCGGGAAAGGTCGTCCAAGACTGGAGAGCCTTGACAGTTTCACTCCCTCTCGTGAGAGCACTGGAATCACAACTAACTGCTGAATAATCATCGACAGGAAGACACTGGAACTCACCAAAAAAGATACCACACATTTAAAGACAAAGGAGAAGCTGCAAGCAGACAGTAGGATGGGCACAAACACAATAAAATCAAATCCCATAACCGCTGGGTGGGTGACTCACAAACTGGAGAGCACTTATACCACAGAAGACCACCCACTGGAGTGAAGGTTCTGAGCCCCACGTCAGTCTTCCCAACCAAGGGGTCTGGCAATGGGAGGAAGAATTCTTAAAGAATCAGACTTTTCAGGCTATCAGGATTTGATTGCAGGAATTCGACAGGACTGGGGGAAACAGAGACTCCACTCTTGGAGGGCACACACAAAGTAGTGTGTGCACAGGACTCAGGGGGAAGGAGCAGTGACCCCATAGGAGACTGAACCAGACCTACCAGCTAGTGTTGGAGGGTGTCCCGCAGAGGCAGGGGTGGCCGTGGCTCACTGCAGGGACAAGGTCACTGGCAGCAGAAGTTCTGGGAAGTACTCCTAGGCATGAGTCCTCCAGAAGTCCACCATTAGCCCCACCAAAGAGCCTGTAGCCTCCAGTGTTGGGTTTACTCAGGCCAAACAACCAACAGGGAGGGAACCCAGCCCCACCCATCAGCAGATAAGCAGATTAAAGATTAATTGGGTTCTGACCACCAGAGGAACACCCAGCTCTACCCACCACCAGTCCCTCCCATCAGGAAGCTTGCACAAGCCTCTTAGATAGCCTCATACACCAGAGGACAGAAAACAGAAGCAAGGAAAACTACAATCCTGCAGCCTGTGGAACAAAAACCACATTCAGAGAAAGATAGACAAAATGAAAAGGCAGAGGACTATGTACCAGATGAAGGAACAGGATAAAACCCCAGAGAAACAACTAAATGAAGTGGAGATAGGCAAGCTTCCAGAAAAATAATTTGGAATAATGATAGTGAAGATGATCCAGAACCATGGAAAAAGAATGGAGGCAAAGATCAAGAAGATGCAAGAAATGTTTAACAAAGACCTAGAAGAATTAAAGAACAAACATCTAGAAGAATTAAAGAACAAACAGAGATGAATACAATAATGGAAATGAAAAATACACTAGAAGGAATCAATACCAAAAAAACTGAGGCAGAAGAATGGATAAGTGACCTGGAAGACAGGATGGTGGAATTCACTGCCGCAGAACAGAATAAAGAGAAAAGAATGAAAAGAAATGAAGACAGCCTAAGAGACCTCTGGGACAATATCAAACACACCAACATTCGCATTATAGGGGTCCCAGAAGGAGAAGAGAGAGAGAAAGGACTCAAGAAAATATTTGAAGAGATTATAGTTGAAAACTTCCCTAATATGGGAAAGGAAATAGCTACCCAAGTCTAGGAAGCACAGAGAGTTCCAGGCAGGATAAACTGAAGGAGAAACACGCTGAGACACAGAGTAATCAAACTGAAAAAAATTAAAGACAAAGAAAATTTATTAAAGGCAACAAGGGAATAATGACAAATAGCATACAAGGGAATTTCCATAAGGTTAACAGCTGATTTCTCAACAGAAACTCTACAAGCCAGAAGGGAGTGGCACAATATATCTAAAGTGATGAAAGGGAAGAACCTACAACCAAGATTACTCTACCCGGCAAGGATCTCATTCAGAGTCGATTGAGAAGTCAAAAGTTTACAGACAAGCAAAAGCTAAGAGAATTCAGCACCATCAAACTAACTCTACAACAAATGCTAAAGGCACTTCTCTAAGTGGGAAATACAAGAGGACCTATAAAAACAAACAAAAAACAATTAAGAAAATGGTATTAGGAACATACATATCAATAATTACCTTAAACGTGAATGGATTAAATGCTCCAACCAAAAGACACAGGCTCGCTGAATGGATACAAAAACAAGAACCATAGATATGCTGTCTACAAGAGACCCACTTCAGACCTAGGGACACATACAGACTGAGAGTGATGGGATGGAGAAAGATATTTCATGCAAATGGAAATCAAAGCTGGAGCAGCAATACACATATAAGATACAATAGACTTTAAAATAAAGAATGTTACAAGAGACAAGGAAAGACACTACATAATGATCAAGGGATCAATCCAAGAAGACGATATAACAATTATAAATATATATGCACCCACATAGGAGCACCTCAATACATAAGGCAAATGCTAACAGCTATAAAAGAGGAAGATGACAGTAACACAATAATAGTGGGGGACTTTAACACCTAACTTATACCAATGGACAGATCATCCAGACAGAAAATTAATAAGGAAACACAAGCTTTAAATGACACAATACACCAGATAGATTTAATTGATATTTATAGGACATTCCATCCAAAAACAGCAGATTACACTTTCTTCTCAAGTGCACATGGAACATTCTCCAGGGTAGAGCACATCTTGGGTCACAAATCAAGCCATGGTAAATTTAAGAAAATTGAAATCATATCAAGCATCTTATCTGACCACAATGCTATGAGATTAGAAATCAATTATAGGGGAAAAAACGTAAAAAACACAAACACATGGAGGCTAAACAATACACTACTTAATAACCAAGAGATCACTGAAGAAACCAAAGAGGAAATCAAAAAATACCTAGAGACAACTGACAACGAAAACACCACAATCCAAAAACTATGGGATTCAGCAAAAGCAGTTCTAAGAGGGAAGTTTATAGCAATACAATCATACCTCAAGAAACAAGAAAAATCTCAATCTCAAATAAACAATTTAACCTTACACCTAAAAGAAATAGAGAAAGAAGAACAAACAAAACCCAAAGTTAGTAGAAGGAAAGACATCATAAAGATCAGAGCAGAAATAAATGAAATAGAAACAAAGAAAATAATAGCAGAGATCAATAAAACTAAAAGCTGGTTCTTTGAGAAGATAAACAAAATTGATAAACCATTAGCCAGACTCACCAAGAAAAAGAGGGAGAGGACTGAAATCAATAAAATTAGAAGTGAAAAAGGAGAAGTTACAACAGACACTGCAGAAATACAAAGCACCATAAGAGATGACTACAAGCAACTCTGTGCCAGTAAAATGGACAACCTGGAAGAAATGGACAAATTCTTAGAAAGGTGGAACTTTCCAAGACTGAACTAGGAAGAAATAGAAATTATGAACAGACCAATCACAAGTAATGAAATTGAAACTGTGATAAAAATCTTCCAACAAACAAAAGTCCAGGACCAGATGGCTTCACAGGTGAATTCTATCAAATATTATAGAAGAGCTAATACTCATCCTTCTCAAACTCTTCCAAAAAATTGCAGAGGAAGGGACACTCCCAAACTCATTCTACGAGGCCACCATAACCCTGCTACCAAAACCAGACAAAGATACTACAAAAAAGAAAATTACAGACCAACATCACTGATGAATATAGATGAAAAAATCCTCAAAAAAATACTAGCAATCTGAAACCAACAATACATTAAAAGGATCATGCACCATGATCAAGTGGGATTTATTCCAGGGATTCAAGGATTCTTCAATATACACAAATCAATCAATGTGATACACCTTATTAACAAATTGAAGAATAAAAACCATATGATCATCTCAATAGATGCAGAAAAAGCTTTTGACAAAATTCAACATTCATTGATGATAAAAACTCTCCAGAAAGTGGGCATAGAGGGAACCTACTTCAACGTAATAAAGGCCATATACGACAAACCCACAGCAAATATCATTCTCAATGGTGAAAAACTGAAAGGATTTCCTCTAAGATCAGGAACAAGACAATGTTGCCCACTCTCACCACTATTATTCAACATAGTTTTGGAAGTCCTAACCACGGCAATCAGAGAAGAAAAAGAAATAAAAGGAATCCAAATTGGAAAAGAAGAAGTAAAACTGTCACTGTTTGCAGATGACATAGATAATGCTAAAGATGCCACCAGAAAACTACTAGAGCTAATCAATGAATTTGGTAAAGTTGCAGGATCCAAAATTAATGCACAGAAATTTCTTGCATTCCCATACACTAACAACAAAAGATCAGAAAGAGAAATTAAGGAAACGATCCCATTCACCATTGCAACAAAAAGAATAAAATACCTAGGAATAAACCTACCTAAGGACATAAAAGACCTGTACTCAGAAAACTATGACACTGATGAAAGAAATCAAAGATGACAGAAACAGATGGAGAGATATACCATGTTCTAGGATTGGAAGAATCAATATTGTAAAATGAATATTCTACCCAAAGCAATCTACAGATTCAATGTAATCCCTATCAAATTACCAATGGCATTGTTTACAGTACTAGAACAAAAAATTTCACAATTTGTATGGAAACACAATAGACCCCAAACAGCCACAGCAATCTTGAGGGAAAAAAACGGAGATAGAGGAATCATACTCCCTGACTTCAGACTATACTACAAAGCTACAGTAATCAAGACAATATGGTACTGGTACAAAAACAGAAATAAAGATCAATGGAGCGGGATATAAAGCCAAGCACCTATTGTCAACTCATTTATGACAAAGGAGGCAAGGATATACAATGTAGAAAAGACAGTCTCTTCAATAAGTGGTGCTGCGAAAACTGGACAGCTCCATGTAAAAGAATGAAATTAGAACACTCCCTAACACCATACACAAAAATAAACTCAAAATGGATTAAAGACGTAAATGTAAGACCGGACACTATAAAAGTCGTAGAGGAAAGCATAGGAAGAAAACTCTTTGACATAAATCACAGCAAGATCTTTGACCCACCTCTTAGAGAAATGGATATAAAAACAAAAATGAACAAACGGGACTTAATGAAACTTAAAAGCTTTTGCACAGCAAAGGAAACTATAAAGACGAAAAGACAACCCTCAGAATGAGAGAAAATATTTGCAAATGAATCAATGGACAAAGGATTAATCTCCACAATATATAAACAGCTCTTGCAGCTCAATATTAAAAAAAAAAACCCAATCAAAAAATGGGCAGTAGGGGCTTCCCTGGTGGCACAGTGGTTGAGAATCTGCCTGCCAATGAAGGGGACACGGGTTCGAGCCCTGGTCTGGGAAGATCCCACATGCCGTGGAGCAACTAGGCCCATGAGCCACAACTACTGAGCCTGCGTGTCTGGAGCCTGTGCTCCGCAACAGGAGAGGCCGCGATAGTGAGAGGCCTGCACACCGCGATGAAGAGTGGCCCCCCCTTGCCACAACTAGAGAAAGCCCTTGCACAGAAACGAAAACCCAACACAGCCAAAAATAAAAATAAATAAATAAATAAAATAAAATTAAAAAAATGGGCAGAAGACCTAAATAGACATTTCTCCAAAGAAGACATACAGGTGGCCAACAGGCACATGAAAAACTGCTCAACATTACTAATAATTAGAGAACTGGAAATCAAAACTACAATGAGATATCACCTCACACTGGTTAGAATGAGCATCATCAGAAAATCTACAAACAACAAATGCTGGAGAGGGTGTGGAGAAAAGGGAACCCTCTTGCACTGTTGGTGGGAATGTAAATTGATACAGCTACTATGGAGAACAGTATGGATGTTCCTTAAAAGACTAAAAATACAACTACCATATGACCCAGCAATACCACTACTGGGCATATACTGAGAGAAAAGCATAATTCAAAAAGACACATGTACCCCAATGTCCATTGCAACACTATTTACAATAGCCAGGTCATGGAAGCAACCTAAATGCCCATCGACAGACCAATGGATAAAGATGTGGTACATATATATAATGGAATATTACTCAGCCATAAAAAGGAACGAAATTGGGTCATTTGTAGAGATGTGGATGGACCCAGAGACTGTCATACAGAGTGAAGTAAGCCAGAAAGAGAAAAACAAATATTGTACATTAACGCATATATGTGGAATCTAGAAAAATGGTACAGACGAACTGGTTTGCAAGGCAGAAAGAGAGAGACAGATGTAGAGAACAAAAGTATGGACACCAAGGGGGGAAAGTGGTGGGGGGGTTGGTGATGGTGGGATGAATTGGGAGATTGGGATTGACATATATACACTAATATGTATAAAACAGATAACTAATAATAACCTGCTGTATAAAAAAAATAAGTAAAATACAATTAAAAAAAAAAGACTGGAGAACCTAAGTTTTCTTATTAGTTGACGTTTGAAATAGTGAAAAGAAACTCATCTGCAGGATGCTCCATACACATCCCAAGTCCAACCCAGCGCACCAGCCAGCTGAGTATGAAGGTGGGCTCGCGAGGCTGCCTCACCCTCCTCACAACAGGAGCCCACGTGCATGGATGAAGCCATGGGGATGGTCCTGTAGCTTGGGGTCAACCTCTCAGCTTCCAGTTCCCCCTCCCCTGACTCCTTTAGAATAACCAACATCCAGTCTGCTTATAAATCAATTCGCAACTGCCCAGATTGTGAATTAGTCACACGATCCAAGTGGATCTTCTCCAAATGCCATTGGACAGGGAGGAGCACAGCAGCCTATGCCTGGGGCTCTTCCCCACAGTGCTCCCTCATTCAGTGGGGGGGCTCACCTCTCCTTGACACTTGGCTTTTCCCAGAAAGTAGATGTTGTTTATGGCAATAAGCTCAGATCTTAGCGTTCATTCAGTCTGGGAATGGCGGCAACCTCCATGTTGCCTCTCGGTTAAGAGTGGTTGGTGGGAACAGGGTATCGCAAAGGTGCCTGACGCCATCTCTGTATTTATGGGGAAAATGATCACTTAGCAATGTCTGCCCCGGGTGTAGGAGGGGCAGGACTGGCTCAGGTGTCACTTGTGTCATTCTTCTTCTCCTCTGGTGATTCAACTCGTAACATAGGAAACTGAGGCCCACAGATATTAAAATGACATTCTCAAACTCCTGAAGCTACAGACTGACAGTAGAGATGTGGATAAGCTAAGTTCTCTGCCTTCTGGTTTAGTGCTCGGACTCCCCATACCAAACTGCATATTCCACAACCACCAACACAGCTACACAGGTGCTTACAGGACCCAGGGCCCAGCATTTCAGCTTCAAAGTTCAAAACAAGCATCCACATAGTCAGCCTTTTTGTTGTGTGGTTTTGTTAATGCGGGCTAATCCCCCACAACACTGGAAACAAAATTCTAAAAACCAAGTTCCCTAAAGGGGGCAATACTATGGAATCAGGCCATGCCAGGAAATGGGATCTTAGGAAATGGGCTAGCCCAGGTGCCTCCCAACACAAGCATCAGTCAGAGGGGACCTCACAGCGGGGCAGATCCGGATGCTCGGCTAACAGAGCAGTGCAGTCAGACATCCTGCCTGTCCCCCGAAAGGGATGATCAGTGCTTTACAGCAGCATCCCTGAAGCATGCTCTGCAACATGCTAGCTCAACAAGCAGCTCCTGGAAATAAAGCATATGTAGTCAAAGGAGTTTTGGAAGCCCTGCCCACTCTACCCTTTTCTTAGAAAGCTGTCATGCATGGGATAGTACATTACAGACCCCTGAGGGGTTCTGCAGCAATAAGTGTGTTAGCTTGTCTAAAATTTTCCAAATGTATTTAAGTCTCCTTTTCCCCCCTCACAAAATACATATATTAATATCCAACAAAACACACTTGAAGGAGTTTGTACTAAAGTGTTAAAAAAATAGATATCTTTTATTTTCTCTAAGAGCAAAGAAGTTAAAACACAAGTGGGGTGCATTGATTTACATACTCCACACCTGGCACAGTGCCAAACACAAACTGCTTGTTCAGTGTTTATTTACTAAATGAATGACACATGATAAATCTCTGAGTGTGTTCAATATTTTGCACAATTTCCATGGGCCCTCCGTCTCATTTTCCCTGATTTTTCTCTTGACCAGCTTTTCTCCCAGATCTCCTCATTAAAATGTTGAGCTTCTACGTGAAGCCAAACCCAAGTTACCATAAATTCTTATCACCATGAAACTCTAGCTCAGATGCTAGAAGACAGTGAGAGAGAGAGAGAGAGAGCTGAGTTTCTTCTCAGCCTGGGGTGGATCCAGACATGTGCCACAGGCCCCCTGCCTTCTCACCACAGTCAATTTAGACCAAACAGCTTTGTTTAGCCACAGACCACAGGCCTAGCCCAGTGACAGGTCTGGGGGTTGCCCGTCTGTCAGTCCAGCCACACACCTGTGCTCTCCTTCCACTGGGGCCCAACAACCAGCACCCCTTACTTTTGCCCCATGTCCACATATTTCACTTTCCATTTTACCACTCCCTGAAAGACTTCCTTTAGAAACCAAGGAATTGAAAACTTTTCACTATATTTGCTAATTAAAAAGTTGAAGCTGCTTACACGGGGCTGAGAGAGAACACGGTGGATGGACACTCCAAGTGTAGGAAGCCCATTCTCCTCACTGGGCCCTGATTGTCTGGGCCCAAGTCTAGCCCGCAGCAGGCTGAGCTCTGGAATGTTTTAGGCTACTGTAGATGATGACCACTCTGGCATCACCCCAAAAGTTTCCAGCTACTCCACATACCAAAAAGCTCTCCAAATGTATATATATTTTTCCTCCTATTCCTCTTTATTTCCTTGTAAACAACAGAGACAGTTTCTGATAAGTGAAAAGGACTGGTAATCAGAAAAGTAATCTCAACGGATTTTTCAATTTATTTCCAACCACTTGGGAAGACGGATTCTTTATGGCAATTACCCTAAGACTGTCACAAGATAACGTCTTTATTAGAAGAGGTAAAAATCCTTCTCTGTCTTTCTTTTTATCTTTCCCATTCTCAAACTTCTACTTCCTCTGTCTTTTTTTTTTTTTTAGGGATTTTTTATTGGAGTATAATTGCTTTAAAAAGGTGTGTTAGTTTCTGCTTTATAACACAGTGAATCAGCTATACATATACATATGTCCTCATATCTCTTCCCTCTTGTGTCTCCCTCCCTCCCACCCTCCCTATCCCACCCCTCTAGGTGGTCACAAAGCACCGAGCTGATCTCCCTGTGCTATTCGGCTGCTTCCCACTAGCTATCTATTTTATGTTTGGTAGTGTATATATGTCCGTGCCACTCTCTCACTTTGTCCCAGCTTACCCTTCCCCCTCCCCGTATCCTCACTTCCTCTGTCTTTAAATAAGCATGTACATACAGCACACAAGGCTTCTTTACGAAGCATATGTCTCTTTTAGAGGCATCTCCCACTGATGCTGTGATGCTCCTCTTACTCATTTGTGAGTTAATTCTGTTGACACTGAAGAGCTTACATTGCTGGGTCCTTCATTAGGTACAAGCATTATTAGGACTGGGGCCAAATTTCTAAGTGGTGAAATTTCCCACCACACTCTTATCATCATCAGCATCATTCAAATGATCATCAGTGATTACAATTTATTGAAGGCCTACTTATAAGCATGGGGTTAGATACTCTCATGATTACAGTTGGCCCTTTTTGAACTGCATGGGTCCACTTATATGTGGAAATTTTCAACAAATATATTGGAAAATGTCTTGGAGATCTGTGACAATTTGAAAAACTTGCAAACTGTATAGCCTAGAAATATCGACAAATATACGTAAACGTTAGGTATGTCCTTAATGCATAAAATATATGTAGATTTTAGTCTATTTTATCATTTACCACCATAAAACATACACAAATCTAGTCTAAAAAGTTAAAGTTTATCAAAACAAGCACATAAACACTTACAGACCATACACGGTGCCATTTGCAGTTGAGAGAAATGTAAACAAATGTATTAAATCACACCTGCAGAAAATTAACTGTAGTACATTCTGTGCTACTGTAATAATTTGTAGTCGTCTCCTGTTGCTATTGTGATGAGCTTAAGTGTTGTGAGTATCCACTTAAGGTGCCATGTTATGCTAATCATCTCTAAGTGAGCAGTTTGTTTCAAGTAAACAGCATATGGCAGTAAAAAGTGATCTCTTGCAGTTCTTGAGTATTTTTCATCATGTTTAAGTTCAATGCCATAAACCTTGACACCTATGGGACCCACACGAAGTGCTACTGGTGATGCTTGCCGTGCTCCCAAGAAACAGAGAAAGTCATGACGTTACAAGAAAAAGTTCAGTTGCTTGATATGTACCCTAGATTGAGGTCTGTAGCTGTGGTTACCACCACTTCAAGATGAAAGAATCCAGCATAAGGACCATTGTAAAAAAAGAAAAGGAAATTTGTGAAGCCATTGCTTCAGCTATACCAGCAGCTGCAAAAACCTTGCACTTTTTGTGAAATGCCTTTTATTTTGACTTGGAAAAGCAGCTTTTGTGTTGGTGCAGGACTGCTGTAAGAAAGGCATATCTATAGACTCTGATATGATTCGAGATAAAGCAAAATCATTATATGACAACTTAAAGCAAAAGGAAGGTGGAGGATCTACAGCTGGAGAATTTAAAGCCAGCAAACGATGGTTTGATAATTTTAGAAAGAGGCTTGGCTTAAAAAATGTCAACATGACAGGAGGAGATTCTGCCGACCGAGAAGTAGCAGATAAGTTCCCAGATACCGTTAAGAAAATCACTGAGGAGAAAGATATCTGAAGATGCCATCATTGTTATTAAAAAGCCATGAAAGCCATCAGGCCCAAAACAGTAAATTCCTTCTGGAGAAAACCGTGTCCAGATGCTGTGCATGACTTCAGAAGATTTATGACAGAGCCAATCAAAGGAAATCATGAAAGAGAATGTGGATATGGCCAAAAAAGAGGGGTGGTGAAGGGTTTCAAGTTATGGATCTTCAAGGGCTAATGAACACCACACCAGAGGGATCAACAGAGGACAACTTGTTGGAGATGAGTGCTTCTGAGTCAGGGCCAGAGGATGAGGAAGACATAGAAGAAACAGTGCCAGGAAACAAACTGACATCAGACTATCCAGCAGAAGGGTTCCAATCATTCAAGACTGCTTTTGATTACTTTTACAACATGGGTCCTTCTATAATATGGGTGCTGAAACTAAAGCAAATGATGGAAAAATTACGGTATACAAACATTTTCAGAGAAATGAAAAAGTAGAAAAGTCAGAAACTATGATGTATTTCCATAAGTTTACACTCAGTGTGACTGCTTCTCCTGCCTTCCCTCCACCTCCTCCACCTCTGACACCCAAGACAGCAAGACCAATCCTCCTCCTCTTCCTCAGTTCACTCAGTGTGGAGACATGAGTTGAAGAACTTTATGATGATCCACTTCCACTTAATGAATACTAAATAATAATCATGCCATACGGTTAATAAACTTATCTGCTGGGAGTATGTATGTGTCTTCATGTGAAAATCTAATAACTGTACAGCAAGAACTGTGTAAACATTTTTGTATCATCATCATCATTGCCTAAGTGTTTACTGTGTAGAACATTGTGTGCAAGACTTGTATTGAAGTGGATAGCCTATCCTTACGTAGGCATAACATGAGTAATATGGAATATAAAGTTAATAATGTGTTAGTTTTCTTATTGTTTTATAACTTTGCTTTCAGAGAATTACATTACTGTGCAGTATGCTTGTCTCTCTCTCTCTTTCTCTCTCATAGTTGGAGAAACTGCATATCAGCCTATCATCACAGGTAGGCAATTTTTTAAAAAGTAATAATGTTGCCAGTGCTGTATTATGAATATGACTGCAATACTTTATGCCACAGACATTTTACAACAATTCATTCCTTAATGTATAGGCTAGGTTACCATGAACCAATCATACTGCTGCTTCTCTGTTATCAATGAATGATTCGTTATACCTGTAAAAAAATATGAATTTCTTTTTCACATTATCTTTTCATTTTTGATGTCTAGTGTTAGTAATACATACAACAGCTACAGTCTTTTATATTGTATAAGACAATATACATATAGGTACTAACAGATGATTCATCTTGCAAATAGATGACATAAGATTACAGTATTGATAAATACAGTACTTTAAATGTATTTTCTCTTCTTTATAATTTTCTTAATAACATTTTCTTTTCTCTAGCTTACTTTATTATAACAATACAGTATATAATACAATACAAACAGTGTTAATTGACTGTTTATGTTATTGGTAAGGCTTTTGGTCAACAGCAGGCTATTAACAGTTAAGTTTTGGTCAAAAGTTATATGTGAATTTTTGACGGCATGAGCGGGTCAGCACCCCTAACCCCCAAGTTGTTCAAGGGTCAACTGTATAAAGAAGCAGCAAATCAACAATAGCTGGAGTGCTTTGACTGCTCATCATGGGTTCTGTGCTAAGTTCCTAATGCTCATTTTCTCTTTAAAGCTACACAACACCCTTCTATGTCGGCCCCTTGCTCAACAGGTGAGAAAACCTAATTCAGAATATATTGCTTTCTTGTAACAGCATCAGTGATTTCTACTAGCAACCCAAACCTTCTTTTCTTGTGTCTCACTTATTTGCAGACGCTTCCAATTAGCACTTCATATTCATTTCCATGCATCCTCTCATTCACTCGGTGAAGATTTAATGAGTGCCTGTGATTTTTTCAGCACGGAGCTAGGCCCTAGGGATTCAGCATTAAACGAGTTACATACCATACCTCCCAAAGTCAAGACTTCAATTTATAATACAGATGTCCTACTCATAGTCCCATCCATTCTGTGGGAAGGACATTTTGTGTGGCAGTGGCTATTGGCAACACTCTGGGGTGCCCTGAAGTGGAGGCTTTCCTACCCCAGCTCAGAGAAAGAGATAGAAAACAAATTCTCATAAGTGACATCTTTAAGTGTGCAATAGGTGTGACAAATACAAGTGTCTCTTTGTCAGTTCTGTAGGCCCATTTTACATAGTTTATCTGATCTGGCAGCTATTCTGGGAGCTTGGCTGAGTGTTTTTTGTATTTGTACATCAAGACAGCAGGCTTTCAGGAATTAACAGGCCAAGGACAAAATGAAGCAGATCTTGGTTCCATAAAGAGAGGACCTTTACTTACAATCAGAAAAACCTGAAGGAGAAGTAAGACGCCACCTTAGCAGGAATAAGGAAGAGATTTAAGCAACAGATGTGAGGGGTTGGGGGGGAGGAATAGACTAATTCTTAAGGTTTCTTCCAGCTCTGGAATTCTTTTTTTTTTTTTTTTTTTAATAAATTTATTTATTTATTTATTTATGGCTGCATTGGGACTTTGTCTCTGTGCATGGGCTTTCTCTAGTTGTGGTGAGCGGGGGCTACTCTTCGTTGCAGTGCGTGGGCTACTCATTGCCGTGGTTTCTCTTGTTGCAGAGCACGGGCTCTAGGTGTGCGGGCTTCCGTAGTTGTGGCATGCAGGCACAGTAATTGTGGCTTGTGGGCTCTGGAGCGCAGGCTCAGTAGCTGTGGTGCATGGGCTTAGTTGCTCCGTGGCATGTGGGATCTTCCCAGACCAGGGCTCAAACCCGTGTCCCCTGCCTTGGCAGATGGATTCTCAACTACTGTGCCACCAGGGAAGCCCCCAGCTCTGGAATTCCAATTCTACCCCTGAATCCAAATATGGATTTTTAAAAAACTGGCTTTGATAGCCAGAGAATGGATAGTTTTTATTACCTAGTGGATAATTTAGTGATTATGGGTTCTCCATGGCTCATTTCCAGCTCCCTGATTTTGCTTGATCCAATGTGAGTCCTCTTTTTCTTGATCTAGCAAATATGCACAAACATAAAACAGAATATGTGTATTAATCATGACTTTTTGTTTTCTATATATTTTATGCTTTGACATCTTGGTCCTTGCTGACCCTGGAGGGACCGTCCTTCTCAGGGCTGGCCAAGTCTGAGAGAGTAAGAAACCTGGAGGGCGCCCTTTCATATGCAAACCAACCAAGCCAGAGGCACCCCCCTACCCCCATCACTTCCTGTATCCAGCTCTTTCACTCTCTGCCATGACTCTCCTGCCCTGATCATCCCAGAGCCAGGTATCAGACAACTAAGGACATCCCTTATTCACTGGAGCTCACTGAAATTATTCAAACCAACCAATCCTAAACCTGCTTGCCCTGCCTAGCCCATTCTTTCCCATGAAAACCACAATAAAGGCTGTTGCTCGTGTTTCCTTTGCTCCCTCTGCCTTCTGACTGACCCCTGTGCTGCCCCCTGTGCCCCTGTGTGTCACAAGGTGTCTCCTGTTTCTAGGGAAATGTGAGTACAGACTCTCTCCTTTATAGCAATCATTCTGTATCTGCGTGTCTTACCATGCATGATTGAAATAATTCCTTAAAGTACCATTCAGGTATCCTTAAAACAATGTAGCTATAGGAAGGTAGACAGTTTGATAAAGAAGGAACAACTAAAATGGAAATTTAGAGATTACTTCATGGGTTTAAGTAGCTTTTCTCTGGCCTCTGTGGTCAATAAAGGAAACAATCTGACATTTATTGAGCACCTACTGCATGTTACTGTACTTACATTATATTACTTAGGTCTCAGAACATGATAGCATTGCAAGGAAGAGAAGATGAATATTGGGGAAACTGACACCGGAGGAAGTTAAGTAACTTGCCCATGGTGGTCTCACCCTTAGTTTCTGGCCGTGATGAGTGTGAAACCAGGCTTTCTGCTCCAGATTTTACTTATTTATTTTTATCATATTCCAGTTACTTTTTTCTACACCAAATATGAATGTCACAGCAGCCTGCCTTGATTCTTTTCAAGGTCTCAGACACAGAATGGGAAAGGATTCTGCTCATCTCCTACCTGTAGAGCCAGTTGGATTCTTGAGACAACAGCATAAGCTAGACTTGGTGGATGGAAAAGCATGTTTATAACCAAGTGATACGGGTACAGGATGAGACATACAAGGTATGAAACTCAGTCTGTCTCCTGTGGTTTGAGATGGAGCTGGCCTGTGACTGATGGAACAAGTGTTTCCTGGCCCTGGTCTGAGGCAGAAACTCCTCATCTATTCATAGCTAAATGCTCAGCCCTACAAGTGGCTTAAGTCTTTGATTGCTTTTATTTTCTCTCTACATAGGTCTCTAGATCATCTAATCTAACCTCATGGTTTTAAATAAAATTAGTAAACTGATGACTCCCAAACTGGTATCTCAAGCCTAGATGTCCTTCTTCCCTGACCATCACACATCGAAATGCATTGTCCCCAGCCCACCTCAGCACAGTGGCACAGAGGTTCTGCCCAAGTGAGGAGGAGAACCTTAAGGAAGAGAGCTCTGCCTGAGGGGGCTGACTTTACTGGAAACAAAGCCTGGAGAAGTTGTGTCTAAATGCCTTGACGTCAAAAACCATGGAGATCTTGGTAGAGAGCAATTAAGAGAGGGCTAGTAGTCATACTAGTAGCAACAAGCTATCTGGCAGGACAGCCAGAAATTTAACAGTGAGAACCAGGGAAAAGGACAGACAAGAAAAATCCTTCTGGGGGTCAGGAAGGCTATGGGCATTCCCTAGGCTGCACCTACTCAGGAACAGTCAGAGCAGAACACGGGGCAGACTCTAAAGCATCTCCCCAGCCACACCTGATCCATCAGCAAAAGACAGGGGCCTTAGTAGCTCCAGGGGATTAAGCACAAATTTAGACCTACGCTAGCTGAATGTTAAGCTCCTCTGACCCAGGATGACTCTGAGGAAGCCAGGCTTTCAAAATAAAATCACATTTACCCCTGATGGTCTGAGAAACTGTGCATACCCAAGGCTGAGCCCTCTCAGGACACACTGGAGAGATGGCCTCAGAGCTACTGCCCTGTTGTTGAATAGGAGGCAAAACTGAAGCTTCTTGAACTCTATGGACAGTCTCCAAGCCCCACTTAACCTTTCACAGGCATCTCAAACTTTGCGTGTCAAAACTGAGTTCCTGATAACCACTCCTGATTTTTCTAAGAAAAATAAGGAAACAATTTTACCAAATTGATGAGGGGAAAAGAATAGCAACTTTATCATAAAATGTGAGCAAAAATAAGGAAAGTGAACAAAAGGAAATAAAAATGTAAAACAAATAATAAACAAAATAAGATGGAAGAAACAAAATACAGCACAATAGTCAATGAATAAATGTAAATAGACTGATTTCTCCCATTAAAATACAAAGACTATCTTACTGGCTTAAAAAGAAACCCAGTTGAATGCAGTTTACAAGAAGCACAGCTAGAGAAAATAATAAAGATTAAACATAAGGAATGAATTCAGTAAAATAAAAATCTAAAGAAAGCAGGATTTGTGCTGTTAATAGCAAATAAGATGGACAGGGTAAACAGGTGCCGTGTAATTATAAGTTGCACAATTTGTGAAAAATGTATGTGTCATAAACCTGAATGCACACACACACATAAAGATCATCTATATATGAAACAAAACCTATGCAAGAGAATGCTGAAAAGAATGCAATTACTATTGGACATTTCAATACACATATCTCAGAAAGGACTGATTTATTAGATAAACAATAAATAAGGCCATAGAGGTATTGGCTGGTACAAAAATACACACACTTGGTACTCATCTTAAGAAACTAGAAGAACAATAAAATAAATCAGAAGAAACTAGGAGAAGGAATTAATAAAGATAGTAGCTTATAACAACAAAATAAAAGATAAGGAAATACAAATATTAGAAAGGATAAACAAATTTGGGAGGTGGTTCTTTGAAAATTAGTGTAGAATAAAACAGACCAACATCTAGCAGTCTGATTATAGATAAAAAAGAAAGAACAATCACAGATGCAGGAAGGACTAAAAGAATATTTAATATTAAATATTTCCAGGGGGAAATTATTTTACAGCAAAATATAAATTACCCAAACCTATCCAAGAAGATATGGAAAACTTGAATAGACCAACAACTGTAGACAAGCTCATGAGGGTGATTAGAGATCTGACATTGAAAAGGGCACTACGACCAGATGGGTTCACAGCTGAGATTTAGCTAATTTTACAGAATAATTACGAAGTTACTTCAATTTTTCCAGGCCATAGAAAAAGCTAGACAGCTCCCCAATTAATTTCGTGGAACAAGCATAAATTTCATACCAAAACCTGGTAAGGAATAGTAGAAAAATAGAAAAGTATATACCAACCTCATTTGGAATATAGATATGAAAATTCTAAACAAAACATTGACAAAAGAATCCAGCAGTGTATACAAAACTACATTATGACCATATAGTTTATTCCTGTGATGCAAATGAAGTACTGGGAATTTTATCAACATAATTAATTATATCAATACATTAAAGGGGGGAAACCTTGTGATCAGATCTATAGACGCTGAAAACAATGCTACTAAGTGAAACAGGAATGGCTGGAAACTACTTAAAAAACCAGAAGCAAATCAAATCTAGATAGAATAAATAAATAATAAAAGCTATTTAGCAACACCTATTTTTTAAAAATTTAATTTGAATATGCCCTTCAGCACAGCAATTCTATACCTGAGAATGTAACCCTTAGAAATAAAACCACTGGGTATGTGAGAAAATATGAACAAAATTGTGGATTGTAGAGCTGTTTTGGGGCCAGATAAACTGGAAACATGATGAATGCTCATTAACAAGAGCATGGGTGGATAAACCACACCCATGGGTGTGGTTCATCCACACCATGGGATATCGTGCAGCCATTTGAAAGAATGAATTGTCAACTGACTTGGTACTTTTTATTTAAAAATGCAAGACACAAGAAACAATATATAATGTGTCTCCATCATGTAAATCGATGACTAGTATCCATATCAGTGTGTTTATCAATATGGCATTTAAGATTACATGAACAAAGAGAAAAATCTAAAAGGTTATATTCTAAGTTGTTTACATTAGCGTGAGAATATACATTGAAAGACTGAGGAAGATGATGGTGAAATCAAGCAAAAAAGTACAAGAAAAAGAGAGACTGCTCTTAAAAGGTGAAGATAGGCTCATGTATTTATATAAAATTATATATACATTTTTGTGTATGAGTATTCTGTATTTGAAAAAAGTTTAAAAATTTTAAAAATACCTAAATCACCTGCAAAATACAGACGTAATATCTTTCAGTATATCCAAAACAATTAACTTTTCTGCCTATGTTGGAATAGATTCTGATTCTTTGTATGAGGGTAAGTCGTATTAGTTGACTTACATTTGCAGGCATGTTACGTTAAAAATATGGAACTTTGGGACTTCCCTGGTGGTGCAGTGGTTGGGACTCCATGCTCCCAGTGCAGGGGGCCCGGGTTCAATCCCTGGTCAGGGTACTGGATCCCACATGCATGCCGTAACTGAGAGTATGCATGCCACAACTAAGGAGCTGGCAAGCTGCAACTGAGGAGCCTGCTGGCCACAGCTAAGACCCAGCACAACCAAATAAATAATAAAATAAATAAAATTTTAAAAATATGGAACTTTGAACACAAGAATAACTTTTAGCAGCAAAAGAGTGTGCAGTAGTCCCCTCTTACATGTGGCTTTGCTTTCCACAATTTCAGTTACCCACTGTCAGCTGTGGTCCAAAAATATTAAATGGAAAATTCCAGAAATGAACAATTCATCAGTTTTAAGTTGCATGCCTTATGCCATTCTGAGCAGGGTGATGAAATCTCATGCCATCCCGCTCCATCCCACTTGGGATCCCCAAACATTGACATCATCCGCTCCTGACATCCAGCCATCAACTCATGGCTCCATAATGTAGGATCACCCTAAGCTTGTGATCCTCCTTGGACATACTGGCAGAAATTCAATAGTAGTCTAAAGCTATGTCACAATGCCTATGCCATTCACCTTACTTCAGCTCATGAAGTAGGCATTTTATCATCTCACATCAACACAAGAGGAAGGGTGAGTACAGTACAGTAAGATATTTTGAGAAAGAGAAAGAGCACATTCACATAACTGATTACAGTATATTGTTATAACTTCTATTTTATTATCAGTTACTGTTGTTAATCTCTTAAATCTCTATAAATCTCTAATTTATAAATTAAATTTTATCATAGGTATGTATGTATAGGAAAAAGCATAGTATATATTGGGTTCAGTACTATCTGTGGTTTCAGGCATCCACTGGGGGTCCTGGAACATATGCCCCATGGATAAGAGGGGGCTACTATAGTTGAATTTGTATAAGCTAGACACTCCTGTGACATGAAGCTATGAGCTCTGGCTATAAACTGTGTACACCATGTCACCGAGGGCATTACAGTGAGCTCATGGGCAACACTGGATATCTTCCAGAGAAGTACAGGGATATTTGATATCTGTTGGATATCTTGCAAACTTGAAGTAGTTTACATTTACAACATTACATTGTGATATCCTTGTGAAACCAGGCTTTTGGCAGTTGCCAAAATGTGGAACAGGAAATGAGAATGGCGTGGTCCAATAGCATTTCAAGTTCTGAAAATATGTGCAGTGCGCAACAGGCACATATATTCCATTATCGAGTAACTATGATTACTAAAGGGTACAATTTTGAATATTTTTTCTTTCGATTCATGTGTATTATTTTTCAAATGCCTTGTTCTGTTGTTTGGACCTAACTACTTAATAAATGGAACTGGTAAATATTTCTTTCAGCCTAGATACACTGTAAGAAAATTACTGAGCCACTAAAAGAACTGTTGAGAGCATCACCTGCTACAGGATGATACAGATGAAGCTACGGCAACTCAAACCTCCACAGGGAGGGGATAATGGTTGCAACTACTACGGAAATCACTCTATGGGCCTGGGACGGATGACCATTACATGAATGCAATAAAGCCTTTCCTCCTTTTGTAAGTTTGCAAAAAAAAATTTTTAATGCTAAATGTGCTGCCACTGACTTTACTCATATTTACCCCAAAGAGTTAATTGCTATTCCATCCACTGCCTCCATTACAACCTGCAGGGAGGAAAGAATACAAAACAATTACAAATTGATTACTGTTACATTGGGTTTTCACAGTCATAAATCTGAGCACTGCCTTGCTAGGAGACAGAGTAAGTTTGACAAGTTTCTTAATATTCAGAAACCAGGTGTCAGATCTCTTCCAAGTTTGCACATTCTAGTGTTTGATTACTTCCTTTGTGTGTTTTGTAATGGGATTTGTTAAATACAAAGGCTGCATGTCTACCTTATTATATATCATTATTAAATAAATCATATTGGGATCATTTGTCCCCTTACATTAGGCATTCTTATTCTGGAGATTGTCAGGTTGTTAGTATTGTGAAGCGTTTTCTGAGGGACTCCGCAAACCAATTTCCAAAAGCAAAACTTCCCTGGCACGACCCAAAGGAATCTTGACAGTGTGCTTCCATAAATTCTCTATTCCCTCCTGAGAGAAGGTGAGTAAACTCATCTAAGTCCTCCTGATCCAATAATCATCCTACCACCAAGAACACATCCAAGGACCAAGTATGTGCCAAGTGTCATGCTAGGGCTTTCTGTCATGCTAAGGCTTTCTCTCTTTATAGAGACAGTGGGCAAAAAATGCCAAGAAGCTTTGGTGTCCAAAACATTTTGATATCTCTTTGGCCAAACACAAGAAGTGTTGACACATGTTGGTAATTAGACCCGCAAATATTCATTAGTGCTAAAGTAAAAACGACCTCATAAAATTAACAGCTGCATATTTCCCTTGCTCGGTCTTCCCTTATCAGATGCTGACAAAAAGCTAGGTTTTTCTCAAGGGTATTTATTCTTAGCTAAGGTTTCAATTTTCACCTCATAAATTCTAAACCCTCGTGTCCACCAGACCCACACAGGAACCCAGGACGAAGATTTCACTATCCAGAGCCAAACACTGGGAGTACCATTATAGGGCAGAGCTTATGCTACTGTGCTGCTACCCTGTTATCCCAAAGTGCCTTCACCTAGAAGGTTAAATTCCATTATCATCCATCCATGCTGTGCCTTGGGGTGGAAATGATGAGTGGAGGACGGCAGCTGGACAGCTCACCTTTGACCAGGAGATGGCAGGAGTGGGTCATCTCAGGGAAAAGGCAAATCCTTAAGGGGCCCTTTTTGGGACTGGGCCCTCAGTTACAGTTCTTGGGGATTTAGCAATTTAATAACAAGGGCTTGAGTTGGAGGCCCAGAATTGAGGGCTGAAGTGTGTCTAACTCAGAGAGAGAACCAAGCAGGTTGGGACACCAGTGAGATTGTAGTCAGATGACAGGAACAGCAGAAAGTGGACGGAGCCAAACAAGAAGGAAGGAACAAGTCAGGAAACAGAGTCAGCGCAGGTCACTGGGCGGTAAGCAACAGCTCAGATGGATGCTAAAAACCGCTGAGCTTGGCAGGGCATGGAGCAACAAGTTGGCTTGGAGCCACAGGCTGAGGCTCCCATTTCTAGATCAGGGAAGGTGTGACATCCCATGTTCCTCTGTCAGGGCTCTCACCAGAATCCTCACTAGAAAGACAGCTGACTTAAGGGAGTTGTCACCAAAAGCCAAGAAATCTGAGTTCTTGAAAACTTCTTCCATTATCTTATTTGCTGTGGCCAAGCCAAGGTTTACCAATTCCTTCTCTTTTTCAAAAGCTCAACCTCTAATTTATAAAGTGAGGGTCCTAATATTTATCTAATGGTAGCACCAACCTGCCATTCAAACTAGTGATTGGAAAGAGAGCTACTGGCCCAAGTGAGAAAGAAACTGGATTCGAATGCAAAGAAGTCATCTTACAAGAAAAAAATAAGAGAGGTGGGGGAGAAAAATACAGAGCTACGATCAGGTACAGACAAGCTATGTTAGCTGCTTTATCATTGCTAAAATAATGGATTGAAGATTGCATAAGGGTTTAAGGAATGTTTGTAGGTTTTTAAAGACATCTGCAGGGCTTTTCTTTAAGGAATGATTAGCATTAATGAGAAATGAGAAAACTTCAGCACCATCCCTCCTACAAATGGGAATAAATCTATAAGGCACCTTGCTAGCTATTCTGAAGGCTGCACTCTAATGTACCTTAGGTGCTGTGGCTTGCAGATTGTTGTCAATATTATGGCTTTGTCAGGTGTCCATTTTACAGGAACGACCTCAAGCAGCTTTGCCACTTCTGAAATAGTACTTCCTTCATTACAAAGAACACGCCCTGGTCACTGTGACCTGCTACAATATCCATGAATGAAATGTATGACAATGAAGCCCATCTAAGTTATGACTGTAGGATTTTGTCTGACTTAAGGGAGGAAATTATGAGCCTGACATTTTTTCAGACCTTCTTGTGTGTTTCTAGAACTTATTCCTCATAACTTCCCTGTAAAGTGGGAATCCTCTCCACTATTGTACAAATGAGGGAAAAGAGGCTCAAGGAGGGTTTATAACTGGCTCAAGGATGCCTAGCTGTTAAGTTGCAGATTTGAATCTAACCCTTTTCTTAAAGTGAATTGTTTGTTAAAAAACACAAATAAAACCCAAAAAACTGTTGTCTGTTCCCTTTCACTAATCAAACCCAGGTTCCCATGTGATATGTGTCTAAATTCCACGTTAGGTGGCCTAAATCTTAGCCCCAAATGTAGCAGAAAGCCTGCACTTTTCCCCATTTCCATCCCCCAAATCACTGAGTCACCCTCGAGGGGCAGGGTGCATGCCCATTTGCATATTTCGTGGGAAGGGACAAATCCTTTTGCCCTTGAGGATGATTTACCAACCAAAGCTTTGGAAGTTCACATTTTTACTCCATGAGCAACCAGATACTTCATTCCCAGGGAACTTGAACTCTGTGAGAATTTTTATTTTAAAAAGGGCAATTTGGAAACGTGGTTAACAGCAGCCCTTCTTCATCAAATGAGGCTACCAGTCCTGTCCATTCTTATGTTTTTGGGTGGTGACTGGGCCAAAGGGACAGGAAATCATATGGGGATACGAGCTTGGTCAAAGTAAAAGAAGGAGATTCAGGGTGACTACTTCATTTTCTTGGAAGTTAGTCCAAGAACTCCCTGTGGGAAGAGACACACTTCCCTTGTGGAGTAGGTGCTCAGGTAAGTCCATTTTGGGGTAGAATCTGAGCCTTCAGGACCAGAATGAGGATAAAACTGTTTAGCTTGAGACTTGGAGTAGGATTTGCTTTTTCCTCCAAAGAGGGAGGAGCCAGTAAGGGAGACGGAAACAGGGAAATGGGTGTAGGGCCGAGAAAATGAGGCAAGGGCTCATTTTCCACATCATTTCCCAGCCGCATTTCTAATCATGTTACCAAAGTAACCAAACACTTGAAAAAAGGACAAAAAATCATGAAATGCCTGGGCATATTGTCTCTAGTGACAGATTGGTGCTACAGGAAAAAACTGGTGGTAATGGAGGCAGAGTCCACAAGGAAGTAGGCTTCTGAGAGGATTATCCACTGGTGGGGGCAGCGGGTGGCTTCCACAGGCCATGAAAATCTCGGGTCAAGTTCACCCAGATGCCCAAGGCAGCTAACAGCTGCATTAGCACCTGTACAACTCTGTGTTCTTGCTTTCTCATTCCATTTGCCTCTCTGAGGACCCTGGGACTCTCACCACCCCACAATAATATCTTGAGTTAACTTTCATCACTTTGAAGAAGAGGAAGCAAAAAGAGATGTAGAAATGGAAGCAGGTAGGATGTCTGGACACTTCTCAAAAAACAAAACAAAGCAAAAAAACAAATGAAAATAGCAAAAAAACAAAACCCACCAAACCATGATTCTCCAGCTGAGAGGAGATGAAACTCTGCATTAGCATTGCTTTAATGCTCAAATGAACAAATTAGGAGGTCTTTTCTGCGTGGAAATAAATGACTGAATTACTATTTATAGACAATTAGGGAGAAAATGATAGCACTCAAATGAGGTTTCCCTCCTCGGTGAAATATACATGGTGACCCATCCTGATGTCAATTTTATAAAGGGTCTTTCTAGCAACTTTGATGTTCACTTCAAAAGGAACCCCATTTTAAAAATAAATGACTCCTGTCCCTTCCATTAAATCCTCACTTTCCTTTTGTGGTTAAGCTCAATTATCAGAGCAAAGCTTTTAGTTGGCTTGAAGTTGCCTGTTTCTTCCATATGTCAGAAGATTATGTGGTGCCCAAGAAGACAGTGTCTAAATCTATTTTATGGTCTTTCTGAAATCCATTTAAGTGTACACAGTGGCCACTCAAATTAATATCTACTAATTATTCACCAGGCTCTCTACTAAATACTTTATATACCTGAACTCATTTAATCCTTAAAAGAGCTCTAGAATGAAGGTAGTGTTATTCCCATTTTGTAGATGAGGAAACTTAGGGTCACAGTAGTTAACTTACCTCAGGTTTATTCCCCTCCCTCCCCCCACCTCTTTCCTTCTTTCTTCCCTCATTCCTACCTTCCTTCCTTCCTTCCTTCCTTCCTCCCTTCCTCCCTCCCTCCCTCCCTTCCTTCCTTTCTATAACTATTTATAGAGTCCCTACTATGTGTCACACACTATTCTAGTTGATGAAGATACAACAGGGAGCACAACAGAAAAAGTCCCTGGACACATGGAATTTATACCCAAGTGGGGGTTACAGACAACAAGCTAAATACATAAGATATAAAATATATTAAGTGATTATGCTGTCATAGAGAGAAATAAAGCAAGAATGGGTGTAGAAAGCATTGGGGGATTGCAGTTTTAAATAAGATAGACTGAGAAGGACTTACTGAGATGTGGTGGTTAAAGAGGGCACGGATTCTTTGCTGCTCCTCTTATTAAAAGAAGGAAACTATGCTATTTACAACCTTCCTCTAGAATCTGGGCTGTTCAGTGTCTACTTTAACAGCATTTGGTAGAAGTTATGCTGTGCCTAGTTGCTGGATCAGCTTCAAGAGGACTGGCAGCCTCCACTTTGGTCCCTTTTTCGCTCTGAGCTGCTATGCAAGATCTTCTACTACTTTAAGGGTGCCATTCTGTGAGGAAGCCCAAGCTATGCACAGCAAGAAACATGTCGTGGGAGAGAGACAGTGAGAGAGAGGGAGAGCCAGCTATCCCCAAGCTGTTCCTATCTTCACCTGTACAAGTCATCCCACCTGAGGCCTCAGACTCTGGGGTTCAGAAACAAGTTTCCTCTCTGTGTTTTGTCTTGTTTCCTGACCCATAGAATCATATTATGTAACAGTAATTAATCATTGTTATTTAAACCACTAATTTGGGGGGCTGTTTCTTACATAGTGATTGATAACCAGAACAAAGGTGACTTTTGGATAATGACACAAAGAGGGTTAAGGAGCAAGCTCTTTTAGAAAGAGCATTCTAGGCAGAGGGAACAGACTTTCAAAGGCCCTGAATGGACCTGGAGGGCTCAACAAATGGCAAGGAGACCACTGTGGTTGCAGCAGACTGAGTGAAGGGGAGAGTAAAATTACATCAAGTTAGAGAGATGTATGACTCTGTAGGTCAGTCACTGTAAACACTTTGACTCTGAGTGAGATGGGCAAAGACATTGGAGGGTTGGAATGGGGTAAAGATATATATATACATGCTTAACTATTATTCCTTAATAGTCTGTAAGCCAAAAGTGGGTATACACTATTGAGCAAAACCAACATAGACACTGCCCTCGTTGACTTAAAAATCCCAGCAGTCAAGTGACAGAGCCAGATATGATCAGGGCTGCATGTCTCAACCAAAGGCTGTGTCTTTCATCACTGCACCATGTCTGGTCAAATCAAAGACTGATAGGCTTCTCCACAACATCTCATTCTCAGCTAAGGTTCAGTATCTTAGGATTTTTGCTTAGGACAAAGAAGGAATGACTTACTTTTGTTACTCAAGTTGATAATTAATATTGAATAATATTAATATGTAGGAAAAAAAGAAATCAGAGGAGAAACTATCAGCTAGAGTTCAACCAGTTTTTACCACCATGTGAGGCATCATTGTTAAAACTACGACTGCTCAGGGTTAAGATTTGCAATGGCTGGGGCTGAGTGCCAATTCTACTTCAAAATCTCTGTGTGAACTTGAGAGATTTGCTTAGCTACTCTGGGTCTCTCATATCTCACCAGTACAATGAAGAGTATTTTCCAAATGTGCTTTATGAAACATTAGCTGAAAAGATATTTTTTAAAAGAAATTATGCCTGTTTGTGTGTTATCTGCTTGTATGTGTGTGGGGGTTGGAGGGCATGCCAAGTCAGCTGGAAAATTCTGTATATTATATCCCCTTCTTGAAGATCCACAATACTAACCAGCAAATTGAAGACCCTGATAAGTTCTGCAGTATAGCTGGGGACTGACTGCAATTAACTAAATCACCTGTGGCCTTTATGGACCTCGATGATGCATTTCACATCTGCCAGGCTAGGATATGTACCTACCTTATCTCACTGCTGTGGGCTGAGGTTAAATCATTTGTGATGTATTAGCATGTCTAGTCTGTAATTGATGTTCGATGTATGTCAGTTACAGTCTTGCCTCATCCCTTCTCTTTCTGATCTTATTTAAAACACACAATTTTCTAGGTCTTTGCTTCTTGAATAACAAATAAGAGTGAATAATATACTCTCTGAACACTGTAAATGACAGGCACTCATTAACAGTCACTCTACCTCTGTGGTTTGGGGGAAGAAGTGTGTCAGGGATGGAGATTAGTCAATCACCTCATATGGCCCAAGAGCTTCAACCCCCCTCTTCAAACTTCTTTCCAGAGCAACTTAAGAAGGACAGTATGATGACATGCATGTTCTAACTTTTTTTCTCATGGATTAAGTTAATAGTCAGGCATGTGACCTGAAGCGGGTAACCAGCAATGAAGAGAGCTGACATCCAAACAATCTTAAACAAGAATTAGATAACCACTCCTTGGAATACAAAGATGTGATAAGCATAGTTTAATTCCTTTTGGTGGGAAAACTCAGGTAATAACATAAAAAATACCAACTGTTTTCCCCCTATTTTAGGTATACATTATTTTTTTCCTTGACAAAGTTACAGTGGGCAAAAGCTTATGGTCTTTTTGATATTACAATTCAACTTGTACATGTCAAGGCAGGAAGAAAAGTCACACACAGAAGTGACTGGACAAGTCTCATTGAAAATCCAATGGAGAAGGAGGTAAGGCAGGAAAGAATGTATATACCACAAAATGTTTTTTTGTTTTTTTTTTCAGAAAATAAAACTATCTTTTCTACCCAGGACATGGCCATCTAGAATCTCCTTAAATTCAATAATGTATGTTCCCTAAAGAAATTCTCAGCTGTGCATGTGTCCTTAATTAGGATAAAGCAGCCAATGTTTGATTCTCTTGCACAATGAGTTTTTCCTCTTTAATCTGGACAAGAAATAAAGTATCATGGTAAATCTGATTTAGCAACTGACTTAATACCTGAGATAACACAAACCACAGCTGCTATGTCAAGCAGGCTTTGTCGGACTCGGCTGATCTGAAGCCCACTCTCTGAAGTCCCCACTGTGATAAGCCTGCCCAGTGCTCACTGTGGGCGTACAGAGATGTAATAAATTGGGTTGTTATTCCTCCAATTCTTCCACTTATTTCTGGAGCTGTCTCTTTGTAATTTAGCTCAAGTTAATGATAACCGTAAATGCAATATTACCAGTTATCATTTCTCACTTTAAAATAGCACCTAAATGGTGAATGTTCCCTGCTTTAGATAGAGTCCTAGGCCAGCTAATGAGGAGATTATGATGGGCAGAACAGAGAGGCCACAGGAAACTGTGCCCTTGGCTCTCTGGTCAGCTCATGTTTACCTTCCAGATTTCACCTGTCTCAGGCAGGCAAAGAATCTAAAGGACATTGATTGCTAATATCAGGGAAGAAATCACACTCTCCTATACTGCTCATGGGATATACTTTTTGGAGGAAAAGTTAGCAATACATAACAAAAGTTAGCAATACATAACAAAAATACTTAACTAGGTAGGTGTTCTTCGATCAAGCAATGTAATATTCAGGAATTTATCTTAAGAAATGTTCATCACAGCATTTTCTGTATCAGAAGAAAAAAGAAAACAACTGAAATGTCCAATGATATAGTTTGGTGAATTAATTATGGCACACCCAACACTGTTTCCAGCAAACAAACACATAGTGTGCCAGACTCTTTAAGTATTACAAGTTTTAATGTATTTAATTTCTGAAACAACCCTATAAGGGTTGTTGTATCATGATCTCTTTTTCACAAGTGAGTAAACTGACTCACAAGGATGTAAATAACCTACTCAAGGTTACATGGATCCCAAATGGCTAACCTGGCACTTGAAACCAGCATCTGGGCACCATGGTCTGCATCCTTAATCTCCATTTGCACTGCCTCACAACAATGAGATAATGCTCCATCAGCACAATTGGTGTTAGGGAGACATTATTTCATGGAAAAGTGTAAGAATATGTGAGTGAGTGAAAAAAAAAAAGAACAGGTTACAAAATATGTTGAACAGTGTGACCCAGTTTTCACAGAAAAAAAGAAGAGTATATGTATAGAAAGAAAGAAACCTAAAGGTCTTTTATTGACAGCGGTTACTTTGGGGTGGCAATTTTAGATGCTTCTGAAATTTTCTTTTTGCCTATCTCTTAGTTCTAATCATTGTTACACAGACCATGTATTTAAATGTTAAGCCTCCTTAGAAATCAAAGAAATTGAAATTTAAGTACAAGAAATAATAGTATAATTAAACTATAGTATGCATATTTTGAATCATAAAACAATGTCAGCCATATTGTGGTGAAAACAGTACAATCATATTGCTGCTCGCAATATAAATTGTTACAACCCTCTATAGAAAGTAAGCTGGCAATGAAAATCAAGAGCCATGAAAATGTTCACTTCCTGTTAACCCTGTGGTCCCACTTGTGGAAATTACCTTATGATCACAATTCAGAAGAAGAAAACTGCTATATGCACATAATAAGAAATACAAAACTGAAATATTTGATTTATAAGTCCACTGATAGAACCCTGAAAGGCTGGCAGGCTACCAGGGCTCCTATTTGCACATCTTCCCAGGGGGCTTATGAGGGAGGACATTGCCCAGACATATTGAAGAGCTCTGTGTGGTTGAACAAAATCTCCTGTCAAAGTCCTGGTGTCACTAAAGCCAGGAAACCCACCTGGAAAAAGCACAGACTAGACTTAAATCCAGGAATGCCACTGGGTTGTGGGAGAGATGGCCTTTGGAGTATGGCGCCCTGTGCTATCACCAGTCTGGGCTTCAGGGACACGGTCAGGCTTCTGTCACGAGGGCCCATTTGGGATCCCAAAACCACTGATGCAGAAAGGGCCTCTTCTGCCTGAGAACTAAGATATCACACTTTTCTCTCTCTGATAAACAATACTGGGAGCAAGTGTTTTTCCTTTTTCTGTGCTAAACACAGTACTGGGAACCCACACAAGTGACTTGGTTAATTGCTCTGGGAAGTACTTGCATTGGGAAGATGACAACATGAACAATACGAGAGTTTGTTGATGAAGATTAGCAGCTGGCTTATTCGGAGTTGTTTTAGGTGATCCCCTGACTGTGCCCACCAACCAGAAGCCCATAAAGTCTCTCCAACCCTGACCAGTTCCCCGTCTTTCAGGACCTGCCTTGAATCAGGGAGATGAGACCCTAAAACCTTTTAAACATCCTCCCCTCACCTCCCCCCACCTGAGAAGCTCCTAAGATTATCCAGGTGGCCTTGTCCTTCACTGCAGGAAGTCTAACAAACTCCGCTTTCCTGACCAGCAGGTTTTCATGGATTTTTGCAGACTCCTGTCATGTCACTCCTCTCAGGTCCACTCAGGTCAAGGAACAGGAGGAGAAACTGGAAGAAAGAGGGATGGATGAGATGGAGGCAAGCCCTGGAGCCCTGAGAAGGATGAGCTACAACATCAGGAAGGAAGAAAAAGAAGAGGAACTATGAAGAAAAGCATTGAAGACCCTAGGATGGAGAAACTGCATCAATTCAGAGACTGCTGGAGCTAAATGGTGCAAGGAAGAGAGAAGAGAATGGAGCAGACCTGGCACCAGCAGCTCGGGGCAGCCACAGAAAGTGTGAACCCTTGTGTGGGCTTGTGACAGGGGAGGGAGGGACCTGGCAGGCTTGGGCTTCAGAGTTGGTTTGTTGGGGATCACAGTTAGACTCCCAGGAATGCTACTGACCTCACTGTGGTTTGGGGGTGACCTCTGGCTCCAGACTGCCTGCATCCAGACCCTGGCCCTGCCACTTGCCAGCTGTGTGATGTTGGGTTAGTTGCTTGACTGTCATCCAATTGTTCTAAGCCTCAATCTTCTCACCTGTAAAGTGAAATTACAAATAATACCTAACTTGATGGGGTTGCTTTGAGGATAAGTAAGGGGGCTGGCACAGTATCTTATTTGGTAAGCACTGAAGAAGTGTTAGCGTTTACTTATTAGTACTTCATTATCATTATCCCCTTAGTGGAATTCTTCCAAATTTGGAATAAGAAAAAAATTGGGACACTTAGTCAATCGTTAAGGTATTATATATAATAGGAACAATATTAGAAATAAGTAGTGGGGTGCTGGTAAATTGGTCATATCTGCCAGTTTTCATGGTGTAAAGATTCCCACCATGGCCAATTCCAAGCCACCAATTTGATGTCTCTGAAGCCAGGGTAGAGATGAGATATGCAGGATGGGCCCCCAAGGGCTGGCTCAAGCACACCTCACCACTGGAGAGAGGCTTAAATATCTGCCAAAGAAGAATGGTCAGAAGGATGTCCCTTAATAACATAATATAATGCTGTAAAAATTAGAATTATAATGCCTAGATACAGCCCTACAAAATGATTATTATAATAAAAAGTCTAGATTCAAAATTGTATCTGTAATGAAATGGTACCTCACAGGCTTCCTTGATTCAAAGATGCACAGTTTTCAGAGTTTTGCTGATTTTCTGTGCTCACGACACATCTTACAATCCCCATTTAATGTTGTTTCATTTATTTGGTGTTGTTCTGAAATGCAGTTAATACATCAATTGATGCACTTCATAAGCTATGTTGCTCTAGAATCAACAGTAAATGGCAGATAAATTGATGCCAACATTGGGATGGGGACAGGAAAAGAGTAAAGCAAAGTGAACACGGTTTGATTTGTTGTTGAAGCAATGCTCTAAGGGAATTTTTCCTTTCATTTTGATGACTGTTAATATTGTATACATAATAAATCATAACAAAACTTTAAAATAGAGTCTGAACCTGGGCATAAACACATGTGTGCAAGAAAGGGGAAAAGTCCATCCTCCTTCCCTCCCTCCCTCCCTCCCTCCCTCCCTTAATTCCTTCCTTCCTTCCTTCCTTCCTCCCTCCCTTCCTTCCTTCCATCTTTGGTCTGTAGCTTATCTAAGACATCTGATTATGGGATAATAAAGGCACAAAGTGTGGAAAGTGCTAGGTGTGTGTATGTGTGTGTGTGTGTGTGTGTGGTGTGCATGTGTATTGTATTTAGATATTTATTTAAAAACCTCCATCACTTCTCAGCATGGTTTACCCTCTACCCAGGAGTGATAAACCACATTGAGACATATATTTAGAGTTGGCTCTTTAAAGAAAGTTGAAGAAAACCGGTTCAGATTGTTTAAAAAAAAAAAAAAAAGCAGGGCTCAGTAATGAAGGGCTGGACCCATCTGAGTCCAGTGAGTGGCAATTTTTTTTTTTTTTTTTTTTTTTTTTTTTTTTACAAAGAACCCAGTTGGCTCCCTTCAGCTTGGCTGGGACACTAATGGGGGCTGGGGGGTAGCTGTGACCCCTTTCTCCTTTAGGCAAGAAGAGAACACTGTTCATACTCTGCCGGACTTGAGAGGAAAAAAAAAAATCACAGCTACAATTTCCCCCTCTGCTACCTCAGTGAATATTTCTTCAGAACAAGAGCTTCAGATCCAATCTGCCTATCAAAAGGATAACTTTGACCTAGAAGGATTTCTTTTCAATTCCCCAAATCCCCTCTCCCAAACACCCACACTCAGATTTCACAGGTTTTAGGAGAAACATGTTTTGAGTGTTTGTATCCAGAAAGTCACATACCCTTACCAAACCGAGCCTACACCCTATTATTTTATTTAGAAACCAAGTCTCCGGTTTGTGGATGTTTTGGGTCTTAGGCTTTTCTGTTCTTTTGCTTTATTTGTCCTACCAGGTCTGGTTAAGGGAAAGACAGGGAAAGAAAGGTATTTTACTGCAGCTACTGGTGAGGATATCTGGAATTCCAAAGCTCGGTGGAAGAGGAGGCTATGACTTGTGATTGTCATCAAGCTTAAGCCAGTTTGCATGTATTGGAAGTTTCAGTGTTTCTGCAGAAAACTAAAGGCTGGCTTTGAGGATGTTTGTATCCACTTATTCTAGAACCCAGTCCTGCCTTCTGGTGGCTTGTACAGGTCACTAAGGATGCCCAGAAAGAGAGATTCCATAAGAATCCAGGAGTTTCAATTCCTAGTTTTGCAAGGAGAGGTGGAAATGAAGACAGACCACTAGACAGGCTAAGCTGGATTCAGGAGAGACTTGAAAAAAAAAAAAAAAATACTACCACATATCCTGAGCCCAGAATGAGTCCATCCATCGGGATAGAAATTGAATCAGAAATCTTCCTTTGTGTAAATGCCCTTCATGGTGATCTGTACTTTCCACTCAGTGCTGTGGAATCTCTCATTAGAATCTCTCAATTTTAAGAAATTGAAACACTTTTAGGACCTTGAACTTGCTGAGACTCAGCTAACACTATGTGTAAAACCCACTTTAATCAGAAGGGTCCAGAGGGAAGTTAGCTGAACAACTTCGTCTTAAGCAGAGTGGGGAATAGCTCTCTCTGATCAGCTGTTGAAAGGCCTGGGAAAAACAGAATTGCTTTCCTTCTGCTGTCGAGGATGATTTTGCCTTGTTTTTTTATCCTCTGCATCATGAATTCAATGTCACACTTCCCTGTAGTGTAGCCAGATTGGACATGAATACTGAATAAATCTCCTGAAAAGCAACTAGAGCCCCAAACTAGACCAGTAAGAAAAAAAAGGCTACCTGTACCCCTCTCAAAGCAATTTGTTTATTCGAGGGAAATTCTAAGTTCCTTATAGCTTGAATATGCTACCAAAAGACGTTCTGAGTATTTCATAGCCCAGAGGACTGGCACAGCAAATCGTTATTATATTTAGGTATATGCTGGTGTGAGTGTGTGGATTTTCATCAAATATCTACAAAGCTTGACCTCACCCAATCTGTGTTCACCCATTGGTGTTGGAAGAGATTCCCACATTCTGTTGCCCATGGAATTTTCCAGCGCTCATGGAATCCCTAGAGTTAGATGAGGTGAAGTTTGGCTCAGTGGCCCTCTTCTGGAAGGTGGCAAACTGAGGGATAGGTTTCGGGGTGCTCTACAATCAATTTGCTACACAGTGAAAACAGAGAAACATGACTGGTGGGTATCTCCCTCAGGGTTGTGGGAAGATGTGAAGAAAACTTAAGCACCAGGTTCCTTTTGTCTGACAAACCACAAGACGTGGCTGTCTGTAAATGAGGATGCACACTTGTGTGAAGAATATATACATATTAAATCTAACATTTACTTTTGTAGATGATATAGCTGACGATTGGTCGGTGTTGAAAAAGAAACATTCAAGTTTTTCTTACAATAAATTAGTAAGAAGCCTAGATGTGAATTATGTCCAGAAAGGAATGGTTACCTGAGACAACTCCCCCCAAGCCACAATGATGATGACCCCTGTTTGGGAGCGGGGGATAATAGACTGTTGTCAACAAGTGGTTATGATACAGCTGGCAGGAAACACAGGGTAGACAAGTCTGTTTAAGAAGCCTTTTTCTTCATTCTTATCTGCTCCCTTCCTCCTGCTCTTCCTTCCTGAATGACCAGTCTGGCTTGTCTAGGATTTAGAGTCAGCAGGGGCCATCGATTGGCCACTAATAATGGGAGGAAGGGAGTTCTCCCTCTTCTTTAGTAACTAGACTATGAATAATGATTTTTGTTCCTTATCTTTTAAACAGACCTCTGTAAAAGTTGAATAATTAAAACTGCATTATGAGGTGAGCTTTGCTTATTTCCCCTTACCTACATTTTTTTTTTTCCCAAATAGGGCCAAAGATAACCTACAATTTATTCTCAGAGCTTAGTTATTCTTGGTCTGGGCCCCGAAACAATCAGTTTGCATAGTTCATGATGCATTTACTCCTAACAACAAAGCATGAACCTCGAGCCTTTGAATGATTTCAAGATACTCATTTCTAAAGATGTTTAAAAAAAAAAAGATACTCCATTTCTAAATGTATGTGGGGTTTTTTTTGTTTGTTTATTTTCATGGCACAAAACATGTTCTGAGCACTGACCCAGCTACCATGTGGATTCACAAGCTGTTGTTGGGTTTTAGGTTTGTGTTAGTGTATTACACATGTGAAGGGATTTTAAATGGGGCTTCTCCTGTTACCCTGGAATTACTTCCATCTAAGGACACAAATGTCAAATACCTCATATTTTAAAGTGAGGAATAAATTGAAGGCCAAACACCCCTCTGAGATGACCAAACCCATAACCATCAGTGCCTCCGATCGAAGCTTATGATTAGAGAGGAAAGAAGGGAGGGTCAAGAAGGGCTGGATTTGTTCTGATTGGCTGATGGAGTGTGTGATGACTGCCCTCTTCCCCCTCAAGAGGAGGTAAAGCTTCATTCTGCAAATTCAGGGGAGCAGAGTCCTTGCAGGAGAACTATCCTCAGAGACTGGTAGGGCTGGCAAGAAGGGGATCCTTGGTTGGGCACCTGTTTATGCAGTGGGCTTGCTAATATTTCCTTGGTGTCTACCTGAGCAGTAAAAGAAGTGTTGGCGAGGAAGGTAGGAGCATTAATGAATCTGCCATTTGGCGTGGCAAAGATGGGTGATCTTTCTGTTGGTCAAGTGACCATCCTGGAAGGCAGGCAGCATTGAGCTGTCTTGCATGTATCCCACTCTTGAGGGTCAACACCTGGAGGAGGCTCCAGGAGTCCCAGGAAACTATGGGATAACACCCTAGATGCAAGAGTGAAGAGAGATAGGGTCCTCTGCCCAGTGCTGTGACCACCTGCTGGTATTTAGGCCTAGAAGAGCAATTTATGAAGCTGATATCCTGAGATTTCTGCCACCTTGGAACCAACTTAGGCTGTGTCCCTTTTACCAAAGTTCTCACCTTGCAAAACCTCCCTGACCTACTTATCTGAATTATATGTCATGGTTGGACCCCTGAATCTAAACTGCTGAAGACTTCACACCACTCACAAGCCATTTACTGGAGTTGTATGCCCACAAAATATGGAGAAATCACATATTTTTTCAGAAATTAGATATTTCATTTTATTCACTAAATTGGAACACGTGAAAATCTATTTATGAAAGTAATGGTTAACCCACACACCTACGGTCAATTAATCTTCAACAAAAGAGGCAAGAATTTACAATGGGAAAAAGACAGTCTCTTCCGCAAGTGCTGCTGGGAAAGTTGGACAGCTTCATGTAAATCAGTGAAGTTAGAACATACCCTCACACCATGCACAAAAATAAACTCAAAATGGCTTAAAGGCTTAAACATCAGACATGACACCATGAAAGTCCTAGAAGAGAGCATAGGCAAAACATTCTCTGACATAAATCGTACCAATATTTTCTTAGGTGAGTCTCCTAAGGCAATAGAAATAAAAACAAAAATAAACAAATGGGACCTAATCAAACTTACAAGCTTTTGCACAGCAAAGGAAACCATTAAAAAAAATGAAAAATCCTACAGAATGGGAGAAAATATTTGCAAATGATGTGACAGACAAGGGTTTAATCTCCAAAATATACAAACAGCTCATTCAACTCAACAACAAAAAAACAAACAACCCAATCAAAAAATGGACAGAAAACCTTAATAGACATTTCTCCAAAGAAGGCATACAGATGGCCAGTAGGCACATGAAAAGGTGCTCAACATCACTAATTACTAGAGAAATGCAAATCAAAACTACAATGAGGTATCACTTCATACTGGTCAGAATGGCCGTCATTAAAAAGTCTACAAATAAAAATGCTGGAGAGGGTGTGGAGAAAAGGGAGCCCTCCTACACTGTTGGTAGGAATGTAAGTTAGTAGAGCCACTGTGCAAAACAGCATGGAGGCTCCTCAGAAAACTAAAAATAGAATTACCATATGATCCAGCAATCCCACTACTGGGCATATACCCTGAGAAAACCGTAATTCAAAAAGAGCCATGTACCAAAATGTTCATTGCAGCTCTATTTACAATAGCCAGGACATGGAAGCAACCTAAGTGTCCATCATTGGATGAATGGATAAAGAAGATGTGGCACATATATACAATGGAATATTACTCAGCCATAAAAAGAAACGAAATTGAGTTATTTGTAGTGAGGTGGATGGAGTTAGAGTCTGTCATACAGAGTGAAGTAAGTCAGAAAGAGAAAAACAAATACAGTATGCTAACACATATATATGGAATCTAAGGGGAAAAAAAAAGGTCATGAAGAACCTAGTGGCAAGACGGGAATAAAGATGCAGACCTACTAGAGAATGGACTTGGGGATATGGGGAGGGGGAAGGGTAAGATGTGACAAAGTGAGAGAGTGGCATGGACATATATACACTACCAAACGTAAAATAGATAGCTAGTGGGAAGCAACCGCATAGCACAGGGAGATCAGCTCTGTGCTTTGTGACCACCTAGAGGGGTGGGATAGGGAGGGTGGGAGGGAGGGAGATGCAAGAGGGAAAAGATATGGGAACATATGTATATGTATAACTGATTCACTTTGTTATAAAGCAGAAACTAACACACCATTGTAAAGCAATTATACTCCAATAAAGATGTTAAAAAGAAAAAAAAAAAAAAAAAAGATGCATGCACTCCTATGTTCAGAGCAGCACTGTTCAAAATAGCCAAAACTTGGAAACAACTGAAACGTCCAATGACAGATGAATGGATAAATAAGAAGTGGTATATATATACAATGGAATACTCCTCAGCCATAAAAAAAGAATGAAATAATGCTATTTGCAGCAACATGGATGCAACTAGAGATTATCATACTAATGAAGTCAGAAAGAGAAAGACAAATACCATATGATATCACTTACATGTGGAATCTAAAATATGGCACAAATGAACTATGTACAAAACAGAAATAGACATAGAGAACAGACTTGTGGTCATCACAGGAGAGGGATGGACTGGGAGTTTGGTGTTGGTAGATGCGAACTATTATGTTTAAAATGGATAAACAACAATGTCCTAATGTAGAGCACAGTGAACTATACTCAATATCCTGTGATAAACCATAACAAAAGAATATAAAAAAAGAATGTCTGTCTGTGTATAACTGAGTCACTTTGCTGTACAGCAGAGATTGGCACAACACTGTAAATCAATTCAAAAGAAAAAAAAAAGGTGAAAGTAATGCCTAAATGTAATGTCTGGTGACCATCATAGTCTTCATCTTGACTATAATTCCTTATTTCTATATGTTTATTTGTTAAAGTTTTGCCCCTACCAAGTTGTAAGCCCCATGAAAACAAGAAACATTTCTGATCCTTTAATGCTATGTCCTCAGTGTCTAGTGCAGAATCTGCCACATAATAGATGTTCAATAAATATTTGTTGAAGAAACAATAGACTTTTAAAATGCCACAAATGAACATATCCAAATTATAAGGCATTTATTTATTTATTTATTTATACCATAAAGACATCTGGGTTTGGAATCCTTATTGATTTTTCAAAATTCCCATTCTGAAGAGGTTGATGCTATCTGAAAATGGTTTCATGTGCTCCTGACTCCCTCTTAGATGCCTGCTGCACAGTTCGGGGTTAGCGTCAGGTTTAACTTTTTTTCCAGCACACACATTTCCAGATACAATCATTCCTGCCCCTGAGTCTACATTTAGTTCAACTAGTTTTAAGGGTGTTATGATCCTTTCCTGAACTGTCACCAGCATCCCTCACAATCAGTAAGCAAATGACCGAAAAACAGATGGAGCGAGACCACAAGGAAGCTCCTGAAAGGAGGTGTCCCAGGAGTTTATCACATTTCTTGTCCCAGAGCAGGCTCCTCATTCTACCACAGGAGTTGGACCACGAGGGGTGGCAACATCACAGGATTGGTGGAACCATCTTCACTGTAATGTAGAGGAAGGGATTGATGGAGCAAACAAGGCTGAGTGGCCCGTACCTACATCACACTAAGAACAGTGCCCGGTGCAGAGCAGGTGCCCAACAAAGGTATGCTACATGAACAGATGGGATACATGTTATTATATGTGCTAATTGGCATTTGCAAGGAACTACAGAGTGAGACCTCAAGAGTTTTACCACACTCTCACTACGAGGTATATATCCTGACAAAAAACTCTACATGCACCCCTATGTTCATAGCAGCACTATTCACAATAGCCAAGACATGGAAGCACTCTAAATGCCCATCGATAGATGCATGGATAAAGAAGATGTGGTACATATATATAATGGAATACTATGCAGCCATAAAAAGATTGATATAATGCCATTTGCAGCAACATGGATGGACCTAGAGATGATCATACTAAGTGTATTAAGTCAGAAAGAGAAAGACAAATATCATATAATATCACTTATATGTAGAATCTAAAATATGACACAAATGAACTTATTTACAAAACAGAAACAGACTCACAGTCATAGAAAACAGACTTATGGTTACCAACGGGGAAAGGGGAGGAGGAATAAATTAGGAGTTTGGGATTAGCAGATATAAATTATTATATATAGAATGGGTAAACAACAAAGTCCTATTGTATAGCACAGGGAACTATATTCAACATCTTGTAATAACCTATAATAGAAAAGAATCTGAAAAATAATATATATATGTATAACTGAATCACTTTGTTGTACAGCAGAAACTAACATAACTTTGTAAATCAACTATACTTCAATTAAAACAAAATTTCTTAAAAGAAAAAAAGAGTCTTGCCACTAAGTGTGGTTACAGAAGCTCTGTTGGAGAGTGTCCACTGGGTGTGTGAGCTATGAGGTGGCATCACCATGCTAGTCATGTGCATAGGAATTCCCTGACAGCATCAGAATCACTACATGAATCTCCTCCCCTAGCAGGCTTATCAGACAGTCGCAGATGCAAGAAGCCATAATTTTCCCCTTGAAACAAATTATTGATGTGAAGTCACCTAGTCTTTCTATTCAGATTTGTGAAACAGATGGCTTGGTAACACCCTGTCAGTGGAAAGGAATGAGCGCAGTGGGAAGGGACGCTGAACAACCCTAGACCTTACTACATGTGATTCAATATCAGCACAGTTCTTCCACTGTATTCCTGTGGAATTTTGCTTCTTTTGAGAACATGTGATTTGTAGGCTCATTGTGAATATGTTTGGGGGCACCAGTGAGCTCTGTTTACTGAAGGCCGGCCGCCCCTCGTGTGTGCTATCTTATACACCACTAACAGACACACCTGGGAGACAGACGGCCACCCTGAGGTGGAACATAATTGGTCAAAACCCCAAATGGTAACCTCATTTTCTTTGATCAGTGATTAATCTAGAGGGGAGTCTCTATCTAGTTTCAGCCAAAAATACAGCAAGAGAAGTCTGCTGAGTAGCCTCTGCTCTATGCTTTTACCCTTAAAAAAAGAGAAAGAAGCAGAGAGAAAGAACCTCTTTTCTTCTTGTGGACACAGAAGAGTGAGGGCATAATGTCTGAGCTATGGCCACCATCTTACCATCATGCAGAACCAGCCTGAATGTTCTGGATGGAGCAGAAAAAGAAGGAAAGATCCTGGGTTTGTAGGACATTAATTATTAATAATAATTAATAAATAGCTGAGTATTCTGTTGTAGTCAAAGAGTATTCTAGCTGGAAGAGTGACAGAGATGAGATTTAAACTCAGGCCGGACTGAGCACAAAGCTCAAAATCACTGAGGAGTGGGATCTGGAGACCCCTGGGAAGGCTTCTCTTTGTGCCTCAGGGGCTGCTGGCAAGAACAAGGGGGGCTACACTAGAGAGACCACCCCCCGCTGCCACTCCTCCCACCTCACCCTTTAACACCTAGAGGTTCAGAGTTAGACATTGTTCTTAAAAGTTTCTCCTGATTAAAAATCATGGAAAACCATGGCACCACCCTATGCGGCCTCTTTGAAGACAGATGTTTTCCTTCAAGCCAACTCTAAACTGGTGGTTTTCTTTTGCTTAAGAGGACTGCTCTTAAAATCACAGTCTAAAGTTTGCTTCAGTGATTTTGGCTGAGAAGGGATGGGGCAGAAAGGAAGGAAAGATGAAATCCGAAGGCAATTCAGAAATCATCCCTTAACTGACTTGGTCTAACTTCTTTCTTATCTAGATCTCTCTTCCTCTGGGCTATTTCATAGCTAAAGTTAGCTTGTTTTCTATTCTAGCTGTCCCCCCTTTTTCTTTTCCCATTTTTATTTTTCACCTGTTAGGGAATGTCGTGATGAGGAGTGAAAAGGCCATGGGTCCTACAGGAGAGAGAAGAGAGAAGGGAAGATACTCAGGGTCGTGAAGCAGTAAATTCTTTCTGTACTGTGGAAACAGCTCAGAGCACAAGTTCTTTAAAACCTCTGATTGATCCTGAGACAGATTTTAGTGATCATTTTCTTTTGTTCCAGAAGGTCAACCATCTTTGGTGGGGGAGAATTTTAATTCATACACAATAAATATCTAAAGAATGCTAGAGAAAGAGATGGGTGGGGGGGGAGGGGCAAAGTGAGGCAGTGTTCCAATCACCTCTTCCATCAGTTTAAATGCCACTGGATACACACTTCTTTGGAAGGCTCGAACCTGAATTCTCTAGGTTCGGACCTAGATGCAGGTAAAAGTGAGAGATTGGCATGATGCCTAAAGCCCTGACTCTCCAGGTTCTGTCTTCTCTGGATCAGGGTTCCTGATGGCAACTTGAACAGGGCCAGAGAGCAATTTGGAAAAAAAATCTAAAAATGTTCCACGTGGAAAACAATGAGAGTTCAGGGCTCTCCATTTTCTTTTTCTTCTTTATTTGTCTCAAACCATAATCTCAGATTTCAGAACTATAAGGTAAGGGAAACAGTGCAAATGCCATGGCTTCACTGTGCTTGGGAGAAGGTCAGAATGTGCTGATGAGGGGCCTTTGTGGGCAACCTGCATCATGAAAGTAAGTGTGTAATAAACGCACCAGCCCAGACCAGCTGCGGGGCTCCCTCGGCCTCCATGCACAATGTGACCCAGAAATAGATAACCGTGAGGCAGCAGACAAATGCTGGCCACACTTCTCAGCTCTGGTCCCAGCAGCCTCCTACAGGGTGGAGTATCCTTCTTCCTGCTTGACTTTTCTCTCCTCCTTAGCTTACTCTGGAGCACCTTTCTGACCTGGTCACTGCCTCAGTCCCAACCCAACTTCTCACTAGCTCTCCAATAAGCTTCCCAAACCAACCAAGCATCTTAGGTGATCAGATGGCAGCCTCTTCATGTATTTGTCATGGCCTGATACCAACGTAGGTGATTCCACCTCCTCCAATAAAACTGTTTCCCTTCTCATAAGTCAGGAAGGCAAGGCTCAGAGATTTTAAGACATTTTCCTATGTTCACTTATAGCTGGTTGGCAGGCCAGTATTCCAACTGGGGGACTCTGTTCTTTTCACTGCCTCAGGACCTTCCAAAGCCCTGGTCAGAGGATTCCAGAAACCAGAGCCTGCAAAAGGAGAGGGAGGAGGCTGATAGCTCATGGCCGAACATTTTTCAACTCAACATCCTGCTGCCTCCCACCAGAGATGAGGAGAGAGTGTAATGCTGGGAACTTTATTTCAGACAAAACCATTCCAGTCAGCTTCAAATTGAGGCACTGAAGCCAAGCAAGGGAGATAGCCCCAGAGATAAAGCAGATGCCAATTTAGGGAAAGCGCTGCACAAAAGCACTCAGACTGGAAGCAATCAGCATCTCCAAAAGCCAACTCAGTTTACACAAAACACTGAAAATGGGGCCACTGCTTTATCGCATCTTGCTGGACAATGGCCTTTCATTTATCAGGAGCTGACAGCTGATTAAAGGAACTATCTTTAGGGAGAAAGCAACTCCCCTCCTCATCCTCCACCTGCTACACACAGATTTAAGGAGAAGTACATTGTACTTAATAGAAGTACATTGAAGTAAGTGCATAGATTGAATTAAAGAGTGACAGGGTAATTCTTTGAGTTTTATATCAGTTACTGATACACCTGTCCCCTGGTACACAGGAAGGTTGGTCAGAGGCTGCTGAGTTTTTATACTTTCTAGCTGGAAAGGCCATGTTCCCCCATCCTCAGAGCACAGCCATTGGACCACACCTCACCTGCAGACTTGCCTCGTCCAACATGCGTTCTAAAATATATACATTAATCTTCCTGAAAGAGGGGCTCATCTTACAGTAAATGTGTCTCTTTAATGAGGAAGTGCTTCTTTTTATCCCCTGGGAGGTTGTGTGGTGAGGTGCTTTCCCCTGCAAGAACTTGAGCCCGACCTCTCTCAGTACTCACAAAGCAGGAGGAGCTTTCAGCATACCCTGCTCTTGGGTACATCCAAAACTGTAGAAATGAAGACAGAAAAAAATATGAGGTGTGTTCACCTTTGAGTTTTTAACCACAGTTTGGACCAGAGATGACAGCACTTCAAGATTTTTTTTTTTTTTTTTTTTTTTTAGTTTCAAGAGCCCAATAATTTCAAATAACAAAAGCAAATCTCATTATAAATAGTAGAATTGGAAGAAACAGCTGAAGAGCAGGAAGACCTCCCCAGAGGGTAGATGAGGACTGTTTCATGGGAGGATGGATCACACTGGAGACAGAGGTTGAGAGGGATGCAGGAGTAGACTCCTGGGCTCACTGCTCATGAGGAGGCATGGGGACTGCCCTCCCTGGCTGTCTTACTGATAGCAGCCATCGAGACTCAATATGCACCCCAGGACTTTATGCAATCCCATTGGTCCCACCCTTTATGGGCCACACTCTTCCACATTCCTGGAGAATCTTAAGCTCCCCCAAGACCAAGAGTGGTGAATGGGCATGTGGAGAGGAGGTGAGGGTATAGAATGGAAAGCACCTGGCATCCATCCTTGGGCAAGATTGAAGGAACCATGCAGAAACCTTCTCCTGAGCAGGCCTGGAGGCAAAATGCACCCCTTTATTGAGGCTGCAATGTAATGATGATGTGTTGGGGGAATTTCATAGCTCTGCCTTCAGGAAGGGGATTCACACTGGTTCTGTATGACTCTGGCCCAGTGTCAAAACCAAGTCTCCCAGCAGGACTGGGTTTTGCTCTCCAGTGACTGCGTTCCTTCATGCACAGGGTCCTGCCTTGCCCTCTGGATTAGAGTGTGGCTGACCTCCAATATCAGGCTTATCCTGGGGACCAAAGACAGATCTCACAAGTCTCCCTCTGCTCCTACACCCTTCCTTTAGGGAATATGCACTGCTTTGTGCTAGAGCTCCCTGGGGACAGCTGCTTGCCTGATGCACTGCCTGAACACCCACTGACCCACTCCCCATCACACACCCCTCTCAGAGGCGTATGTCTAGTTCAGATCTTGTGAGATGCAGCCTGTTCTATATAGAGTATGGGTTTGGAGTAAGGCTCAAATCCTGTCACTTACAGCGATGTGACATTGGCAAGTCATATAACCGCCTTGAAACTCAGTTTCCTTACCTGGAAAGTGGGGATTATAATCACTGCCACCAGGAAGTACATGTAAAGTGCTGTTTGCATGCATAATAGAGAACACAGAATAGAGGATACATAAGTGGCAGATATACCTTCTCCCTCCACAGTCAGCCTCCCTGTTCCAATTCTAAGTGTGATGGATCAGAAGGCACCTGTGACACAGCATGCTGGGAAAATCTTCAGCATGGCCAGACCCTATGGATAGCAACTACAGATAGTTTCCCTACCTGTCTTATCTCCCCTCTTGGGAGCTGGGGAGGATGGGCTGGCAGCTTATTGAGCTGGAGGGGCATACAAAACCAGGGCCCAGAGATGAGCACCAAGGAGAGAAGATAAGTCTGCCATCAGGTCCGAGGGGGGTGTGTGAACCAGGACTGAGAGGCACAACCTGAGGTCAAACAGATGAACGGAGGCTGGGAGAGTGGGAGAGGAGAGGCCATGACTTTTGCCGTGGTGAGAACCAGTTTGATCAGCGACCCCCTGACAGTTGCATGAGTGAGACCAACTGAATGTTTCTCTGAGGTAGGGGACAGGAGGGAACAAATTTCCCTCTGAATCAATCTGTCCCTCCCTGTTGGTAAACTCAGGTGGGGATAAAATGAAATTGGGTCTAACTTTGGCCCCACTCCTACCAAGAAGTCAAACAAAGTTCCTGAGTAAGCAGCAAAGACAAGGAACATTTCCCCCAGTTGTTACATCAATTGCCTGGATAAGGCTGGACACAGACAATTTTCAGGAACAAATAGGCTAAAAGAGCAGAAAACCTGTTGGAAGAGACATTTCTGTCCTACCTTCCATAAAGATGAGGACATCATAAATCTGGACCCCCTCTTTTGTTTATTGGAGTTAAAGCTTCCAGCTGTAGCCTAGTCATTTGAATATCTCAAATGAAGAAAGCAATGCATAATAAATATGCAGGGCCCATTCAGAGTCTTAATGGCAGAGCAAAGTACAGTGTCCTTCTAAATAAAAGACTGAAAAATTAAATTTAAAATGTATGTAGCTAAGATATGCAGAGGAGTCCAAAGTCAAGTTGAAGTCAAAGAAGAACACTTCCTGAAGTGAGGACACACAAGTGGAAATTCATGCATGTTCTCTTCTAATATTTCCCTACTGGGTCACAGCTGGCTAAAAAATCAACATTCTAGGTCTATATGCCAAGTGAAACTGTTATTAAATGCACCATCTTAAAAACATGTCCAGGCTACCTACTTAAGCCAGGAGACCTGGTTAAAAATTTAGCCCTTTCAAACGTTAACAACCTGTTCCATTGGGTAAATGGCTTCATCTTTTTAGTCTCATTCTCTCATCACAAAGAAGGATCTGACCATGCATGCCGGAACACAGCTCCCAGAGTTTCGTGAAGCAGAGATAGGTTTTTCTGTTTTTTTAAATTAATTTTTATTGGAGTATAGTTGCTTTACAACGTTGTGTTAGTTTCTACTGTACAGCAAAATGAATCAGCTATACATATATTCCAACATTTTTGGATTTCCTTCCCATTTAGGTTACCACAGAGCACTGAGTAGAGTTCCCTGTGCTATACAGTATGTTCTAATTTGTTTTCTATTTTATACATAGTGTCAATAGTGTATGTGTCAATCCCACTATCCCAATTCCCCCATCCCCCAGCTTAGTATCCATATGTTTGTTCTCTACATCTGTGTCTCTATTTCTGCTTTGCAAAGAAGATCATCTATACCATTTTCTAGATTCCACATATATGCGTTAATATACGATATTTGTTTTTCTCTTTCTGACTTACTTAACTCTGTATGACAGACTCTAGGTTCATCCATCTCACTAAAAATAACTCAATTTCCTTTCTTTTTATGGCTGAGTTTTTTTTTTGTGGATTATTTTCTGAGTTTATTTTCTTTTTACGTCTGAGTTTTGAGTTTATTTTTGTGTATGGTGTTAGGGAGTGTTCTTAGTTTCATTCTTTTACAGGTAGCTGTCCAGTTTTCCCAGCACCACGTATTGAAGAGACTCTTTTTTCTCCATTGTATTGATATATTCTTGCCTCCTTTGTCAAAGATTAGGTGACCATAGGCATATGGGTTTATCTCTGGGCTTTCCATCCTATTCCATTGATCTATATTCCTATTTTTGAGCCAGGGCCATACTGTCAATTACTGTGCTTTGTAGTATAGTGTGAAGTTAGGGAGCCTGATTCCTCCAGCTCCGTTTTTCTTTCTCAAGATTGCTTTGGCTATATGGGGTCTTTTGTGTTTCCATACAAATTGTAATTTTTTTGGTTCTAATTCTGTGAAAAAATGCCATTGGTAATTTGATAGGGATTGCACTGAATCTGTAGATTGCTTTGGGTAGTATAGTCATTTTCACAATATTGATTCTTCCAATCCAAGGACATGGTACATCTTTCCATCTGTTTGTATCGTCTTTGATGTCTTTCATCAGTATCTTATAGATTTCTTCATACAGGTCTTTTGCCTCCTTAGGTAGGTTTATTCCTAGACATTTTATGTTTTTTCTTGCAATGATAAATAGGATTGTTTCTTTAATTTCTCTTTCTGATCTTTCGTTGTTAGTGTATAGGAATGCAAGAGATTTCTGTGTATTAATTTTGTATCCTGCAACTTTCCTAAATTCACTGATTTGCTCTAGTAGTTTTCTGGTAACATCTTTATGGCCTTCTATGTATAGTATCATGTCATCTGCAAACAGTGACAGTTTTACTTCTTCTTTTCCAATTTGGATTCCTTTTATTTCTTTTTCTTCTCTGACTGCTGTGGCTAGGACTTCCAAAACTATGTTTAATAGTAGTGGCGAGAGTGGGCAACCTTGTCTTGTTCCTGATCTTAGAGGAAATGCTTTCAGTTTTTCAGCATTGAGAATAATGTTTGCTGTGGATTTGTCACATATGGCCTTTATTATATTGAAGTAGGTTCTCTCTATGCCCACTTTCTGGAGAGTGTTGAATAAATGGGTGTTGAATTTTGTTGAAAGCTTTTTCTGCATCTATTTTGTTGAAAGCATTTTCTGCACCTATTGAGATGATCATATGATTTTTATTCTTCAATTTGTTAATATGGTGTATCATACTGATTTGTGGATATTGAAGAATCCTTGCATCCCTGGGATAAATCCCACTTAATCATGGTGTATGATCCTTTTAATGTGTTGTTGGATTCAGTTTGTTAGTATTTTGTTGAGGATTTTTGTGTCTATGTTCATCAGTGATATTGGCCTGTAATTTTCTTTTCTGTGATATCTTTGTCTGGTTTTGGTATCAGGGTGATGGTGGCCTCATAGAATGAGTTTGGAAGTTTTCCACACTCTGCATTTTTTTGGAAGGGTTTGAGAAGGATAGGTGTTAGCGCTTCTCTAAATGTTTGATAGAATTTGCCTGTGAAGCCATCTGGTCCTGGACTTTTCTTGGTTGGAAGATTTTTAATCACAGTTTCAATTTCATTATTTGTGTTTTAAATTCATTATTTCATTCATTATTTTCATCATTCATTATTTCATTATTTCACAGTTTCAAATTCATTATTATTTCAATTTCATTATTATTCATATATAAAATCACAAATAATTTTCCATTTCTTCCTGGTTCAGTCTTGGAAGGTTGTACTTTTCTAAGATATTGTCCATTTCTTCGTGGTTGTCCATTTTATTGGCATACAGTTGCTTGTAGTAGTCTCTTATGATCCTTTGTATTTCTGTGGTGTCAGTTGTAACTTCTCCTCTTTCATTTCTAATTTTATTGAGTCCTCTCCCTTTTTTTCTTGATGAGTCTGGCTAAAGGTTTATCAATTTTATTTACCTTCTCAGAGAACCAGATTTTAGTTTCATTGATCTTTGCTATTGTTTTCTTCATTTCTATTTCATTTATTCCTGCTCTGATCTTTATGATTTCTTTCCTTCTACTAAATTTGAGTTTTGTTTGTTCTTCTTTCTCTAGTTACTTTAGGTGTAAGGTTAGGTTGTTTATTTGAGATTTTTCTTGTTTCTTGAGGTCAGATTGTATTGCTATAAACTTCCATCTCAGAACTGCTTTTGCTGAATCCCAAAGGTTTGGGTCATCATGTTTTTGTTGTCATTTGTTTGTAGGTATTTTTTTATTTCCTCTTTAATTTCTTCAGTGATCTCATGGTTTTTGAGTAACATATTGTTTAGCCTTCATGTGTTTGTATTTTTTACAGTTTTCTTTCCTGTAATTGATTTCTAATCTCATAACGTTGTGGTTGGAAAAAATGTGTGATACGATTTTAATTTTCTTAAATTTACCCAGGCTTGATTTGTGATACAAGATGTGATCCATCCTGGAGAATGTTCCGTGAGCACTGGAGAAAAATGTATTCTGCTGCTTTTGGGTGGAATGTCCTATAAATATCAAATAAGTCTATTTGGTCTATGGTGTCATTTTAAGCTTGTGTTTCCTTATTTATTTTCTGTCTGGATGATCTGTTCATTGGTGAAAGAGAGTTGTTAAAAGTCCCCCACTATTATAATGTCACTGTCGATTTCCCCTTTTATGGCTGTTAGCATTTGCCTTATGTATTGAGGTGCTCCTATGTTGGGTGCATAAATATTTACAATTGTTATATCTTCTTCTTGGATTGATCCCTTGATCATTATGTAGTGTCCTTCCTTTCTCTTGTAATAGTCTTTATTTTAAACTCTATCTTGTCTGATATGAGTATTGCTACTCCAGCTTTCTTTGGATTTCCATTTGCATGGAATATCTTTTTCCATCCCCTCAATTTCAGTCTGTATGTTTCTCTAGGTCTGAAGCGGGTCTCTTGTAGACAGCATATATATGGGTCTTCTTTTTGTATCCATTCAGCTAGTCTGTGTCTTTTGGTTGGAGCATTTAATCCATTTATATTTAAGGTAATTATTGATATGTATGTTCCTATTACCATTTTCTTAGTTGTTTTGGGTTTGTTCTTGTAGGTCTTTTCCTTCTCTTGTGTTTCATGCCTAGAAAATTTCCTTTAGCGTTTGTTGTAAAGCTGTTTAGGTGGTGCTGAATTCTCTTAGCTTTTGCTTGTCTGTAAAGCTTTCGATTTCTGCATTGAATCTGAATGAGATCCTTGCTGGGTAGAGTAATCTTGTTTGTACGGTTTTCCCTTTAATCACCTTAAATATGTCCTGCCACTCTCTTCTGGCCTCAGAGTTTCTGCTGAAGAATCAGCTGATAACCTTATGAGAGTTCCCTTGTACATTATTTGTTGCTTTTCCCTTGCTGCTTTTAATATGTTTTCTATGTATTTACGTTTTGTTAGTTTGATTAATATGTGTCTTGGCATGTTTCTCCTTGGGTTTATTCTGTATGGGACTCTCTGTGCTTCCTGGACTTGGTTGACTATTTCTTTTCCCTTGTTAGGGAAGCTTTCAACTATAATCTCTTCAAATATTTTCTCAAGCCCTTTCCCTTTCTCTTCTTCTTCTGGGACCCCTATAATTTGAATGTTGGTGCATTTAATGTTGTCCCAGAGGTCGCTGAGACCGTCCTCATTTCTTTTCATTCTTTTATCTTTATGTCCAACAGCCTATCTTCCAGGTCGCTTATCCATTCTTCTGCCTCAGTTTTTCTGCTATTGATTCCTTCTAGTGTATTTTTCATTTTGGTTATTGTGTTGGTCCTTACTGATTGTTTGTTCTTTAGCTCTTCTAGGTCCTTATTAAATATTTCTTGTATCTTCTCAATCCCTGCCTTCATTCTATTTCTGAGATCTTGGATCATCTTTATTATCATTATTCTGAATTCTTTGTGAGGTAGCTTGTCTATTTCCTCTTCATGTATTTGCTCTTGTGGGATTTTACCTTTTTCTGCAACATATTTCTCTGTTGTCTCATTTTTTCTATCCTACTGTGTTTATGCTCTCCTTTCTGCAGGCTGCAGGGTCGTAGTTCCTCTTGCTTCCGTTGTCTGCCCCCTGGTGAATGAGGTTGGTCCAGGGGCTTGTGCAGGCTTCCTAGTGGGAGGGACTGGTGCCTGCACTCTGGTGGGTGAAGTTGAGTCTTTTCCCTCTGAAGGGCGGGGCCATGTCAGGTGGTGTGTTTTGGGGTGTCTGTGAGTTTAGTATGATTCCAGGCAGCCTGTCGGCTGATGGGTGGGGCTGTGTTCCTGTCTTGCTGCTAGTTTGGCATGAGGTGCCCAGCACTGGGGCCTGCAGGCAGTTGTGTGGGGCCTGGTCTTGGTGATATGGATGCCTCCAGGAGCACGCATGCCAATTAATATTCCCTGGGCCAGGGAATTCTCTGGTGAACCAGCATCCTGGACTTGGCACACCCACCCTGGAGGCCCAGGCCTGACCCTGGCCAGGGAACCAAGTGCTCACAAGTCACACAGTGTACCAGAGAATAAAGAAAGAAAAGAAACAAACAAAACCCAAGACAAATAGTAAAAACCATAGCAAACAAACAGCAGCAACAACACAACACACACACACACAGAAAAAAGAAAAAAAAAAAACAAGAGAACAAATAAACAAAAGAATTTAAAAAATAAGAACAGTCAATAAGGACCAAACTAACAGAAACAAAAAAATGAAAAATAAAACAAAAACAGAAAGCAAACAACAAAAATGCAAAGAAAACAAAATATACACAAAAAACCACAAAAAAGAACATAAAAAACAAAGAACAAAAACAGAAAAAACCACAAAACAACAAAAATGTAAAGTAAAAATAGAAAGATAAAAAAATATTTTAAAAAAATTAAAAAATTAAAATTAAACTTAAAAATAAAAGATAAAAAAATAAAAGCAACAACACCAACAACTGAACAAAATGAAACAAACAAAGAAAGACCAACAGTAATAAGAATATTTTCCTGTGGTCTCCTCTGTCAGTGTCCTTGCCCCCACAGTGAGCCAGAGCCAATCCCTGACTCCTCAGAGGCCCTCCAATACCTCTAGATAGGTCTCTGGACCTGCTGTGGGCACTGTGGGAGCAGCTCAGACTCTGACCTGGCCCAACTCCTGTACACACTTGCCCCCAAAGTCCACTGCTGCAAAGGCTAGACTGGTCTCAATTATGGGAACATTTATTGCCTATTCAGGTATTCCACAGATGCAGGGTTTACCAAGCTGATCTTGGGGATTTAATCCACAGCTTATGCAGCTGCAAGGAAAGATTTCCATTCCTCTTCCATAGTCGCACTGTCCCTGGGGCTCAGCTTTGGTTTTGACCCCATCTGTGTGTGCGCATCACCCTCAGGCGTCTGTTCCTTGCCCAGGCAAGAGAGGGTGAAAGCAGCAGCTGCTTGGGGCACACTTACTCATACAGGCCGAGGGGTGGTAGGGTGGCCACAACTGTGGTGTGTGCAAGTTGCCTGTGGTGGCGGGACCAGCGCACAGTTGGAACGGACTGTGATGCACTTGCTCTGGTGGTCATCCCTCCCAGTGCCCACAGAGGCAGGAGTTGGCATGTGGGGACAGTGGCGGCCCCACCACCTGCATGCCTCTCAACAATGGTGCCTCGCTTTCCAGGCAGACCACACTTCCTCTAGGGGTATTCCCGGCCATGCATCTCCTCACTCCCATCCCCTCTGCTGTATCTGCACAGCCAACAGTGCTGTCTCCCCTGATCCGTTCTCCCAACCTCACGTTTTAGCACTCAGCCCCTGCCAGTATCAGTGGGCTCTTGTCCCAGTCAGGGGCACCCAGGGGTGATTCTCAAGGAGGCTTTTGGATGGGCGGTACCCCGGAGCTCACGTGGGCAGAGGAGACCCCAGCCCAAGGGGCAGGTGGGCCCACTCAGATGGGAGCCCCTCCCAGTGCCTGCAGAGGCTGAAGAAGCTGGCGGTAGGGGAAAGGGGTTCTAATGGCGGCTCCACCCCTTGCACACCACTCAACAATGACACCTTGCTTCTTATGGTTTTTTCTGTAGACCTTCCTGATTGTGGAGCTCCTTACTCCTGTCCCTTCAGGCTGTCTTTTCACAGCCAACAGTTGTCCTCTCCCTAGGTCCGTGCTTCAAACCCCACTTTCCAGCACCCAACCCTCCTTTGCAACAGGCGACTCACAACTCAGGCTGGAATGCACAGGGCTGTGATTTTGACCATACAAACAGCTCTTACACTGTCTTGTCTTCCACAGACCATCTGCTGCATTCTCCTTTGATTCCCCAAAGGTCCTTTTCTGTCCCAGTTGATTTCCCTCTTGTGAGGGAGTTTCTCTGAGTGCAGGGGCCTCCGCTCACCTTCAGCTTCCTGCCAGCATTGCTGGTCCATTTTTTGATTCCTCTTTACTTTTTTTCTTCTTTCTGTTGTCCTAACCGGTTGTGAGAGGATTTTTATTGTCCTTTTAGGTGTCTGAAGTCTTCTGCTAATGTTCAGCAGGTGCTCTAGGAGAACTATTCCATTTGTAGATGTATTCTTTTTTTGTTTGTTTGTTTATACTGCAGGTTCTTATTAGTCATCACTTTTATACACATCAGTGTATACATGTCAATCCCAATCACCCAATTCAGCACACCACCATCCCCACCCCACCGCAGTTTTCCCCCCTTGGTGTCCATATGTTTCTTCTCTACATCTGTGTCTCAACTTCTGCCCTGCAAACCGGCCTATCTGTACCATTTTTCTAGGTTCCACATACATGCGTTAATATATGATATTTGTTTTTCTCTTTCTGACTTACTTCACGCTGTATGACAATCTCTAGATCCATCCACATCTCTACAAATGACCCAGTTTCGTTCCTTTTTATGGCTGAGTAATACTCCACTGTATATATGTACCACATCTTCTTTATCCATTCGTCTTTCGATGGGCATTTAGGTTGCTTCCATGACCTGGCTATTGTAAATAGTGCTGCAATGAACACTGGGGTGCATGTGTCTTTTTGAATTATGGTTTTCTCTGGGTATACGCCCAGTAGTGGGATTGCTGGATCACATGGTAAATCTATTTTTAGTTTTTTAAGGAACCTCCATACTGTTCTCCATAGTGGCTGTATCAATTTACATTCCCACCAACAGTGCAAGAGGGTTCCCTTTTCTCCACACCCTCTCCAGCATTTGTTGTTGGTAGATTTTCTGATAATGCCCATTCTAACTGGTGTGAGGTGATACCTCATTGTAGTTTTGATTTGCATTTCTCTAATAATTAGTGATATTGAGCATCTTTCCATGTGCTTCTTCGCCATCTGTATGTCTTCTTTGGAGAAATGTCTATTTAGGTTTTCTGTGCTTTTTTTTTAAATTTATTTTATTTATTTATTTATTTTTGGCTGAGTTGGATCTTTGTTGCTGCCTGTGGGCTTTCTCTAGTTGCGGTGAGCGGGGGCTACTCTCCGTTGCGGTGCACAGGCTTCTCACTGCAGTGGCTTCTCTTGTTGTGGAGCATGGGCTCTAGGCGTTTGGGCTTCAGTAGTTGTGGCACTTGGGCTCAGTAGTTATGGCTCATGGGCTCCAGAAGGTAGGCTCATTAGTTGTGGTGCACGGGCTTAGTTGCTCTGCAGCACGTGGGATCTTCCCAAACCAGGGAGCGAACCTGTGTCCCCTGCATTGGCAGGTGGATTATTAACCACAGTGCCACCAGGGAAGCCCCCTTTCTGCCCATTTTTGGATTGGATTGTATGTTTCTTTAATATTGAGCTGAATGAGCTGTTTATATATTTTGGATATTAAACCTTTTTCCGTTGATTCATTTGCAAATATTTTCTCCCATTCTGAGTGTTGTCTTTTCATCTTGTTAATGGTTTCCTTTGCTGTGCAAAAGCTTTGAAGTTTCATTAGGTCCCATTTGTTTATTTTTGTTTTTATTTCCATTACTCTAGGAGGTGGATGAAAAAGATCTTGCTGTGATTTATGTTGAAGAGTGTTCTTCCTATGTTTTCCTCTAAGAGTTTTATAGTGTCTGGTCTTATATTTAGGTCTTGAATCCATTTTGAGTTTATTTTTGTGTATGGTGTTAGGGAGTGTTCTAATTTCATTCTTTTACATGTAGCTGTCCAGTTTTCCCAGCACCACTTATTGAAGAGACTGTCTTTTCTCCTTTGAATATCTTTGCCTCCTTTGTCATAGATTAGTTGACCATAGGTGCGTGGGTTTATCTCTGGGCTTTCTATCTTGTTCCATTGATCTATGTTTCTGTTTTTGTGCCAGTACCATATTGTCTTGATTACTGTAGCTTTGTAGTATAGTCTGAAGTCAGGGAGTATGATTCCTACAGCTCCGTTTGTTTCCATCAAGACTGCTTTGGCTATTCGGGGTCTTTTGTGTCTCCATACAAATTTTAAGATGATTTGTTCTAGTTCTGTAAAAAATGCCATTGGTAATTGGATAGGGATTGCATTGAAACTGTAGATTACTTTGGGTAGTATAGTCATTTTCACAATATTGATTCTTCCAATCCAAGAACATGGTATATCTCTCCATCTGTTGGTATCACCTTTAATTTCTTTCATCAGTGTCTTATAGTTTTCTGCATACAGGTCTTTTGTCTCCCTAGGTAGGTTTATTCCTAGGTATTTTATTCTTTTTGTTGCTATGGTAAACGGGAGTGTTCCCATAATTTCTCTTTCAGATTTTTCATCATTAGTGTATAGGAATGTAAGAGATTTCTGTGCATTAATTTTGTATCCTGCAACTTTACCAAATTCATTGATTAGCTCTAGTAGTTTTCTGCTGGCATCTTTAGGATTCTCTATGTATAGTATCATGTCATCTGCAAACAGTGATAGTTTTACTTCTTCTTTTCCAATTTGTATTCCTTCTATTTCTTTTTCTCCTCTGATTGCTGTGGCTAACACTTCCAAAACTATGTTGAATAATAGTGGTGAGAGTGGACATCCTTGTCTCGTTCCTGATCTTAGAGGAAATCCTTTCAGTTTTTCACCATTGAGAATTATGTTTGCTGTGGGTTTGTCGTATATGGCCTTTATTATGTTGAGGTAAGTTCCCTCTATGCCCACTTTCTGGAGAGTTTTTATCATAAATGGGTGTTGAATTTTGTCAAAAGCTTTTTCTGCATCTATTGAGATGATCATATGGTTTTTATTCTTCAATTTGTTAATATGGTGTATCACATTGATTGATTTTCGTATATTGAAGAATCTTTGCATCCCTGGGATAAATCCCACTTGATCGTGGTGTATGATCCTTTTAATGTGTTGTTGGATTCTGTTTGCTAGTATTTTGTTGAAGATTTTTGCATCAATATTCATCAGTGATATTGGTCTGTAATTTTCTTTTTTTGTAGTATATTTGTCTGGTTTTGGTATCAGGGTGATGGTAGCCTCATAGAATTAGTTTGGGAGTGTTCCTTCCTCTGCAATTTTTTGGAAGAGTTTGAGAAGGATAGGTGTTAGCTCTTCTCTATATGTTTGATAGAATTCACCTGTGAAGCTATCTGGTCCTGGACTTTTGTTTGTTGGAAGATTTTTAATCACAGTTTCAATTTCATTACTTGTGATTGGTCTGTTCATATTTTCTGTTTCTTCCTGATTCAGTCTTGGAAGGTTATACCTTTCTAAGAATTTGTCCATTTCTTCCAGGTTGTCCATTTTATTGGCATAGAGTTGCCTGTAGTAGTCTCTTAGGATGCTTTGTATTTCTGCAGTGTCTGTTGTAACTTCTCCTTTTTCATTTCTAATTTTATTGATTTGAGTTCTCTCCCTCTTTTTCTTGATGAGTCTGGCTAACGGTTTATCAATTTTGTTTATCTTCCCAAAGAACCAGCTTTTAGTTTTATTGATCTTTGCTATCATTTTCTTTGTTTCTATTTCATTTATTTCCGCTCTGATCTTTATGATTTCTTTCCTTCTGCTAACTCTGGGTTTTGTTTGTTCTTCTTTCTCTAGTTCCTTTAGGTGTAAGGTTATATTGTTTACTTGAGATTTTTCTTGTTTCTTTAGGTAGGTTTGTATAGCTATAAGCCTCCCTCTTAGAACTGCTTTTGCTGCATCCCATAGGTTTTGGATCGTTGTGTTTTCATTGTCATTTGTCTCTAGGTATTTTTTGATTTCCTCTTTGATTTCTTCAGTGATCTCTTGGTTATTTAGTAACGTATTGTTTAGCCTCCATGTGTTTGTGTTTTTTACGTTTTTTTTCCCTGTAATTCATTTCTAATCTCATAGCATTGTGGTCAGAAAAGATGCTTGATATGATTTCAATTTTCTTAAATTTCCTGAGGCTTGATTTGTGACCCAAGATGTGATCTATCCTGGAGAATGTTCCGTGCGCACTTGAGAAGAAAGTGTAATCTGCAGTTTTTGGATGGAATGTCCTATAAATATCAATTAAATCTATCTGGTCTACTGTGTCATTTAAAGCTTCTGTTTCATTATTTATTTTCATTTTGGATGATCTGTCCATTGGTGTAAGTGAGGTGTTAAAGTCCCCCATTATTATTGTGTTACTGTTGATATCCTCTTTTATAACTGTTAGCAGTTGCCTTATGTATTGAGGTGCTCCTATGTTGGGTGCATATATATTTATAATTGTTATATCTTCCTCTTGGATTGATCCCTTGATCATTATGTAGGGTCCTTCCTTGTCTCTTGTAACATTCTTTATTTTAAAGTCTATTTTATCTGATATGAGTATAGCTACTCCAGCTTTCTTTTGATTTCCATTTGCATGGAATATCTTTTTCCATCCCCTCGCTTTCAGTCATATGTTTCCCTAGGTTTGAAGTGGGTCTCTTGTAGACAGCATATATATGGGTCTTGTTTTTGTATCCATTCAGCAAGCCTGTGTCTTTTGGTTGGAGCGTTTAATCCATTCACGTTTAAGGTAATTATCGATATGTATGTTCCTATGACCATTTTCTTAATTGTTTTGGGTTTGTTTTTGTAGGTCATTTTCTTCTCTTGTGTTTCTCCATTAGAGAAGTTCCTTTAGCATTTGTTGTAGAGCTGGTTTGGTGGTGCTGAATTCTCTTAGCTTTTGCTTGTCTGTAAAGCTTTTGATTTCTCCATCAAATCTAAATGAGATCCTTGCTGGGTAGAGTAATCTTGGTTGTAGGTTTTTCCCTTTCATCACTTTAAGTATGTCATGCCACTCCCTTCTGGCTTGTAGAGTTTCTGCTGAGAAATCAGCTGTTAACCTTATGGGAGTTCCCTTGTATGTTATTTGTCATTTTTCCCTTGCTGCTTTCAATAATTTTTCTTTGCCTTTAATTTTTGCCAATTTGATTACTATGTGTCTCGGTGTGTTTCTCCTTGGGTTTATCCTGTATGGGACTAGCCACACTTCCTGGAGTTGGGTGGCTATTTCTTTTCCCATGTTATGGATGTTTTTGGCTATAATCTCTTCAAATATTTTCTCTTGTCATTTCTCTCTCTCTTCTCCTTCTGGGACCCCTATAATGCGAATGTTGTTGCCTTTAATGTTGTCCCAGAGGTCTCTTAGGCTGTCTTCATTTCTTTTCATTCTTTTTTCTTTAGTCTGTTCCGCAGCAGTGAATTCCACCATTCTGTCTTCCAGGTCACTTATCCGTTCTTCTGCCTCAGTTATTCTGCTATTGATTCCTTCTAGTGTAGTTTTCATTTCAGTTATTCTATTGTTCATCTCTGTTTGTTTGTTCTTTAATTCTTCTAGGTTTTTGTTAAACATTTCTTGCATCTTCTCAATCTTTGCCTCCATTCTTATTCCGAGGTCCTGGATCATCTTCACTATCATTATTCTGAATTCTTTTTCTGGAAGGTTGCCTATCTCCACTTCATTTAGTTGTTTTTCTGGGTTTTTTTCTTGTTCGTTCATCTGGTATATAGCCCTCTGCCTTTTCATCTTGTCTATCTTTCTGTGAATGTGGTTTTTGTTCCACAGGCTGCAGGATTATAGTTTTTCTTGCTTCTGCTGTTTGCTCTCTGGTTGCTGAGGCTATCTAAGAGGCTTGATGTGAGGCTCTGGTGGTGGGTAGAGCTGGCTGTTGCTGTGATGGTCAGAGCTCAGTAAAACTTTAATCCACTTGACTGTTGATGGGTGGGGCTGGGTTCCCTCCCTGTTGGCTGTTTTGCCTGAGGCAACCCAACCCTGGAGCCTACCTGGGCTCTTTGGTGGGGCTAATGACAGACTCTGGGAGGGCTCATGCCAAGGAGTACTTCCCAGAACTTCTGCTGCCAGTGTCCTTGTCCCCATGGTGAAACAGAGCCACCCCTTGCCTCTGCAGGAGACCTTCCAACACTAGCAGGTAGGTCTGGTTCAGTCTCCTCCGGGGTCACTGCTCCTTCCCTTGGGTCCTGATGCGCACACTATTTTGTGTGCACCCTCCAAGAGTGGGGTCTCTGTTTCCCCCAGTCCTGTGAAGTCCTGCAATCAATTCCCACTAGGCTTCAAAGTCTGATTCTCTATGAATTCCTCCTCCCGTTACCAGACCCCCAGGTTGGGAAGCCTGACGTGGGGCTCAGAACCTTCACTCCAGTGGGTGGACTTCTGTGGTATAAGTGTTCTCCAGTCTGTGAGTCACCCACCCACCAGTTATGGGATTTGATTTTACTCTGATTGCGCCCCTCCTACTGTCTCATTGTGGCTTCTCCTTTGTCTTTGGATGTGGGGTATCATTTTTTGGTGAATTCCAGTGTATTCCTGTCGATGATTCTGTAGATGTATTCTTGATGTACTTGTGAGGAGTGACGAATTCCACGTCCTCCTATTCCGCCATCTTGACTCCTCCCACAAGCAATTTCAGAGATTTTTTTCGAATCTTTACCTCCAAGTGCCTGCCACTGATCCTGGCACAGAGTGGGTGTCAGTAGTTACTGTCTGTTAAATGACTGAGTAAATGAATAAATGAGGATATGAGATAATTGACATGGAAGTACTTTGAAATAGTTAAATGACTTAAAAATACCCTGTTTCTCTCCGGGATAAAGACAGTGGGAGGGAGATGCAAGAGGGAGGGGATATGAGGATATAAGTATGCATATAGCTGATTCACTTTGTTATGCAGCAGAAACTAACACATCATTTTAAAGCAATTATAGTTCAATAAAGATGTTAAAAAAAGACACTGTTTCTGCAATTCTTCATTTCTCCCTTTCAGTAATCAGGCCTCCTCTGATTACCCTATTTATTATGCTCTTAAGCATCTTCAAAATCGTAAGTAGATTAGTACATCAAACCAAGGAGATCAAACTTTGTAGTACGCAAAGGGAAGTATCAATTTGGTCAATTCTGAAGATAACAGTTTCTAAAATTCAAAATAAAAATATAATATCTTAGTGAAAAGAGACATCCATCACAAAAGATTTTCATACACTATTACTGTCTCATCTCTTTTCAAACAGATTTAATGTTCCCTAACATGTCATATTTTGCAAATACTTTATAATTATATTGAAACATTTAATAATTTAATCTACACCCTACCAATATTTGATGCACTTTGAACACATCTGAATAATTTCAGTTTGGTTTATCTCATTTAGTTAAAATACACACATACATGCACACACACAGTTCATGGTTCCTAGTTATTTTGAAAAGATTAATTTTACTCCAAAAAGGCCATACATGGTTTTTGAAATTGGGCAACTAGATTTAAGATATTTCAAAAGAGCATATGATATATTGTGAAAGAGCTGGCAGCTTGGGAACCAGAGATTCTAGGTCTCCTTGGTAGGGAATAAAGAATGGAAATGTAGATCTCTTAGTATTTCATGCACTGCTGACATTTTCTCTAGAAAGAAAGAGTAAAGCCTCTGGATTTTATCTGAAGCTGTGCGGGCCCACCTGAAGGAAGTCTGGAGATGTGGTGAGTTATCACTCCCCAGGGTGACCTTAACCAGCCTCCCACCCTTTGGAGGGACAATTCTGAGATGCATGCTACACAATTCCTCATAAAATCATTAGTATGAGTGGGCCCCAGCTGCCCATCCTAGAAGCGCCTTTATTGTCTTTTCTTTCTTCCCTGTCTCCTTCTCCCCATTCCTTCATGCCTGCTTCCTGGCATCTCTTCCCAAATAAAATACCTATGTTCGAATCTCTGTCTTAGGTTTTATTTTGTGGGGGAACCCAAACTACGACGAAATTAATTACTGATGTATCTGGTCCTGGGTAATAAAAACATGAAACTATAATTACTAACCACCTACTCTATACCCATCACTGCATTTGGCCATTCCATATGAAGATAATGTAAAGAGCTTGGGCTTTGGAGACAAAAGGACCTGTGTTTAAATCCTGGTTTTATCTCTCACATCTTTGTGCTTTCTTGCAGTCTGAGTGCTTGCATGTGTAAAATGGAGATAATAAGAGGCTTCTTTGAGGATTAAATAGCGGATATAAAGGATCTAAAGTGGCCTTGTTCCATAAACCCGGATCCTTTGCTTAAGTTATTTAAACTTTCCAACTCTGGGAAGTAGATATTCCTCATTTTACAGTAGAGTAAACTGAGGCTCAGGTAGATTAACTAACTTAACTCTCCCCCTCAGACACTCCCTTCCAGGTCTACCCACCTCTTTGCTGGCCTTAGACATACCAGCTGCAGTTCTGTCTCCAAGGCTTTCTTTGTTCTCACAACCTAGAACTTCTTCTCTCTGATACTGCTTGGCTAACTCCCTCACCTCCTTCATGTCTCTGATTACTTTTCACCATCCCCACCCCCAGGCCTCCTTAGTTACTCTATTTATCACAGTCCTCCTGCCCATAGCTCCTTCAGTCTCCAGGGCTTTTGTTTCCACTCTTATTTTTGCCTTATTGCTTCTCTCCTTTTAGCTCCCTGCATATTTTTAAACTACTTCTTTTAAAGTTTCTTTCAGACTGCGCTATTATCTCCAGTTCTTTGAGTACAGAATTGACAGTTTGTTACATCTGCCAACTCTCTCTCATGGTGGTTTATTTCCTTGCATGTGATTTGTAATTTTTACTGTGAGCTCATCTTCCCAGGAGCTGTGTTCCTTGAGAGTCTGGGTTCTCTGGGTTTAGAGTTGTCCTTAAGGGTTGGATTTTATGCTTGCATCTGCCAAGACCCTAAGAGAGCCACAAGGTATAGAATCCTTGTGCACTGATGGGTTTTTACATATTCAGGACTGTGGTAATACTCCCAGGTGACTCTATTACTATCTGTGACTTAAGGTAAAGGACCAGCTTTCTTGATGCTTCTCCAGGTTTCTTTTATCCATTCTCCAATCTGAGTAATTCCCATGTCTGTACAGGGGCTTAGGTGCAAGGCCCCAGGGCACATATGGGAGATTAAACACCAGCTTTCCAGGACTTAGGGCTGATGGTCAGGTCCTACAGCTTTATGAGCAGGTCATCAGCAATTGTGCCAAACGCTCTGGTTTTGTTTCCCTTCATTTCTGCCACCAGGGATTGCCTTGTCTTACTTTCAAGCTTAGCTGTGTTTATTTTAAACTTCTGTAATTTCGCCTAGCATTTCTTTGTGTTTCTATGTCAGGTCAGTTTGCCAGGGTGACCAGAAGTCTTCCCATATGTAGTCCCTTATCAAAAATAAAACATCCTTCAGACAATGTGGAAATTCATGTCAGAAACCTAGAAGATAACAACACTGATAGTAACAACTGACATGTGTAAAGTTTTTACTTTGTGACATACAATGCCTGGGACTTTATACTGCATTACCTCATTGAGTCACCCAAACAACTCTATGAGATAAACACCATTATGCCCATTTTAGAGGAGAAACTGAGGTTAGAGTAACTTTCCAAGAAGATCACACAGCTCATTAGTGGCTGACATGCCTACAACAAAGTAGTGCTTAGGCTGCTCAGGTTCCTGCACTGAGTCCACCGCTTAAAATGTGCATGACTTTGGGCAGGTACTTACACTTTCTAAGGAAAATGAGGGTGATAATAATGTTCGATGTGAAGATTACGTGAGACTATCCTTAGAAATTGCCTAGTGCACTGCCTGGCACATGGGATACTCTGTAAATGTTAGTGCTATCACACAGTGCCCATTTAGAAATCGTATTTGCATTGTGCAGGGAAAGTGAATATCCTCTCTGTGGACATGAGGTGATGATGCTATGCTTCTTTCATCAGATACTAAGAACTTAGCACCAGCACACGCTTCTGATTGGCAGGTGGTTCCCTGTACACCTTCTGTGAACACATCAGTTATTACCAGCTCGAACTTCTACCTCTCTCTTTGTATCTTCACACATTTTAAGTTTATATTACTTGCTAACTGATGCACTCATTTCCTGGCACACTGAATTCATTTGTAAGGTTTCTCCTGCATCTCCAGAACTAAGTTTCTGTGGGTGCCTTGGAAGTGTTGTTTAGCCCTCCTTGGTCCAGGGCAATACTCGAGGGAAGGAGGGGACATCTCAGGTTAGGTTCTCCAGAAGCAGATGTTGAAGTGGGTTTGGGGGTACAAGAGGTTTATTAGGGATTAATACCTGTGAGAGGAAAGGGAGGAAGCAGGATTTGGCAGAGGGAGAAGATGAACAGCAATGCAGGGCTGATAAAGTCTTGACCAACGCGTGGGGAGCCTTGGAGCAAATACTCCTTGTCAGGATCTCCCTGCATTAGGCCCACATAGTGAGGCATTTACACCCGGCCTCACTTAGGCACCAGATGCCTTGGAAAGGGCATGTCCTTGGATGAGGTGTTCTTCTGCACCCAGGCGACCCTGAAGGCTTTGACAGTTGGAGGTTCTCTGATGACCATCCTTCCCCACCACTGGGCATGAAGCTTCCTTGAAGGAGGTGTGGGTGGTGAATCTCTGCATCTTCCACAGGGGATATTGAAACTAGACCCGAGATTTCACCAATATCCTAAAGAAAACCTTGAGGCCTTGACCAAAATGATCACCCATATTCTTCCTTCTGTCTTGTGCAGGAGTTAATTTAACAGCTTGAACTTCCCCACTTAGTTACAAGTTCTTGGAGGGCAGAAGCTGGGAATTATGCATCTGAAGACCCCACAACACATAGCCTCCCCCTTTTATATAATGAGAGGGGAGTGGATGTTGTTAAATAAAAAACTAGGGGAGGATTGTACCAAGGACCACCAGAGAAAGGACTGCTCAGTAGATCACTTTTGAACAATTCTTTAATTGAGAAAAAGAAAAGATTAATTAACACCTACATCATACCATGTACCAAAATGAATGGCAAATGTATTAAAGTCTTAACTATAAAAACTGAAACCATAAGTGTAAGAAAACATAGGTAAATATGATTCTGATTTTGAGGTATTCAAATTTTAGAAGCAAAGACACCACAAAGTAAATTCAGAGTTTGTTTATATAATTTTTAAACTTCCATATGTAAAAAAAAAGAAAAACATTTTAAAGACAAATTAACAGGACTTCCCTGGTGGTGCAGTGGTTAAGAATCCGCCTGCCAATGCAGGGGACACGGATTCGAGCCCTGGTCTGGGAAGATCCCACATGCCACAGAGCAACTAAGTCCGTGTGCCACAACTACTGAGCCCGCACACCACAACTACTGAAGCCCGCACGCCTAGAGCCTGTGCTCGGTAACAAGAGAAGCCACCGCAATGAGAAACCCACGCACCACAACGAAGAGTAGCGCCCGCTCTCTGCAACTAGAGAAAGCCCACACACAGCATCGAAGACCCAACACAGACAAAAATTAATTAATTAATTAATTAATTAATTAATTAAAAAGACAAATTAACAATTTGGAAAATATCTGTAACAGATGAAGTCTTCTTTTTAATAATAGTTCAGACAAGTTGATTAGAATATTAAAAATATCCTAATGGATAAAGCAAATGATATGAAAGTACTTTTCCAAAAAGAAGAAAAACAAATGACCAAGAATATATAGAAAACATCTAGCCACACTTTAATAATCAAACGATTGTAATTTTAAACCTGAAGAGAAAGTTTTTCATCTATCCAACTGACAAATTTTGAAAAGATAATACTGTAGACAAAGATTGGGGAGATGAGATTTACATATAGATTTGGAGGAAAAATAAATTTATACCACCTTTGTTGAGGACATTTTCTCCATGTGCATAAAAAGTCTGTGATCCAACCACTCTATTTTTAAGAATTTTCTGTAAAATTATCTAAGATGTAAACACTGATAAATATCCAACAATAGAGGAATCAGGATTAAATAAATTATGGTTTATCCACTTACTGTGAAGTTATTAAAAAGCACATAATTGAAGAATATTTAATGAAATTAGAAAGTGCTTAGGTTATAATGTTAAGCTGAAAAAAGTCACAGACAACAATGTGAGTCTAAATTCACTTATAAATATATTTATTTATACACATACACATACATACTAGATGCACAGAAATTAGCGATGATTATGCCAGGAAGGTAGAATGATAATGATGATTTCTTATTCATTTTTTCCTCTGTTTTCAAAATTTTTACACTGTGCACATTTCAGAGAACTCAACCAAATGCACACATGCACACACATACACTTTTAAATAAGAAGCTAATAACAGAGGATGTTCGGTCTGCTTCTGCTCTTTCACCAGCCACCCATCTTCAGCTACTCACCCTACATTCTTGAAGAAATGATACCTTAAGTCTCTCAGCGTCCTCAGTCAAAACACTTGAGATGATTGTCCAGTTCTGAGAGTGTGCAAATTGCTGTGGAGTGTAATAGACATGAGCTTTGGAGTTGCACATGTTTGAATCTGAATCTCAGGCCAGCCAATTACCAGCTGTGTGTCTTGGGCAACTCCCTTATACTCTCTGAGACTTAATTACCTTCTTTGCAAAACTGGGTTACATGGTTATAAATATCCACCCAATATTAATGTGGCAAGAACAGGATGGGAATAATGGTTCAAAGTGCAAACTCAGGAGTCAGACTGCCTTGGTTCAAATCCCAGCTCTGTTACCTGCTAGCTGTGGGACCAGGCCAAGTTATTTAACCTTTATGAGATGTGGTAACTGCCTATATAATGGGAGATAATGAGTGTCCACTTTACAAGGTTTTAGGAGAAGAATATGGGTTAGAGCCTTCCTGTTACACAGCCCACACTAAGCCAGTGCTTTCTGCAATTATTCAATGAGGCATCGAACATAAAACGCCATTAAAGAGATGCAATTCACTTAATTCAGAAACTGAGTATCTACTATGTGCCAAATCCTTCTAAGGAATCTATGATATCAGAATATATAACCTTTGCTTTGGGGAAAATCATGATTTTGAGAAGGAGGCATGTACAGAAAGAAAAAAAAATTCCCCAATAGAATAAAGTAAATTGGTCTGTCATACAGAGTGAAGTAAGTCAGAAAGAGAAAAACAAATACAGTATGCTAACACATATATATGGAATCTAAGGGAAAAAAAAAAAAAAAAAGGCCATGAAGAACCTAGTGGCAAGACAGGAATAAAGACACAGACCTACTGGAGAATGGACTTGGGGATGTGGGGAGGGGGTGGGGTGGGATGTGACGGGGTAGGAGAGTGTCATGGACATGTATACACTGCCAAATGTGGAATGGATGGCTGGTGGGAGGCGGCCGCATGGCACGGGGAGATCAGCTCGGTGCTTTGTGACCACCTGGAGGGGTGGGATGGGGAGGGTGGGAGGGAGGGAGATGCAAGAGGGAAGAGAAATGGGAACATATTTTATATGTATAACTGATTCACTTTGTTATAAAGCAGATGCTAACACACACACACACACACACAAAAAAAAAAAAAAAAAAAAGAACCAGCCCTTTCTTTGGAACGTGCAGGGTTTCAGCACGCCTAGCCTGCTAAGCTAACCCTTTATTGCAGACTTCACTTTGGAGATACCCAAGCTGAAATGCTGTTTTATGGTTGCATTTTATTTAAGAAAGACAGTGTGGTCCACCAATCAGAATAGGTGTCGTTAAAGAAAAGGCTTTGTTTCAGCCTCAGAAGATTGGCACATACGTATGTATGTCTGTATTTTCAGTTAAAATAAAATGTTTAAAGCAAAAAAAACAAAAACAAAAACAAAAAAAAAAAGAAAGAGAAAAACAAATACTGTATATTAAAACATATATATGGAATCTAGAAAAATGGTACTGATGAACCTAGTGGCAGGGCAGGAATAGAGACGCAGATGTAGAGAATGGACTTGTGGACATGGGGGGAAGGGGAGGCTGGGATAAACTGAGGGAGTAGCACTGACATATATACACTACCACGTGTACAATAGATAGCTAGTGGGAAGCTGCTGTATAGCACAGGGAGAACAGCTCGGTGCTTTGTGATGACCTGGGTTGGGGAGGGTGGGAGGGAGGCTCAAGAGGGAGGGAATATGGGGATATATGTATACTTATAGCTGATTCACTTTGTTGTACAGCAGAAACTAACACAACATTGTAAAACAATTATAATCCAACAGAAATGTAAAAAAAAAACCCAAAGTAAATCAGGTTGGAGTTCTGAATAGGGCACCCTAGGAGCACAAAAAGGGGCCTTTCATCTTTCTAGTCCAGGAGTTCAGAGAAGGAGTTGATACTGAGCTGAAGCTTGATGCACACAGTAGACACCCAACCCATGTCCATTTCTTCCTCTATTCCATTCTCCTTCTAATCACCTCCCCTTGTCAAATCCTTAAGGGGAGACTGGGTGACAAGAAACAGGAGAGGGAATAAGGGAGAGCCATGCTTGCTTTTCTTCCAGCTTAGTTTCCTATGCCCACGCCCACTGCAGGCAGCCAGCAGTACACTATGAACTTGCACTCATGTCTGACATGCTTTTGCCATTTCCAGGTCCTTTCTCCTACTCTTGCCAGATGTGGGAGTTCTGTACTTCCCCTCCATGGGTTGGTTTGACCTTCAGTGAAAGGCTATGCTAACCCCTCTGCTCACAAAACAATAAATGCCCATGTCTTGCTGTCACAGAGTTTTAAGAACACAGGACATCTGAAAATTAACTAAGCCACTTAGCCAACACCCACCCTCCCCAGGGGTACTTCTTTGTTCTGCAGGCCAAGTGGTACCTGTCTAGATACCCCCTACCCCAACACAGCCGATTTTGTTTGCCAGTCACTCCATGCTTTCTTCTAATTGGCACCTTTCTTAGGAATCTAATTTAGAATTTCAAATCTCTCCAATGCAGGTCAAGAATGGGCCGAGTCTGGGGAAAGCTAGTTGGGAAGACCAGCTGCTACGTCTGGCTAGAAATTCTGTCCTTCTTCTCTCCACCTTGCTGATTCCTGCTTGTCTTCTGAGGCTCAGCTATGGCATCATCCCTTCTGAAACCCATTCTCTGACTCTGCTTCCTGGCTCAGTTAGGTGTCACCAGCAACAGCGCCAACCCCACTGGTAACATTTAGAATAATTCTCTTTCCCACTTTAAACCATGTATTGTTCTGAGGGTGGTTATTATACATTTTACCTCTAGCCCAGTGCCAGCATGGTGGTGACCTGGCATATAATAGGTGTCCAATCAATGTCTGATGAGTGAATATGAATGAGTGAATGAAAAAATGAACTTCCCAGACAAATCAGATATATAACTTAATGTAAAGATAACAGAGCAAATCCTGGTTAGAAATACATCCTTTCAGACCCCCTCTTGGACTGTGTCTCCCAGGGCTTCACAGAGGACCACATTAGTCATGTAGAGCTGAGCATACAGCTCACTGCCCTCAGTAAAAGACCTCCAAACTCTCTTCTTGTTTCATATTTCTACCACATAAGGAATACATAATTGTCACAGGTTTTTAAATGCAGATAAATAAAGAGCCCAGCCACTGACAATATTTTTAAAATGAAATTCTTTCCAAGACCTGAATGCTAGGAGGTATTTCTCATGGGACTTATATGGCAGCACAGAGGAAACAAAATTCTCAATCAGAATTATACAGAAAATAAGGTACAATGTTTCACATGCCTAGTTCTCTCTCAGCAAACACCAATAAAATACAACTCACTGATGGTAAATATTTGAGGTGCTAGAGGTTTTTTAAAATACATATTTTCATGGTGGTGATGGGCACACAAGTGTGAATGTACTTAATGTCACAGAATCATACACTTGAAGACAGTTGAAATGGTAAATTTTACGTTATGTACATCTATCTATCTATCTATCTATCTATCTATCTACCTACCTACCTACCTACCTATCTATATCCTCCCAATGGTCACTTTGAAATTATCCTGAACTAAAACTGCAACACCCCAGGGCTCAATGGCCCAAGAGTGGCCATTTAGAATGAGGATTTTTGTCCTTGGCCTACGAGGAACCTAAAGAGCCCATAAGAAGATCCATCACACGCTCTAAAAGTCATCTTCTAGCTTTGTGCTTAGATGCCCCCTGAAAGAATTTTGAAAAGCTGTGAATCCATTTAAACACTTCTAAGCTGGCATCTGAAATATTTCATCCCCAGCTTTAATAGCATATAACATTCAGCATATTTTAATTCTGCCATCTTAAAACTGCTTGAACTCTAAAGAGTGGAAATTTGATGCCATAGTGATTTAATGCTATTATCTATTGAAAAAATACTTAGACAAACTCTTCATTAATAAATTTTATAAACTTCCTTTTCTCCCTTCAAACTGGATTTCCATTTTATTTTCCTCATAGAATTTTATCCCAAAGAAATATAATTTTATACTTTAAAATGTTTTATTCATTGGTCTCTCATACCTCTTTGTGACAAAAATATGTCTATAAATGTAAATCGTTTTTAAAAGTTTTCTGTAATGCTGTTAAAGATTTTAATTTGGATTGAGTTATCATTACAGTTATGAGTATAGGATTGATCAAAACAATGAAATATTCTCTAAATTTTGATAATTATTAGAGTTAAAGTTATAATTCAAAATGCATCTCTTAATGAGATGAATGGCTATTTCTCCTATAATTACTACATGTATTAAAGAATAAATATAACAAATCTCAAGAATAAATCAGATTCAGCCTCCATTGCATTCCTGTTTTTCATTTTTATAAATGCTTAGAACTGAGAAACTTTTTCTTGTAAATAAATAGACATGAACGGAAGTTTTGTAATAGAGGTGCCATTCAATTTTTGTACCCCTTCCAAGTTGTATGTCAAAATCGTAGTGATTTATCATCAAAGTTATTTTTAATGATCTAGCAACTGACATGTCAATTAGTCCACCTTCAATTTTGTAGAAAGCAAAGAATCGGAAAACCTGACTTGCAGAAAGATTTGTTGATTACCCAGTCAGGACGGTCATCTGTTTTCTCAATACCTACACTAATATTCAAATTGCCCCTTGTTTAGAACTTAGGAGGCTTTTGTAAACCACAGGGCAATGCACCATAGACAGAGCCCAGCAACAGTTTCTTTATTTGATAGAGTAGGAGAAGGGTGAGTTCCTAGGCAGTTCAATTCTTAAGAAACAGTACAGATGGAACTGGAAGATCTGTAATTAAGCCCTTATACTCTTTGGAAAATCTTCATGTTTCCCTAGGGGGTGTGCCTCTCCAGGTATGAAGAATGTTGCTCTAAGTCAAAATATCAACAGACCATACAAGATCGGGAAAGGAAGCGAGTTACTGATGTGCTTGTGGAATGGAGAAATTCATAAAGAGTGTCTGGGAAGGTACCATGCCCCATCCCCCATGGCCACTGGGTGCTCTGAAACCATGCTGGAGGCAGGTTTCGCCCCTCCAGGCTGCCTGCCATCACCAAGCCAAGTTTCCCCAGTGATTTCAGTTGTTTTCTCTAACAAAAGGACTGATTGTCACCATTAAGTGAACCACTTCACTGGTGTTAAGGTTGTCAGAAGGCATCATTAAGTTATTAAAGATATTGCACTATAGTCACAAAACTGGCAGCTTTCTCCTTGAATCAGAATTAAAGGGAACTAGGAACTGAAAGTACCCCCCTCTCTCTTGGCAGGAGAACCAGCCTGGGATGAGGGGCAGGATAGGAACAGGACACAGTGATTCATCTTCAGAGTTGCCTCTGGGCCAAGGTTGTTGTCACTGAAAAGTTTATTCCTGCCCTCACCCGCATACCATCTCATATGAGATGAGAAACACCATCGACATACCATACAAACTCAATTTTCTATGCACATCCTGTATCTCACCCCTAAATTCCTATTGTGAATAAACGGCTGCTAACCAGACATCTACACTTGGAAATCAACATGTAGCCTCAACACAACTCGCCAGGATGGAAGTTTTTATTCCGCTCCCTCATCCTCAAAAAAAAAATGCTTCTCCTCAGGGTGTCCTATTTCTGTAAATGACACCACAATACACTGAATTCCTCAAATAAAAAATCTGTTGGTCATTCATCTTTTCCTATACCCCCAAATCCAATCCATCAGAAAATAAATACTGTAGGAAATGTGCAGGACTACACCTCCACACTTCCCCTCTCCATCCACTTTTCCCTCCAGTAGACCAAGGCTCCACGGATATTGGTCATGGACTTCCAAGAGTTTCCCTCATACTTACCCCTTTTAATTCATTCTCTACACAGGAGCAAGAATGACATTTAGACATGGAAATCATATCATGTCATTTCCCTGCTTAAAATCGTTTGTGGTTTTTTACTCTTCTTAAAATAAAATCCAAATTTCTAGAAGACCCTATAAGGCTCCACATCAGAGCCTTTTCACCTCTGACTGGAACCACCTGGAGACCTAAAATAACCACAGGAGCAACAACAGTCACAACAACGACAACAAAAATCAAACACTAATGCTCCACCCTAGACTAACTGAATACGAATTGCTGCTGGTAGAGCGCCTGCATTTTTGATACGCGGTGGGAGTTGACAACAATTGCCCAACATGATATGACTTCTGTCTACTGCTCTGACCATTTCTTCCATTGTGATCTCCCTCACTCACTAAAATCCAAATTGATCCAGTTCTCTTTCTGAACACACCAAATTTATGCCTGCCCCAGGATCTTTGCACTTGCTATTTTCTCTCTCTGGAAGGCTTTACTCCAAGATTTTCACATTGGCTGGCTCCCTCTCACCATTCAGAAATCTGCTCAAATATCACCTCTTCAAAAGGAGTCACAGAGAACTGGGCAACAGACTTGTAAACCTCCGTGTCTGTGTACCTGAGATCAAAGTCCTCATATCAGGAGTTACCACCGTGCATTTCCCCCATCACTCCCATATCGTGTGCCCTGTTTCTATGAGCTCATTGCCACTGGCTGCCCTCCTGTTTCCTTGCCTGTGGTGCACAACCACCCTGAGATGGCTGTCAACATGCCAAGGATTATCAGGCTCTCAACATACCAAGCAATCAGGGGCCACCTCTGAGGAATGACACTTCTCACCAGGGACGTATCCTGACACACAGACCCTTATAATCATCCTTTAGTGACATTTCCCAAGAAAATACTTATGGAAAATCCAGTTCAATTTCGGAAACTACTTTTTCAGAGATGCAGCTGACTTGGATGTAAAGCTCTCAGGAGTAGAATGAGTTTCAACTTAGATGCCCAAGCACAATTTGGCTATAAAGGGATCTCCCTGTAGTCCACCAATTTCAGTATCTTAATAGGACTTACACCAATAAAGAGCACGACATCTTTCAAAGAACTTGTACAGATGTTCTTTTTATGGTATCACAAAAACCTGAAAGTAAGTCTGGTAGCAGAGTTCCTGCATCCAAATGTGTAGTCTGCATCCTGCTAAGGCATGCCTGGTCAAGGGGGTGAATAGGGAATGAAATCCAGCCCCTCTCCAAGCCCATCCTGGAAAGTCAGTGCAGGGGAAAGGGTGTTTTTCTCAAATTCAACCACCGGGGGCAGGGGGCATCTTTCTCATATCTGCAAAGGTGCCATACGTGGCAGAAGTAGACATGGCAGTACTACTATTTTTGCTTGCTGCTTATTGTTTTATTTTGCATATGGCAACTCTATTATTCAGCAGTGAAGTACCCTGTCCCAGTGGAAATTCTCTCAGTGAATCAAAAATCTGCTAGTGAGTTGCCAAAAAGTCTAGAGCTCTTTCCAGGATCACTTGGAAATGTGTTTACTATTACTTTGGGATGGTCCCTGGTTTGTAGCCAATGCCTAAAGGGAAGCATCAGGGTCCAAGATTCCAGAGTGAGAGGCATAATCATCAAAGCTCAGAGCAGTACACTGATGATAGCCTCCAATTCCACGGGAATCATTTAAATTCTCATGGTTCCTCCTCCTCCCTAGGAGATTGAGGGGGTGAACTCAGTACCAAATTAAGTTCCTTTGGACTCTAACAACTTTGGCTTGAGGAAGCAGCAGAGCTTTTTCTGTCTAGAGAACTTTCTTTATTCTTGCACCACAGTTGTCCAAGGTTACTTGAATCAAAACCATTTTGTGAGAAAAATTCTGCCACATTAAGCCATTTTGGAATCATCTTCAACCTCATTAACTATTTAAGGGGGTTAGTTTGGTCACTACCAATCTCCCTGTTTATCAAACTTGTTGAATTGAATCCCTAACTCGGATGAAGTCAGGTGTCCCATCCCTGACTATTCAGACACATTCATCTATTCTGGATCTGCTCCCTCAGGTCAAGAGCACAAACCACCCCACAGCTTTCTACTGAGACACATGTTTCCCAAGCTTCGTCCCTGCAGTCTTTGAAGGAATGATGCAAGATACATTTTCTCTAAGTCAGTTCAAACTAGAGTAACCCATTGCCACACATCTATCCGCCCCTTCCTCCCCCGCTCCCCCACCCTTCTCTCCAGACACTCCATCAGTACATGGATTTAACCTCATTTGCTGCTCTCTAGGGAGAATGCATTCACCCACAAGCTTCCCAAGGTGCTTCCTGGCACAAAAAGCTGAAAATGTCATCGCATTTGCAAATGAACATAAACCTCCCACTCAAAGAGCATCAGTGCCACTGCAGTTCACAGAAGCAGACCGCGGGAGCCTTCCTCTCCATGCCACTGCTTTGTTGTTAGAATAATACACATATACTCTTTTCCTCTAATGGTGTTGGGCAAGTTTCACTTTCTTTGCGAATGTAACAGCTCTGTTCTTCCAACCAGAAGACTGACCAGTCTTTCTTTGGAA